>NC_064252.1:53926623-54269123 GCF_003254725.2 Canis lupus dingo | reverse complement strand
TTGATTGTTGGAACCAATACTTAGAATTCCCTCTTTCAAAAAAAAAAAAAAATTCCCTTTCCTTACTGTTCCCTCTCCTTCCTCCTAAGAAGACATTCTGCTTTTATATACAAATCAGCCCTTACTGAGTTACTTTCCAGAGCATTTGATGGTCACTGATATGAATAAATCTCAAATGACCGGTTTGCACAAACTATGCTTCTCCTACATGTCTCTTACCTCATATTTTACTACTATCTCAGAAAAAAAACAACAACAACAATAACAACAGCAACAACAACAAAACCACATTTGTTCTGGCTATTGTCAACTACTTACATTTCCCCAAGTTCAAGACTGTGATTAACTCTTTCAAATCTCATAAAGTTTGGATATTTTTTCTTTATTTAGATATATATAGATTTCCCCATATCCTTCATCCAAATTTCTGTTTAGTTTTCAGGACTAAATCCAAATATCATCTCCTCTGTTAAGTGTCCTTGGTGTCCTTCTCTCTAGGGCTCCCACTGAGACTCGGTTATGTGTCCTGAAATCCAGCCCACATTCCTTTCACTAGCCTTGTCTTGAGCCCTGGTGAATGGAACCTGATAAGAAAAGCTGCTTATTGCTCTTTTATATAATTGAACCATTTAATTTAAAGTTCATTACAAAGGGGAGCACTATCTCACTCAAATTAGGGCCCTTATGGACATGACAAATTAATATAATTTTCCTTCTACATTTTTAAAAAGTATGTATGTGTTTATTTGAGAGAGAGAGAGAGAGAGAGAGAGAGAGCATGAGCAGAGAGAGAAGAGGGAGAGGGACAGGCGGACTCCCTACTGAGAAGGGAGCCCAATGTAGAGCTCCATCCCAGGACCCTGACATCATGACTTGAGCTGAGGTCAGACACTTAAATGGCTGAGCCACCCAGGCTGCCCCTTCCTTCTACTTCTTTAATCACTTCTGCCAGACATCATGAATAGATGAAAGAGAAAAGAGATCTGCATTTGTATTGTATGTCCAATATTTTACATTAAATGTGCAATAAATCTGAAACAGCCAGATGGGGCAACAAACTATGGCCTCCAAAATGTTCAACAGTACTAATTAAAATGACTAAGTGATGATTAAACTCCTGCTACTGTTAATGGCATATACTGGGGGAACCAACTCTTTGGGATATAATTCTTTAGCTAATGTAACAGCTTGTAAGAGAATGAATGGGTTGAAAGTAGGTTTGCTTTTGCTGAGTAGTAATGAAGAGGATGGTCTTTTCTTGTGGGTGGGAGTCCTCATGTGATATTTTAAGATACAACTATACTCCTAAACCATCCCCCTTTAAGAATAATCCAAAGTTTCAAAGCTCAATACTCAGCAGCCCAGTAATAGATAAAGATAATAGTTAACATCATATGCATCACTAGTCATACCTATTCTGAACTTAGATTTTGAAAATGTGTGACATTTGGGGAGAAAGATTGAAAGATGATGATGGATTAATTTCCTATTTCTGTATTTGTCTCTAATATCCGAGGACTGTCGTCTATAAAATACTTAAACTTTTCAATGTTCAATTCAGTCTAATCATGTAGGTGGTTAAGAAGGACTTTCTCAAGCTAACTTTCAAGGCTTTGTGTAATTTTGGTTAATTATTTTTTTTATTTGAATTATAAGTTCCTTGATGGTAGCGACCACTACTTCTTGAAATTGATATTCTCTTGTTTGGTTGTGAGGAAAAAAGGATTTAAAAAATAAATAATACAGACTGTACTCTTTATATTAGTTTTCAATTGTTGCGCAACAATTACCATAAACTTAGGAACTTAAAACAACATTAAATTATTATCTCACAATTTCTGAGTAAGGAGTCTAAACTCATCTTAGCTGGGTTTTTCCTTCAGATCTCACAAAATTGTACTTAAGAAGTTGGCTGGGGTGGTTATAAGATTTCTCTGTTTTATCTTTAAATGTTTTCTAGAGCTAAACCACCCTCCCTTGCTCACTTAAACCCAACTGGGTCATAATATATATTGCATTTTTATACATAAGTCTGTCATACTTTTAGTGAGTGTACTATGAATATGATAAAGTTTGAAAATAAAAAAAAAAGAAGTTAGCTGGGGTCACAGTTTTCTCCTGGGGTCTGAGGTCGTCTAACAAATTCATTTAAAGTTGCTAGCAAAATTCAATTTCTCATTGTTTTTACTTAAAAGTTATTTATTTTATTAGTGATTTCCATACCCAAGATCAAGAGTCATATGCTCTACCAACTGAGCCATCAGGTCCCTGCCAAGTATAGCTCCTTATGATTATATAACAGATCTTTGTTGCTAACTGTTCACTGGGGACTTTTCTCAGCTCCTAGATGCCACATGTCTATGTAGTCAACAATATGACCGTTTTATTCCTTTAGACTAAATGAAGAAAAAAGAAACAAACAAAATCTCTGCTTTTAAAAGGATGGTTAATCTGGCCTAATTTACTATTTATGATATATTCCCATCTGCTTTTTGATTTCCTCAAAGTCCAATGACTTACTATATTGATTACATCTGAAAAATCCTCTTGCCATCTAATCATGGTGGTGATAGTGTATATGCGTCTGTGCACATCCAAGAAACAGGCTTACAACAGGGTGAATGCCATTGGGGATAATCTTAATATTCTGCCTACCAAACTATTTTTCTATTCTATGTCGAATACATATTTCTATGATAATTCTTTATTTCCCTGTCTATAGCAACATTTGCCCTGCCAAGAGCTTAGGCTGAGACAAAATAGAAACTCGCTCATCAGATGAAATCAAAGTTGAAAACAGAAGCCAAAATCTGGAGTATAAAAAAAAATGCCATGTTTTTTCTTAAATATTCAATTTCTCATACCTCTAATCACTAATGTTGCTTATTTTGCCTTTCTTTCATTTCTTCATTTGGATAATCAACTGAAATCTAAACAAAATTTGTTGCTAACCTGAAAAACTTATTTCCTAACTCTTGATTGTCATACACTCACTGTGTTTTTCACAATAATTGGATGAATAAAAATTTGGGACTTGGCATATAAAAAAGTCAAGACACATTTTAAATGTGTGCATATGTATATATATATATATATACATATTATTTCTTTTCACAAGTTTGGCTCAGATACATAAGTGTATTCTTGCTTTAATGAGTTTGGAATGAAAAATTTTATCTTCTAAATAAGAAATGGTAAAAACAAATAGAGTACTACCCCATTGGGCCCTATTATCAAAGCATTAACAGACTTTTAAGTAGACATTTTCTCCAATTTATGCCACAATTCTTACAAAGCTCTACTTTCTTTGTGTTTTTTTTTTTCTCAATATATCAAGCACTGCTATAATTAAAAAACTGGTCAGGCCATATCACTTTCAAAATGTGAAGAAAATGTTTTTGACATCTTTGCATTGTCCACTTATTTGTTCACTTATTAAATAAATACTAATTGAAATGCATACAACTTGCCAGATTCTGTGTAGTATTCTGTCTACAATTGAAAAACTAAAAGTAATTTGTTCTAACTCTCTGAAGAAAGTCCATGGTATTTTGATAGGGATTGCATTAAACGTGTATATTGCCCTGGGTAACATTGACATTTTCACAATATTAATTCTGCCAATCCATGAGCATGGAATATTTTTCCATCTCTTTGTGTCTTCCTCAATTTCTTTCAGAAGTGTTCTATAGTTTTTAGGATATAGATCCTTTAACTCTTTGGTTAAGTTTATTCCTAGGTATCTTATGCTTTTGGGTGCAATTGTAAATGGGATTGACTCCTTAATTTCTCTTTCTTCAGTCTCGTTGTTAGTGTATAGAAATGCCACTGATTTCTGGGCATTGATTTTGTATCCTGCCACGCTACCGAATTGCTGTATGAGTTCTAGCAATCTTGGGGTGGAGACTTTTGGGTTTTCTATGTAGAGTATCATGTCATCGGCGAAGAGGGAGAGTTTTACTTCTTCTTTGTCAATTTGAATGCCTTTAATGTCTTTTTTGTTGTCTGATTGCTGAGGCTAGGACTTCCAGTACTATGTTGAACAGCAGTGGTGAGAGTGGACACCCCTGTCTTGTTCCTGATCTTAGGGGAAAGGCTCCCAGTGCTTCCCCATTGAGAATGATATTTGCTGTGGGCTTTTCATAGATGGCTTTTAAGATGTCGAGGAATGTTCCCTCTATCCCTACACTCTGAAGAGTTTTGATCAGGAATGGATGCTGTATTTTGTCAAATGCTTTCTCTGCATCTAATGAGAGGATCATATGGTTCTTGGTTTTTCTCTTGCTGATATGATGAATCACATTGATTGTTTTACGGGTGTTGAACCAGCCTTGTGTCCCAGGGATAAATCCTACTTGGTCATGGTGAACAAATTATTTTAAGATTTGTGTGGAATCAAAAAAGACCCCGAATAGCCAGGGGAATTTTAAAAAAGAAAACCATATCTGGGGGCATCACAATGCCAGATTTCAGGTTGTACTACAAAGCTGTGGTCATCAAGACAGTGTGGTACTGGCACAAAAACAGACACATAGATCAGTGGAACAGAATAGAGAACCCAGAAGTGGACCCTGAACTTTATGGGCAACTAATATTCGATAAAGGAGGAAAGACTATCCATTGGAAGAAAGACAGTCTCTTCAATAAATGGTGCTGGGAAAATTGGACATCCACATGCAGAAGAATGAAACTAGACCACTCTCTTTCACCATACACAAAGATAAACTCAAAATGGATGAAAGATCTAAATGTGAGACAAGATTCCATCAAAATCCTAGAGGAGAACACAGGCAACACCCTTTTTGAACTCGGCCATAGTAACTTCTTGCAAGATACATCCACGAAGGCAAAAGAAACAAAAGAAAAAATGAACTATTGGGACTTCATCAAGATAAGAAGCTTTTGCACAGCAAAGGATACAGTCAACAAAACTAAAAGACAACCTACAGAATGGGAGAAGATACTTGCAAATGACATATCAGATAAAGGGCTAGTTTCCAAGATCTATAAAGAACTTATTAAACTCAACACCAAAGAAACAAACAATCCAATCATGAAATGGGCAAAAGACATGAACAGAAATCTCACAGAGGAAGACATAGACATGGCCAACATGCACATGAGAAAATGCTCTGCATCACTTGCCATCAGGGAAATACAAATCAAAACCACAATGAGATACCACCTCACACCGGTGAGAATGGGGCAAATTAACAAGGCAGGAAACAACAAATGTTGGAGAGGATGCGGAGAAAAGGGAACCCTCTTACACTGTTGGTGGGAATGTGAACTGGTGCAGCCACTCTGGAAAACTGTGTGGAGGTTCCTCAAACAGTTAAAAATAGACCTGCCCTACGATCCAGCAATTGCACTGTTGGGGATTTACCCCAAAGATACAAATGCAATGAAACGCCGGGACACCTGCACCCCGATGTTTCTAGCAGCAATGGCCACGATAGCCAAACTGTGGAAGGAGCCTCGGTGTCCAACGAAAGATGAATGGATAAAGAAGATGTGGTTTATGTATACAATGAATATTACTCAGCCATTAGAAACGACAAATACCCACCATTTGCTTCAACGTGGATGGAACTGGAGGGTATTATGCTGAGTGAAGTAAGTCAGTCGGAGAAGGATAAACAGTGTATGTTCTCATTCATTTGGGGAATATAAATAATAGTGAAAGGGAATATAAGGGAAGGGAGAAGAAATGTGTGGGAAATATCAGAAAGGGAGACAGAACGTAAAGACTGCTAACTCTGGGAAACGAACTAGGGGTGGTAGAAGGGGAGGAGGGCGGGGGGTGGGAGTGAATGGGTGACGGGCACTGGGGGTTATTCTGTATGTTAGTAAATTGTACACCAATAAAAAATAAATTAAAATAAAGAAAAACTAAAAGAAGACATAATTTCATGCATAATTTCATTATTTTCAAGACTAAAACATACAAATATTTCCATCACACATTATTTATTTAATATTGAGTGGATGGAGATTTGAGAAAAATATGTAGAAGGAAATATAATTCCATATCAAAGAAACTTCATCTAGACATGATAAGAAAAGGGTAATCCTGAACAAGTGGTATTTCATCTGAGACTTAAGAGTTAAATACAAATTACAGATGTAAAGGTCAAGAGTAAGAGTTGGGTAGCCATTTTGGAAAGGGTGAGTGCATATAAAGCCTGAGGTTTAAAAGATTTTATTTATTTATGAGAGAGAGAGAGAGAGAGAGGCAGAGACACAGGCAGAGGGAGAAGCAGGTTCCATGCAGGGAGCCTGAGGTGGGACTTGATCTCAGGTCTCCAGGATCATGCCCTGGGCTGAAGGTGGCACTAAACCACTGAGCCACCTGTGTTGCCCTAAAAGATCTTAATACAGTGAATGAAGTTTAAAAAGGAAAAAGAGAAAGGAAGGAAGGGAGGAAGGAAGGAAGGAAGGAAGGAAGGAAGGAAGGAAGGAAGGAAGGAAGGAAGGAAAGAAAGAAAGAAAGAAAGAAAGAAAGAAAGAAAGAAAGAAAGAAAGAAAAAGAAAGAAAGAAAGAAAGAAAAAGAGAGAGAGAGAAACAAAAGCAGCACTTTACAGGCAAGGAAAAGAATGTCTCAAAATGAGAAGGAGACATCAGGTCCTGCATGACCTTAAAAGTCATGTCCCAGTGTTTTCTCTTATTAGAAAAATAAAAAATAAAATATTTCAATGAGTACTGTATCATAGTCTGAATTTCCTAGAATCTGAAACAAGTTTATCTGCCAATCTTCTTTCAGATTTCAATCCAAAAGAAGCAAGAGGAAAGGAAAAGGGTAAATAAAGGAAGAAAATCGCAAAAGGCAAAACAAGGTGTCTATAAGTAATCTCGCCCCAGGTTTGAAATAAAACACCTCCAATCTCTTGGTCACCAAAAAGGCTGTAGTGGGGTCACTGAGTCTAGGAGTATTCTCTTCTCTCTGGAATAAGAAATAATCAATTTAGCTGCTGGATTTATGTGATATCCTGAATCTCATTTGTTAACTCTTTTTGCGTGTGTCAGTGACTCTCATCTACCTGCCTTCCCCCACCTTCCACCCGCCCCCACTCCTACCCATGCAGGCTTCAGATAAGACAAAGCTTCCCTGGATCTGATAGGAGGATTGGGAACTGGAAGGACGGTGCCTCTCAACAAGGGCCAGGATGGTGACCATGCAGAGCACTGGTCTTCACCCCAGGAGGTTGCCAAGACCAACAGTGGTGCTGAGGTGAGCAATGATGGTATTAGGACCTTGGAAAAGTGATGATTATTCTAACAGGGAAGCACAGCAGATGACCCCATCTAAAGGGGCAAGTGAGACCAAAAACTGAATCAGAGGGTTCATAACCTAGGTTCCATTTAAAGTCTGATATAATCCCTTTTGCATTTTAAAAATTACTTTCCAGATGCTTGGTGGGGGAAAGAATCAATAGGGGCTGAAGGAAAATGGGAAGAAGGCCAGTACAACAGTCCAGGTGAGAAAATAAGACAGCATGGTAGTGAATACAGGGTAGAAGAGTAGAAATCTGTAGACTGCTGGTGAGCAATATGAATGTTTTCATGTTTCTTCCTGGTCGGGTTTTCTGAGCAAAGAGACCTGGAACTCAGCTAAAAGAGAATCCTTAGAAGTTAAAGGTAACTGAATAGCAAGGCTGACAGACTGAGAAACCACCCAAGAGATTTTAGAGATCCGTCTCCCTAGAGCTATATGTTTATATTTCAAAGGGCAATGAAACTCAGACGAGTCATTTCCATTCCAAAGAAAGATAAGACATTAGAAAGCCAAATCTCGCTCTCTCTCTCTTTCTCTCTCTCTCTCTCTCTGGCAAAGGAGTGGCAGCTGTCTAGCTCTTATATAAGTTCCCAGAGTCATAATTTCAGGGCTCCTTTCTTAAGTGTAAAAAGAAATCCCTTTCATAAATATGCAAGGTGACATCTGGCTGTCACTGCACAATCCTGAAAGGGGAGAATGGGGTGTGGGGAACCAATCTGGTTATTGCTGTAGTAATAGTAAAGCTGCCTCTCAGCTGAAAACCTAGTGTTTGCTTTCAGGACAAGATAAATATATATATATTTATCACAGACTAACAATATTTAGTAGATTAGATAAACAGCACTGGGTGATCATTTGGAGATGGTAGTTCTTTAATTCTCTTTGAAGTTATGTGTTGGTTATGACTATTGCAAGATATAGCTATAAACGTAACTGACAATATTTCTCACCTTACAGAATTCACAGTGTAGCTAGTGGAGTAACATCAGCACCAAAATTTTATTTTACTCACTGATATAGCAGTCAATTAGTAGATTACATGTATGGGAAAATATGACTTACAGATGCTTCAAGTTCAATATTAGAATATCAGTTGCCATTTCCAGCTCTCTTTTCCTTCAAGAATTTAGACTGTCTCACACAGCCATCCACCAAAGTAATGGGCCCTCTCTCACCATTTAAAAGATGTATATTTCAAGCAATGCTAAAAATTTAGTTGAGAAAATAGGGGCAGGCTGAGGTCAGCTCCAGAGAAGTGAGCTTTGTGTCTTCTTTAAAACATTCCGGACATCTCAGATCTGTTCCAATCAAAGCAGAGGCCGTTAATGAACAATTTCATCTATTTTAATATGTTCTTGAACACAATATATATATATATATAAATAGCAAAATTTATAGTGATATAGGATGGCACATCCCTTTTGACAACCTTACTGAAATTTTTCTATAAAACACTTGTTTAAGGCACCTTGATGGGCATTTCATTTCACCCACCCATCTTTAGGAACTGTAACTGAAATTTGTTTCGTGTCATTGTCAAGATGTCAAGGATGACATCTGGATTTTGAATAGGGGCCAGAAATATTTATTGACATGGGAAGTGCTGAGGAAAATCTGGTTTGGTGGAAAGAAGTGCCTAAACTTAGATTTTGATAAGTAGGTTGTACTTGTTTGTTGGTTTACTGTGCTTTATTGCAAGAACTCAATCTCACCTCTTAACAAAGGCATACACGTAGGGGCCACTTGATAATTGTTATTAGACTTAGGTTCCATCACCCTTAAAAAAAAAAAAGTTCCATCACCCTTTACTCTGCAAGAAACATGGTGATGTGATAACCACCCCAAGTCTTTTATCCGGCAGAGGTTTCACTACAACAGGCTCCATGAGAACACACTGTCAGGTCCACTGCTCTGTTGTTACTTCTTTACTGGTGCCTGCCTGGTATTGTTGTTCTCCCCTATATGTCATTAACCTAGGGATACTGACCCAGCACTAGGGTGGTGCAGTGAAAGTCAGTCTTCCCTCAACTGACAGACTTGTTTCCCATGGTACCTCAAAGCCAAAGGCAGTCTCTTACAAAGCTGGCCTAACTGACATTTCCAAAACTTTAATCTTGAAATGCCTGGGTGGCTCAGCAGTTGAGAATCTGCCTTCGGTTCAAGGTGAGATCCTGGGATCCAGGATCGGGCTCCATGTGGGGAGCCTGTTTCTCTCTCTGTCTCTTTCATGAATAAATAAATCTTTAAAAAAAAACTATTATCCTATTTCTTCGTCTGTTTATTATTCATTTTTATCAAGATAGTCTCATTTGCCAATCCCTTTTAATAGCAATTTTCACTGTATTTATAGTTGGGGAAGCCTCCCTCTCTATGCTTGGAAATTGGTCTAGCTTTAGAATTTCTCTCCCTTTGTCCCCTACTGGAGATCAGACAAATGATATGAGTGACTTTAGCAGGATTCCAATGGAATGTTTTACCACTTTAATTTTGGCAAAAACAGTTTAGGTAGACTTTGACAGTTTACTTCCAGGTATTAGTAAATTGTTTGTACCAGCAGGAGTAATAAACTTGCCATCTTTGTCTATCCCTTTTCAGTATTCTGGTAAGCAATGATTGGGCAACCTGTACACATTCACCTACACCACTCCCGACAGCAAATGATACTCAGAATACATTATAAATCAATATCTAAAAAAAGGTTTCTTCACTTAATGCACAGGTCCTTCTACCCTTGGGGAAGTGTTGCCTATATATTATTATGCAAATAAGCTTCTATATGCAGATAATTTTTAGAGACCTTCTAAAACTTCCCCACCTAAAACCATCATGCACACTCAGTTTCTGTAAGTGGAGTTGAGGCGATGTGTTATACAGACATCTATCTTGCCGTCTCTGGAGAACACCCTATCACAGCCCCCACTGAGAACTATGCGGCTGGTTGGGTTGTCCCTGTAGTTTGCAGTTTTCTTCATTTACTTCTTTTTTGGGGACCCTTTAAACTTCCTAACTCTCTGACATTATGTGTTATAAATCCTTGGGGAGCCATCCTGAATGTTGTTTTTATTGTGTTAGTATTTTGTCGGATATAGTCACTGTAGTACCAATTGAAGGCTGAAAATTATTTAGAATGGAGCACATTTTTTGCCACTGAAAATATTTCTCTCATATTCTTATTAAAGCAATGGTATAAATGCCTTGGAGTAACATATTGCCCCATTTTAAGACCATTAACTGTAGGATCTGGTGATAAATGTTTTTGACTAAGGGTCCCGACATTGAGATTTAGTCCAGCTCTTCTACTAATCAACCCTGTATTACTAGATATGCACTTTTTTTCCTCTCTGTTGTATTTCTCTCTTTACTGGTCTCCTGGGATTATTGTGAAGAAAATACAGCTGGTGGAATAATAATGCTTTGAAAAGGCACTGTGAAAATTCCAAATAGAATCACTATTTTCTATTGATATTCTATAACTTAAACCGACACCCCTCCTAGAACACATATAAACCCATCTCCCCTAACATATTTTCATGCAGTTAGCTTCTTTCCCACACTTAAAAAAAAATTGTCTAAGAAATCATTAAACGCAGGATCTTTTTTTTTTCATTCACTAATATTTCGGATTCACTCAATACACTTAGTTATTCATTCTTTTGACATATCTCTTACTTGTTCTCAATTATATGGAGTATCTTGTTTCTTCTTCCATTTCTTTGATCACTTTATTACCTCCCTCACCAAGCATTCTTTCACTATCCACTGTACAGTGAAAAAAGTGTTTTCAAGGTCTCCTGTTACTATCTTTTCATTTTCCTGGTAATATAATCATCCTATTATCCATCTCTATTTGTAGCTCTTGTGTTGCCAAGTGAAGTAGGATTTTTTCTTTTGCTATAATACTTCCTTGCCTTCGTGTGAACTAAACAATTATTTATTCATGATTCCATACCTCCCTAGAATATTGTGTCTACTTTTTCCTCTATTTTCATAATACATGGTTTTAAAAAATCAGGATGGGTCTATTTAGAGTTCCCAAGGATCTATAACACATGTTGCCAGAGAGTTGGGACATTTAAAGGGCCCCTAAGAAAGGGGTAAATGAAGAAAACTAAAACTACAAGGACAAAACAACCAGCAGCATGGTTCTCAATGGGAGTTGTGATAGTCAAGGTGTTCTCCAGAGGGGGGAAGATAGATGTCTGCATAACACATCACCTCAACTCCACTTACAGAAACTGATTGTGCATGATGGATTTAGGTGGGGAACGGTTTTAGGAGGTCTCTAAACATTATCTCTGAAGTTCCACTTTTGTGGTATAGCCAAATTGAGAAGTTAATAAAACAATTAGAAATAGAGAAATAGCACTTGAAGGAGAGATCAGAATTGAAAAGATAAATTCATAAATTTATATATAGTAGCATATTGACTTTAGGAATGTGGAAATTGAGATCTAGAGTGGTCAATTAACTTGTCCAAAATTAGCAATCTTTAAGTCACAATCAACTCAAGTATGTCTGATTCTTGAATCCAAATCTTTACCTTCATGATCAATAAGCCATGGTCATAAAGACTGAAAAACCACCTGAAAGAGTAGACTAAATGTTCTTGCCCCATCTGCTCTTAAACAATATTTTAAATTTAAAAAAAGTATCGAATCTCTACTATTTTTAAAAAATACTTTAAATATTTCTACAACCCTGGTCACCATCATCTCTCTTCTCCACTATTGCAACAATCTCCTAAAAGGTCTTTCTGCTTAATAATTTGCATTCTGTGGTCTATAGTCTATTTTCAGTATCATAGCCAGAGTGAGCTTCTTAATATATTAGTCAGATAATTTTAGTCATCTCTCCTCAAACTTATACAGCAGTTTTCCATTCCTGCAGCATAATAGCCAAACTTCTTACAATGGCCTACTGGACTCCAAATTATCTGAACCTTCATAACTTCTCTGGCCTTTATTTTTTTAGTTTACTCCTACCATAGTAGTCTCCTTTTGATGCCCAAGTAAGCTGAATTCCTCTTCTGGATCCTCTCTGCTACCTACATTGTGGCATAGATAACTGTATTGCTAATTCTCTCAACTCCTGCAAATATTTTTTCCCAAAGTCATTTTGTTAATGAAGCTTACTCCATTTTATTAAATTTCCACACCACATAATTCTAGGCCTATAGTTATATTTTCCCACAGAATCTATCATCTCTCTACATACTACATACTTTATCTATTTATTATAGTTTATTCTTTATTTCTTCTTTCTGACTAATGTAAACTTCATAAGGGTAACTACTATATTTTCAACAAATATTTACAAATATTTGTTTTTGAATACCTAGTAAGGTAAGGAAATCACTGGCAAGCAAAATAATATAGAGTGGGTAGGCTAGAGTTATATTTTATTAGAGGATAAATATATCACTATTTTCTGATACTTAGACAAATTATTTTATGAGACTAAATTTTTCCTGAAAAATAAGAGAATTTAATTTCATATTTTCTCAATGTACTTTTACCTTTGAAATGTGAAATATGAATGAAAGGTTACAGTAAACTTCTATTTTTCATTAAGTCCATAATATTAGAAAAGACCTCCTGGAATTGAAAGTAGTGGTTTTGTAACTCTTAGGGTAACCACTTATTTTGCACAGTAGGTAGTAAACATATGGAACTTATATTCACAGGACTTGGTCTGACTGGAAATACCACTAAATTGAAGCGCATTTACAATACCTTTTGAGATTATGCTATCACTGTTGCTGTTGATGACTTGAAATCAGGATCCTAAATGTGAACTTTCTTACCTCACACCTTGGTAAAGACATATTAGAAAAGCTGTATCTTGACTCAATTCTGGTGAAATAGTTTTACTAAGCATAATTAAAATTTTAACAAACTTTAATAAGATGCAATACATGCACAATTCCATATTAGTGTCCTGGGAAGGAAAATGTCCACCTGCAAATGATACACACATCTTAAGAAAATTAGAATTAGGCAAGATTATTCTAATGCTGTTACTCCATAGTCTATCTTGTAATTATTTTACTCTTTTTAATCTATTCTCTGAGTTGAATATAGTGGCTGGTAGTTTAGTGATTAGTTGCCATTTGTGTTTAAACAAATAATATTACAGTAGGAATTTTATCTGCCTTAAGGCGCCTGGGTGACTTAGTTGGTTAAGTGTCTGGTGAAGAGTCCTGGGATGGAGTCCCAAGTCTTCCTCTCCCTCTGACTGCCACTCCCTCTGCTTGTGCTCTCTCACTCTTTATCTGTCAAATAAATAAATAAAAATATTTAAAATATAAATTCTACCTGCCTTAAATCAGTGTATGAACAGTGACCGAATTCCAGGAAATAAAGATTGTCAAAATTTTAATATACAGTAAATGATGAGCTGCTGTTAAAATTTTAGAAATGATACTATAGTTTTGGCAATTTCAGTTATTGTCTAAAATGCTAAATTTTACCTTGATTGCACAGATCTGGAAGAATGAGAATTGAATTGACAAAACAGATATTACCATCTTGAAGAACTGTATTTGTCATGTCCTAAACTCTACTGCATAATTGACCTTAATCTTAACTTTAAATCTTCACATCCTTGATGATATGTTAAAACAGAGGAACTTGACCAACAGACGAAGTCTGACATTATGACAGATCTACATGAATATATACAACATTCTGAGATACTGGAAAGAAAAATGACACAGTGAATATTATAAGAAATATTCGTTAATAGAAACCATGCAAACGTGATTTCTAAATTACCTTTAATTTAGAAGGCAGTGCATTGGTTTGCTTTGTACAATATGGTATAAAAAGAGATTTCTCAATAAATATTTATCATGCATATGGCTACATAGGAAATATTTAACCTTCTCAAACTTTCAGGAAAAATCTATCTAGAGTATTTAATCAGTTTTGTGATTAGGCTAGCAATAAACAAAACAAATAATCAGTATAGATATCTTTTAAATTTTTCATGAAGTAGTCAAAGATTTATAGCACATTTAACTCATATATGATTTCATTAATAAGACTGCTTATGGATCCTTTGCTGTGATACATTGCTGAGATGTCTCAGACCAGATAGTTTTTGAATGAATGTACTAGAGGTTGATCATATTGGGTTTGGAAGACTAGTGAATTCACTAGTCATGAACTGTAGCAATTAATCAATAGTCCAAATATAAAAGCCTAGCATATCTTGAATGTAGAGCTAGACCACCCAACACATTTTTTAAAGGGTCAGATAATAAATGTTTTAGGCTTTACAGACCACATGATCTCTGTTAGAACCACTTAACTCTGCCCTTTCAGTGCTAAAGCAGATATAAAATAAATAAATAAATGGGTATAAATATATTCCAATAAAACTTTCCTCAGAAATACAAGTGACTGGGCTGTGGGTTACTGTTTGCCAAACTCTGGTCTAGAGAGCTAGTGGGGCAGAGAAAAAGAAGAGAAATAGCTGATGGTTGATTACACCTAAAAAAAAAAAGTTGATGAAGTTGAATTAAATCAACTTTGAAATCTTTGACTCTATTTTCAGGTTCTGAGTTGATGTCTTACTAATGACTCCCAAGATTGATTTAAACATTGCATTTTCTGGGGTGCCTGGGTGGCTCAGCTGTTCAGGCATCCAAGTCTTGATTTTGACTCAGGTCATGATCTCAGGGTTATGAGATTGAGCCCTGCTCTGGGTGGGAGCCTCCTTAAGATTTTAACTCTGTGCCTCCCCTCCCCTTTCTCCCTCTCTCTCTCTCAAAAAAAAAATTGCATTTTCTTACTATATTCGCTCCTGAAAACATTTTCCTTATATAATGGAATAATTCCTCCCATTTATGAAATTGATATATTTAAAATACAAAAAGGGGTGTCTAGATGGCTCAATTGGTTAAGCACCCACCTCTTGATTTCTGCTCATGTCATGATTTCAGGTTTGTGGTATTGACCCCTATGTCTGGGATGCACCCACCTCTTGATTTCTGCTCATGATTTCAGGGTTGTGGTATTGAGCCCTATGTCTGGGATCCCTGCTCAGCAAGGAGTCTGCTTATCCCTCTTTCATCCCCTCTGCTCCTCTCCCACTTGCACTCTATCCCCCTCTCCCTCAAATAAATAAATAAATAAATAAATAAATAAATAAATAAAATACAAATAATACAACAAAATTGAAGTGCTAAGGGACAGTTCCCTAGCCATTTTTTTTTTAAATCTTCCTTCATAAACAATGTCCAAAGTGTAACTTTAACAACAGCCTTTCTTTCATGTGCCCCTTTAGAAAAGGAGTAAACACTTTCAAAGTATCTAATAAATCTCTTGGTTAAACTTATTAACAATAAGAATACTACTGTGAAAAAAAAAGAATACTACTGTGTACTTTTTTTAACAGCAACTGAAATATAATTTTTTAAGTTCTAAAAGTCTTTGCTAGAGAAAAAAATCTCACTGACACTTCAGAGAATTATGAAATTTGCTGAGCTATCACTATGCCCCAGGACCTTGAATTATTGCTGCTGACGAGCTTTACAGTACCTTGACTACCTACCACCTGTGAAACATGATGATGTCTTGATGATGTAATTGATGCTAATTTGATGTCAGATTAAGAAGAAAACAGTTTTCTTGAAGTGACAACAAAGTTTAAATCATAGAATTTAAGGATATAAATCTGAAAATTTAGTATGTTCAACTAAAGGTTATTTTGCATTATATTTTCTTGAAATTATTATGAGGCTTTTCTATTGATTGTTTTCTCCTCTGTACTTCTGAGATGATCATGATAAGACTAGAGTTTTGCCATAGATAACAAACATTGGCTTCTTTGCATATTATTCAGGGTAGGGAGCATGTGTATTCATGGGGGTCAGGGGGCTATTAGGTGGGTGAGAACCGTCTCTCATAATTTCAATCCAATTGAAACTTCCTACTTCAATTTTTTCAAGATAAGCATATTTAAGTTTTGAAATTTGTCAATTAATTTAGATTAACCCATTTTATTCTTGAAAACTGTTGACTAAATTACTATTTAAGGCTTAGATTCTGACATTTTATAGTAAATGTAGTGATATTTTGACTTGCTATGGACTCAGTAACAGAAAAAAATACTTCTCACTAATTTTACCCACTATAGAAGTAGAAATACTATATATAAATCCAGAGTCCAAGTACTTTTGGGAAACATCTAATAGTTTGATTGAATTCAGGCAGTTTTGATGAGTAACTTGCCAAGTTAATAAAACAGTATTGTTCTTGTTAATAACTCTCTGGAAAATAAAATTAATGATGCCTGAAATTGTTAATGCAACCTCCAAAGGGGCTTAACTTACTCTCTGGAAGTTACCTAGATGCTGTGAGTATAGCAGATTCTTATAAAGCTGGAGGTTCTGAATTTCTATTGTCCCACCCAGCCACTTTGCCATTTGAAACAGTTCTACTCCTGCCTGAGAGGTTACCCCACAATCTCTTCTTGCTTCTAGACCTAGGACCAGACTCACGCCCCAGGGTAATGTACAAAGTGTTACTCATGAGGATAGGCAATGTACACTAAAATAATTACTTCATTTTGCCCACTTATATTGTCAGAAACCTGGGGAATATTGTAGAAATTGATCTCACAATCAAGAGATCATGTGAAAAAGAATATAGGGTGGAATCACATCAAATTTACTGATGTGAGTTCACTAAGCAGAGATTCAAGATTCAGTATTTTTAGATCATGTTTAAGGATGGTCCTAACAGCTACCATCAATCACTTGGAAGATGCAGCAGTAGTGATTACTATCACATCCCTTTCATTTCTTTTAAAAAATATTTTATTTATTTATTCATGAGAGACACACAGAGAGAGGCAGAGGGAGAAGCAGACTTCTCACAGAGAGACCGATGCGGGACTCCATCCCTGGTCGGAGGATAATGCTGTGAGCTGAAGGCAGATGCTCAACCTCAACCACTGAACCAACCAGGCAACCCCACATCCTTTTCAACTCCTATTTTGGCCTTGGCAAAAGATAAATGGATCTAGGAGAATGACAATCGATTATCATAAACTTCGGCAGGTTGGAGCTCCAACTGCAACTATTGTTTGAATTATAACTTTTTTATTGGATAAAAATCAAGAAATCCCCTAGTAACTGGTATACAGTCATTGATCTAGTAGATTTTTTTTTCTCATATAATTGACAGTAAAGATCATCAGGAGCAATTTGCTTCCAAATGATCAGGCCTATATGTCTTCATAGTCCATCTTGAAAGTATACCCTCTTTTCAGTCCTATGGCACATCTGAATCTCAAGGACTTTGCTTTCCTTCAGCAAGAAATAATGCCAAACTATATCATTGAATATATTACATTGATTGGAAATATTGAGTAGGAATTTGCAATTACTCAAGACACGTTGGGAGGACAATTGTGGACAAGAGGATAGAAATTAAAATCCACAAAAATTTGAGTCTGATACCTTAGTGAAATTTTTAGTGCTCCAGTGACTCCGATTGCTTCCCCCTCCATATTCCTCACTTTTAATTTCCCCTATTTGATACTCAGTATTTGTTATACCAACAATGACAAAAGTTTAAGAAGAACTAAAGCTGTGGGTGAACAACAACAAAAAGCCAAGAAGGAATTTAGTACAGCTATGAGGAAAGATACTATTATGATCATTATTAATGTAGGTTCCAAATATCACATTTTAGCATCATACTTAAGCTTAGTCATATTGTAAAATAAGGCAAGGAAAAGTCAACTTTGAGAAGCCAATATAAAAGTGAAGGTCTTACAAAAACATAGTTACAAGTGTTTTTTCTAAAATATCTAGATGGGGCAGCTTGGGTAGCTCAGTGATTTAGTGCCGCCTTCAGCCCAGGCAGTGATCCTGGAGACCCAGGATCGAGTCAGGTTGGGTTCCCTGCATGGAGCCTGCTTCTCCCTCTGCCTGTGTCTTTGCCTCTCTCTCTCTCTCTCTCTGTGTGTCTCTCATGAATAAATGAATAAAATCTTTAAAGATAAAACAAAATAAAATAAAATATCTAGATGGTGTTACCTAATAAATTAGTTATTATAACTTCAAAATGAATGAAAATGTCTCTGTGTCAATGTGTTACAGCTTTTTAAATGAATCATACGATGAGAATGTCACATTGAGTGTAGCCAAATATGGATTCCATTTATCAAATTTACATTATTTTTGAAGTTCAATGTATGTAAGAACACATGACAGTTTCACAGCCTCTGTTCTTTGAATATCTGAAGAAATTAAGTATAATGGAAAAAAAGTAAAAATTAGCATGGATGATAAATGGTTCTATTACATCTTTCCTTGATCAACAAAGCATCTCTCTAAGCTGTTGAAAAAACTACCATCAAGATACTAAATTGCATAAATTGTATATGCAAAGCAATCTGAGTTACAGAGAAGATTGACAGAATTATAATAATAGTCTCCTTTTTTGAATAAAATTGATCTATATAAATATGACTCTAAATTTAACAATTGTCAAAAATCACTGCTATCAAATTTGTGATTCTAAATCTTTCAGAGCCTAAATTATCTTGGGGAAGAACTTTAAAAGTAGTTTTTTGGAATGTCAAGTGATCTAATTAATTGTTTTTAGTTTTTCATTCCTGTTTTAATTTTAAGTCCTGCTTAATTTAAAAAAATGATTTAATTCTTCTCTCATCAAGGAGTAAAAAAAAGTAAGAAGAAGAAAAAATGATCAAACTGATTCTTATTCTGTAGCATCACAGGATCTAGTGTACAAAATTGTTCAAGATGGCTTAACAAAAGGTATATATTTATTTAACATGTGTTGGCTTTTGTATTTTTGTAATATATGAGCTAATAATTAAATATATCTCTATCACTCCTCATTTACAAGAGATATCAGTGTTAACATTCTAGTATTTGAATGTCTGACACTTCTACAACTTATACATATATCATTTTTTCCAAATTGAGTTTTGCTTCACCACTAGTATTTTCCAACTTTTTTCTCAGTTCATCATATACTGTAAAAATATTTCCATGTCTGTATAATTCCATCTATTTATTTTTTAGTCATTTGCATATTATTACATTGTAATGATACATGTTACTATTGGTTTCCTTCTATACTTGTTAAAAGAAAAGCTGATACTCTTGCAAGGTATGTTGAAAGACTTACTTGTGAGGTATCTTGCTGGTTCTGAAACAAAGTTGTTCTCAACTACTCTATTTAAGACAATTCTGTGGATATAAAATATATAATTTATGTTTTTGGTTTTAATTCTTAGCTTCAGACAACAAATATTTGTGTCAGTTTTACTCTCATAATTACAATTGTTAGTTTAAATCTCTGTGTTTTTTCTGGTAAAATATAGTTAACAGATTCCCTTATTTCTGGTAGCCTCTTTCTAAAGACTTTCTCTGAACCCAGGAAATTTCAATAAATTTCAGTGTCCTTATGCTCAGCAAGGATTATCTGTTCTTTCTCCCTGTTTCATGGAAAAGACTTAAAGGACAATAATATTGCCTATAGAACCAAACAATCGCTCTTGCATGCAACACATGCCATGCACAGTTTCAGTTCCCCTGTGGATACTTGGCCAATGCTTCTTGATATAGTTTTTAGGAAAATATCTTGTATCTAAACATCTCTCTGCCCAAATGGTGCTTTTTCCTATATGTCATAATGTTTTATTTTGCAAACTTGTTTTGTTTCTGCTTGCATTTAGAATATTGATGACTCTGACATATTAACATATATATATATTTAAAATGTGTAAGAGAATTGTTTTCTATAAACCCGTCTTTATTATCCCATCCTAATTCATCAGAAAGAATTCTTAGCATCCAGAAACCACACTTTTGGGTATTTATTCAAAGAATTGAAATCAGTATCTGGAAGAGATATTTCTACTTTCACCATCATTGTAACTTTTTTTCACAATAGCTAAGTGATAGCAATCTAAATGCTCATCAACAGATGAATGGATAAAGGAAATATTGTTTATACATACAATGGAATATTATTCTACCCTTAAAAAAAAAAGAAAAAAAAAGAAACCCTACTCTATGCTACAACATGAACCAATCTTGAGGACATTATGTTAAATGAAATGAACCAGTCACAGAAAGAAAAAAAAAAAAACTGTATGATTCCACTTATATGAGATACCTTTGATGGTTAGCTCACTGAAGTGGAAAGTAAAATGGTGGTTGCCAGGGTTTAGGGAAAGAGGGAAATGGGGAGTTTCTGTTCAATGAGTCTAAAGTTTCAATTACGGAAAATGTTAAAGTTCTAAAGATATGCTGTGTAATAGTGTACTTATAGTTAATAATGTGTTACAAGTCAAGGTCAAATGTTTTCCTTGGGGATCCCTGGGTGGCTCAGTAGTTTGACGCCTGCCTTTGGTCCAGGGCATGATCCTGGAGTCCCGGGATCGAGTCCCGCGTCGGGCTCCCTGCGTGGAGCCTGCTTCTCCCTCTGCCTGTGTCTCTGCCTCTCTCTCTCTCTATGTCTATCACGAATAAATAAATAAAATCTAAAAAAAAACAAATGTTTTCCTTAACATTGTATATTATGTTACTTACGAAGAATATTGTATTTATTTATTTGTTTATTCATTCATTGATTCATTTTTAAAATATTTTATTTATTTATTAATGAGAGACACAGAAAGAGAGGCAGAGACATAGGCAAAGGGAGAAGCAGATTCCCTGCTGGGAGCCCGATGTGGGAATTAATCCCAGGACCCCAGAATCACAACCTGAACCAAAGATAGATGCTCAACCACTAAGCTACCCAGGTGCCCCAAGAATACTTTATTTAAAATTTATTTTATCTGTCCAACATTGTTGAAGAATAATTGACAAATATAATTATATATAAACACATATATTTATATAAACTTATATATAAACATATATATGTACATATATATGTTTAAAGAGTACAGCATGATGTTCGATATACATATACACTGCGGAATGATAGCCAAGATTAAGCTAGTTAGTGTATCTAACACTTCACATAGTTAACTCTGATTTTTTAAGTAATGGTAATGCTTAAGATCTACTCACAGCATATTTCAAATATAAAATACCATATCATGAATTATAGTCAACTATGTTGTACATTAGATCCTCAGAATTCATTTTTCTTATCGCCTTTGTACATCTCCTCATTTCTTCCTCCCTCCAATTCCTGGCAACCACCTTTGCATTGTTTCTATTTCTATGAAATTAGCTCTTCGTTCAGATTTCATGTATAAATGATAACATGATACCATACAGTATTTGCTTTTCACTTCTTTTCACTTAGCATAATACCTTCCAGATTCATCTATGTTGTTGGAAAAGGTAGGATTTCTTTCTTTTTTGTGATTGAATGATAGTGTATTGTATACATAGCACATTTACTTTATCCATTCATCTGCTGAAGGACATTTAGGTTGTTTCCACATCTTAGTTATTGTGAATAATGGTGGAATGATCATGACAGTACAGGTATCTCTTTGAGATACTAATTTCACTTCCTTTGGAAATATGCTCAAGAGTAGGACTACTGGATTATATAATAGTTCCATTTTTAAGTTTTGAATAACTGACTTTTTCTTTTCCGTAACAGTTACACCATAAACATTGTATTTTTAAAAGGCTTTATTAAATTATAAAATTTACTCGTATTTTTCCTTTAAAATATTACTGTTGAAGAAATGGTAGGATCTTGACCAGGTCTTATGTTAAATAGAACAGTATACTTAGTGTTACATACCTCTATATACCAAGTATTTTTACATAAAATAACATTATATTAGCAATCTTTCCATTCTATATGTAATGCTCTATTTCTGTGAGGAGATTCCAGGACTGTCTCTAAGGGACAAAAGTGAAATTACAAAGATATCCAGGTTTAGACTGACCAAGAGCTTAATGTATTTGAGTGTAGTTTATGTGTCAGTACAGGTTATTATGGGAGCTATTACTGAATAACTTAATAATTCTGTTTTCAATAGAATGTAACAATCATATTTGTAAATATTAAAAATTATTTAAATAGTAATTTAATTTTATTTAAATCAGAAAGAATATGCTATGCCAAGTCTTTATTCTCTCCATTACCATGGATTTGAAATAATTTTGAACATCAAATGATATATTCTTAGTGATCAGACATATGCTAATGTAACACCGGATGAATGTGGTGTCCATGAGGGCTTGGAAGTTGAAAAAATTAGCTCTGGCATTTATTGACATGTTAATACTGATTAAATGGCAGGAGCAATGAAGTAAGAGATAAAGTAGAACAGACAAAGATATCTTGTGGCACTGTAGATATAGTGTTGGTCAGAAACCTGTCATTTTGCCGAATCAGGAAATTGATTTATGACAATGCTCAAAATCAATTAAAGATTACATGAAAACTGGCCATCTTCCAACTGGATATGCATTTTGACCAGTTTGACAAACTATTATGTGTTATTATTAATATGCAAATTCATATTTAAATGCACCATGGTCGGGCTTTTCTTTGGTAAAATGATAAACAGATGATAAAGCTTCACCTGAATTTTTCCTAAAATATCAACCTATATTTAAAATTTAGAAAAGTAAATCATATATTCAATGTTCTTGATTAATTGATAAGTATATTTTAAAAGCATACCAGATACACAATACTGTATTAAGAGCCACAGTGCAAGAAGTTTGTAATGTAGTTACATTTATGAGACACATGAGGACTTATGTAAAAATATAAAAATAAAATAACAAAGCAAAGCTATGTGTCACACCCAAATGACTAGCAAATGGGTATTAGCATCCAAAATGAACTTGACAGGCAGAAAAATAAACCAAATCTAATGATATGAAATTTGTCAAGGGTAATTTTATTTTTATTTTTTAAAGGTTTTATTTATTTATTTGAAAGACAGTGAACTAGAGAGAGAGAGAGAGAGAGAGAGAGAGAGCATGAGTTGAGGGGAGGGGCAGAAGGAGAGAGAGAAGCAGACTTCCTATCAAGTAGAGTCCAACTGGGGCCTTGATCCCAGGATCCTGTGATCATGACCTAAGCTGAAGACACAAGCTTAATCAATGTACTCAGTCATTCAGGCACCCCTATCAAGGGTCATTTTAAAGTCTAAAGTTAGCCAAGCATATCCTGAAGCTGCCAAAAGATCATCTTTATTTGATTTTAATTAGATTAATGTAAAACACTGTCTGAAAGTGATAATTCTATTTGAGATGTTTTGTTCAATTACATTACACATATCAAGAGAATAATACTATGTTCATGCAGTAATGGTCATGATTCTAAGGGTTCTCAAAGGCATTTTACCATGAAATTAAAAACACTTACTACAAAAAAACAGAAAAATCATACAGGCATTGATAACATTTTTGAAAAATTGTCAATTGGAAGACAAATGAGTGTTGTTTTTATTACTCCTAGAATTTACATCAAAGAATGGAATGTGCATGAGGCACATATTGATTTAACATAGGGAAGAATTTTTTACTTTTGAAATTGGCTGCGATTTCCAATTTGAGAATAAATGTATTTTCCTTTGAAGGATGGGTAAAGAAACTGCATGGATACCATTATAAGAAGTGTTAGGGAGAATCTGTTTTCAATATGGAATTGGCAAAAGAATATGATTCTATAGTTTCTTCTAAATACGAAAGTCATTTGTCCTATGAATTATGGTATCAGTTCACTACTTTTAGGTTACGAGAATCAGAAGCACATTCAAGTTACTTTGAGTGATGGGAATTTATTGAAAATTAATTCAAAAAGATTGCCTCAGCAGCTTTATGTGAAGGGTTCTTGGCAACAGAGGAACTCAGCACTCATCAAGATGTACTGGTAGCTCTCAAGTCAATATTCTTAGCGTCCACTCCAAAGTGGGCTTCTATATCTCTCTTTTCCAATGATGCAGCACTCACAGCCCATTTTCTCTTTGTTTGTACCTGTCTCTACATAGCCTTGGCTATTTACTTTTTATTTTTCTAGTATGATCCCTGACATTTCTGTAGGTACCCTATCTCGGTTTCCATTACCTTTAAACTGCTTTATTTTAAATTTCTCTATGGGTGAAGATCTACTTGACTCATATTTAGCATGAAATGTTCTTTCTGAGCAGAGTTTTTACACAACACACTTTATAGCCTGCTGAAATTCTTTATATCAAATCTATAAATATCTTTGTGTCAGTTGGAGATTTGAGTTTAATGGATTGTGTCCAGGACAACAGGGTGAGAAAATAGAACTTAGTGTCATAGGTAGAGGAAAAATCATGTACTCTCTTTCTGTAGAAGAGGTACAAGCACTGAGCATTTCAAGGGTTCCTCACCATTCTAGTCACAGATAGATGATGTGAAGAGAGACCATCATAGATTGGATTGCCCTCAATTCATGAGTGGGAGTTAAGGAAGAGGAAGAAGAAATCCCTTTATTCAAATTATTCTGACTCTTCTGAGTATCTTAGGAGAAATGCTTAGGTTTTCAACCAAAAAATCTACAGATACTTGACAATTTTGGCTTCTCCACTGTAACTTATAAAATGATAGTCTGGCTTCAAGCGATAATGAATTATTCATTTTTGTAAATATATTTTTCTAAATATAGCATCTGATATATGCACGAATATATAGGTAACATATATATATGTTAATGTTATATATAGTATGTTATTATATATATAATCTTACATTCTATTAATGAAGTATGTACACACATTTATCACTCCACTTAAGAATTAAACTGATACAAAAAATAAAAATAAAGAAAGAAAGAATTAAACTGATACTTAGCATGAATAATTTATTGTCTAATCAAACTTCTGCTTAGTGGTAATCCAGTGATAGCTATAGTGTGACTTGTGTTGTGTACATCAATCTTACATAAATATTTGTTGTTTTAGGAAGGGTATGGATGACCATTTGATGAACAGTCACAGAGAATTGCACATCACTCTCTCCTTGGCCTCCTTTTATCTTGATTTATAATTATAAAAGTATACACATTAATATGTAGTAATATGAAAACATCTTTGAGGTAGGAGGTGAATTTGGAGAAAGATCATCAGGAAAGAGCATCATTATCTTCTTTATTCAGATTTACTTATTATTCAGTTAATATTTAATTTCTATTCCTGGTCATTGCTTTGTTTGCCCTCTCCGATTTTAATACTTATATTTTGGAAAACTTCTGCTACTTAGAAATCTAGGGTGTTATGTTTTGTAAGGAAATTGCTATTCTTACAAGTCAGAAATGTGTCAAGATATAAATATATAGGCATTTGATGTTGGTAGAAGATATGTGGAAATTAGGAGAAGTAACATAGATGGAAGAATAAGGAAAACTTTATAATGAAGTTAACAAATTAAACATAATATTATAGGAGAATGTTTTGTAAAGTGATCAACAATAATACTTCTAATCATTAGGATGGTAGAACACTGAATAGATGAAAACAATCCACTAATATGGAGTCTTGTCTGCAATGAAACCTAAGTTTCACAAATTACACAAATGTTCTGTGACTCAATTTCTCATTTTTATAATGTATGTGACAGTATCTAACATGTGGGCCATCTTCAGTAGCAAGTGAAATACTGTGTGTGAATGGCTTAAATGAGGGTCTGACAAGCAGAACACATTCAATATATATCAGTTGTTCCTATTTAGTTTCTATTAGATCTTTGGGAAATCATTTAATTCTCTGGATTTTCCCATTCATGAGTATACATGGATAATTTTATACACAACTTTTATTAACTTTGTCTCCTAACCAGCAAAGATGCTATGGAAATTGAGGAAATAATTCCTGAGTGAGGGACATTATTCTGACCCTTTGGGGATGAAAGGGCTCTGTATATATTTAATCACTGCTATAATACACACCCCAATATACCAAGGTTATAGATGTTAGATTGCATAATATAACTAGTGTGCCATAGTTATTTATTAATGATAATATCGCATAAAATCTTATCTGGATGATCAACAAGAGAAATCCTTGTGTTTTGATTATTGCCATTTTGATTCGCTGTTGTAATGAACCACTCCAGAAAAGCAATTTGACTGCTTGTGCTTAAAGTGATATCAAGGCTGAGTATCAGTATGTTTCAGGAATGGTATATACTAACCGTATCTCTTTAAAGTGACTTCTATGCATCGCTGAACTTCCTATATCAGCTCCATTAAAAAAAAAAAAAAAGAATATTTAAGCCTGCATTCTAGAGAGACATTAACCTATGAAAGAAGGCATCAAGCAAAAATACTGTGTTGGTGGTGCAGGAACTTTGGAATTAATGGGATATAGCCCAGCAAATTGCAAAAGCATGCCCTGTAATCACAGAATGCCTGAGCTAATACAAATGTCAGAGCCATGCAGCCCATATTACAGATGAGGAAGCTAAAGTTCAAAGATTTTCAGCTGGAAAATGGAAAACATAGAATAGGTAGGTTTCCTGCTTTCACCTCTCCACTCCATAAGCCCTGGAATTGCCCAAGTTGAAAGAGTTATGACTCTCATGAAGGGAAATATGAGAAGAAAACTAGAAATTTGTTGTTCTAATTACCTCTGTTTTTACAGTCTTTGATATTTAATGGTTTAAAAAGTAATATTTCATCTCTATTTGAGTGGTTATTGCCATTATAATTACAACAATCTTGAAATAAGGATTTATATTATTTAGTTTCAGAACACTAGAGAAAATATTTCTTAGATCTTAAGCATAAATTATCTTCCATATAGATGAATAAATCCACATTATTTGACTTGAGATATTGTTTCTTTTCAAATTAGAGAAATCTTATTCTACCAGCAAGGGTCTTCCAGCCTGTTATCACTCTGTAAAGTCTTAGTTCATGTGTATTAAGTTTACTGTCTTTATTTCACATATAAATGCTGACTACATAAACATTCGGGTAACTGATAATGTTATATTTAAAATGTCTAGGTTGGGAGCACGTGGATGGCTCCATTTGTTAAGCATCTACCTTTGACTTAGGTCATGATCCTGGGGTCCTTGGGGTTGAGCCCTGCATTGGGCTCCCTCCTAATTGAGGAGTCTGCTTCTTTCTCTCCTCTGCCCCTCCCCCTCCCCCTGCTCATGCTCTCTTGCTCTCTCTCTCTCTTTCTCTCTTAAGTGAGTAGGTAAATAAAGTGTTTAAAAAATAAAAATAAAATGGCCAGGTTATTTTCCAGATAAATCATAACTGAGATCAAATCTATTCCTTACATGTTAGCTGATTCACTTGGAGATAAGCCTTTTGGAATTTTACTAAGTTTGGAATTCATTCATAATGGTGCTCTATCTGCTTTATCCCCACAATTTATAAGGAATTGATGGATTGCTAAATGTCCTCCAAGTCTGTATGTCTTTTTTCCCCACTATTAGCAAATGACATCAAATTCAAAACAATACAACTATATAAAATAAAACAAATGTGCTCAGAAATCTGAGAAGTTGACACATGGAGTTGAACTTATTAGAGCATTTCTACTAAATCTTGTCAGAAAAGAGGTTAACATAAGACATTCAGTTCAATGGGGTGCTTTTTACACCCAAAATGCAATTTAGTGATTGAGAACAAGACAAACACTGCTAATCATTTCTTAATTTCAGTGAAGGTATATTCTTGAATGACATGGAGTATACATTTTCTCTTTTTAGTGGTAAGCATACTTCCTAATTTTTCCTAGGCACAAATGTTAAAATAAAGAACTACATATTAAAGTTCAAAACTCCCTCATTGGAGAGTCTTTGCTTTCAATCTTTGCTTATTCTTCATTTTGATCACTAAATAATTTGGAACCTGAAAGTATGTTCAAATATAGTAAAATGCCCTGGTCATAACTCAGGATTTTACATTTCATACCAGCAAGAGCAGTTCCAAATTCCTTTGAGATAAATTAGAAATGGTTCTACCACAGGCTTCTGAAAAATATTTTCCAATTCAGATATTTTTACTTCAAATTGAAGATATTATGCTTCTTGAAAACAGCTCTACAGAACCTGGTAAGCCTTCTGTGTTGTAAGCTCATCTGTGACAGAGTTTAAGATTAATAAACTAGGATGCAGACAGGTAAGTAGAACAGAGGTAGCATCAATCAAAGAATAAGAAAATAAGCTTGAAGTTCATGAAAAAGTAGTATATGCCAGGAATTTTCTAGAGATATCTAATATTAAAAATGTGACAAATACTAACTATGTGTTAATACCTAGGTGAAGCAGTGCACATGTAATCTGGTTAAGCTGATTTGTTAGGGGACATGAAAAACAGGGACACCTGGGTGGCTCAGTGGTTGAGCGTCTGCCTTCAGCTCAGGGTGTGATCCTGGTCTGGGGATGGAGTCCCACATTGGGCTTCCTGAAAGGAGCCTGCTTCTCTCTTTGCCTCTACCTCTCTCTCTTGTGTCTCTTATGGATAAATAAATAAACTTAAAAAAAAATGGAAAAACAAATTGCACAAAACAAGACAAAGGAAAAGATATTAAATGAGGGATAAACATAAAGAAGATGTAAGTTTTTATAGAAATAATGCTACCATAGGCCTGGTTTTCTTGGACAAGTCCTGGTTTATTTGTTTATTTGTTTGTTTGTTTGTTTTTCCACTTAATTGTTAATATCACACTCTCCAGGTCTGGATTATAAATGATATGGCTAAATCAGTCTTGGGGAAAACCAACCAAACAAATAAACAAATAAAAAACAATTACTAGAAAAAGAAAATGTGTGTGTGTGGGAGGAATTCCAGAACTTTTTCAACTTAAAGTCATACATAACATTAAAATGCATGGTATCTTTTGAAGAAAGTCTGTCATGTGGAAGCATAGACTGGGAGGAGGCTAACACAGCAAAATGTGGAGAGACAGATAAGTTAGATCCTGAAATCTTTCTGCTCTGCTAAAGAATTTCTATTTCATCCCAAAGCCAACGAGAATGGAAATAAATATTTAAACAAAGAAACTCTATAGCTGGATTTGAATTGTAGAAAGAGATATAAATAAACAAACAAAAAAGCTTGAAATTTGATATTCTGGCCATTGTCAATAATTCAGGAAGTATATTATTAGAGCTTGAACTAGGGCAGTGACATTTATGATTGAGAGGAGAAATGTGCACTCAATATCAAAGAGGTTGAATTATAGGTCAAGAGGTTTCTTACGCTCCATATTTTATTTTTATTTTTATTTTTTTTAAATTTTTTATTGGTGTTCAATTTACTAACATACAGAATAACCCCCAGTGCCCGTCACCCATTCACTCCCACCCCCCGCCCTCCTCCCCTTCTACCACCCCTAGTTCGTTTCCCAGAGTTAGCAGTCTTTACGTTCTGTCTCCCTTTCTGATATTTCCCACACATTTCTTCTCCCTTCCCTTATATTCCCTTTCACTATTATTTATATTCCCCAAATGAATGAGAACATATAATGTTTGTCCTTCTCCGACTGACTTACTTCACTCAGCATAATACCCTCCAGTTCCATCCACGTTGAGGCAAATGGTGGGTATTTGTCATTTCTAATAGCTGAGTAATATTCCATTGTATACATAAACCACATCTTCTTTATCCATTCATCTTTCGTTGGACACCGAGGCTCCTTCCACAGTTTGGCTATCGTGGCCATTGCTGCTATAAACATCGGGGTGCAGGTGTCCCGGCGTTTCACTGCATCTGTATCTTTGGGGTAAATCCCCAACAGTGCAATTGCTGGGTCGTAGGGCAGGTCTATTTTTAACTGTTTGAGGAACCTCCACACAGTTTTCCAGAGTGGCTGCACCAGTTCACATTCCCACCAACAGTGTAAGAGGGTTCCCTTTTCTCCGCATCCCCTCCAACATTTGTTGTTTCCTGCCTTGTTAATTTGCCCCATTCTCACCGGTGTGAGGTGGTATCTCATTGTGGTTTTGATTTGTATTTCCCTGATGGCAAGTGATGCAGAGCATTTTCTCATGTGCGTGTTGGCCATGTCTATGTCTTCCTCTGTGAGATTTCTGTTCATGTCTTTTGCCCATTTCATGATTGGATTGTTTGTTTCTTTGGTGTTGAGTTTAATAAGTTCTTTATAGATCTTGGAAACTAGCCCTTTATCTGATACGTCATTTGCAAATATCTTCTCCCATTCTGTAGGTTGTCTTTGAGTTTTGTTGACTGTATCCTTGGTGTGCAAAAGCTTCTTATCTTGATGAAGTCCCAATAGTTCATTTTTGCTTTTGTTTCTTTTGCCTTCGTGGATGTATCTTGCAAGAAGTTACTGTGGCCAAGTTCAAAAAGGGTGTTGCCTGTGTTCTTCTCTAGGATTTTGATGGAATCTTGTCTCACACTTAGATCTTTCATCCATTTTGAGTTTATCTTTGTGTATGGTGAAAGAGAGTGGTCTAGTTTCATTCTTCTGCATGTGGATGTCCAATTTTCCCAGCACCATTTATTGAAGAGACTCTCTTTCTTCCAATGGATAGTCTTTCCTCCTTTATCGAATATTAGTTGACCATAAAGTTCAGGGTCCACTTCTGGATTCTCTATTCTGTTCCACTGATCTATGTGTCTGTTTTTGTGCCAGGACCACACTGTCTTGATGACCACAGCTTTGTAGTACAACCTGAAATCTGGCATTGTGATGCCCCCAGCTATGGTGTTCTTTTTTAAAATTCCCCTGGCTATTCGGGGTCTTTTCTGATTCCACACAAATCTTAAAATAATTTGTTCTAACTCTCTGAAGAAAGTCCATGGTATTTTGATAGGGATTGCATTAAACGTGTATATTGCCCTGGGTAACATTGACATTTTCACAATATTAATTCTGCCAATCCATGAGCATGGAATATTTTTCCATCTCTTTGTGTCTTCCTCAATTTCTTTCAGAAGTGTTCTATAGTTTTGAGAGTATAGATCCTTTACATCTTTGGTTAGGTTTATTCCTAGGTATCTTATGCTTTTGGGTGCAATTGTAAATGGGATTGACTCCTTAATTTCTCTTTCTTCAGTCTCATTGTTAGTGTATAGAAATGCCACTGATTTCTGGGCATTGATTTTGTATCCTGCCACGCTACCGAATTGCTGTATGAGTTCTAGCAATCTTGGGGTGGAGACTTTTGGGTTTTCTATGTAGAGTATCACGTCATCGGCGAAGAGGGAGAGTTTGACTTCTTCTTTGCCAATTTGAATGCCTTTAATGTCTTTTTGTTGTCTGATTGCTGAGGCTAGGACTTCCAGTACTATGTTGAATAGCAGTGGTGAGAGTGGACATCCCTGTCTTGTTCCTGATTTTAGGGGAAAGGCTCCTAGTGCTTCCCCATTGAGAATGATATTTGCTGTGAGCTTTTCATAGATGGCTTTTAAGATGTCGAGGAATGTTCCCTCTATCCCTACACTCTGAAGAGTTTTGATCAGGAATGGATGCTGTATTTTGTCAAATGCTTTCTCTGCATCTAATGAGAGGATCTTGGAAAGACAGAAAGAGATGGAGTACTTTCAAATTCGTTCTATGAGGCCAGCATCACCTTAATTCCAGAACCAGACAAAGACCCCACCAAAAAGGAGAATTACAGACCAATATCCCTGATGAACATGGATGCAAAAATTCTCAACAAGATACTAGCCAATAGGATCCACAGTACATTAAGAAAATTATTCACCATGACCAAGTAGGATTTATCCCTGGAACACAAGGCTGGTTCAACACCTGTAAAACAATCAATGTGATTCATCATATCAGCAAGAGAAAAACCAAGAACCATATGATCCGCTCCATATTTTAAAAAGGCATTATTACATTACAAAAATCATTGTCCTTTAAAATACCAAAACTGAAAAAAATGAAATTTTGGGTGAGCTTGAATGTCAAATACAAATATAAATATATATAGACCCAACATTGGAGCACTTAAATATATAGCAAATACTAATAGATCTGAAGGAAGAAATAAACAATATAATAATAGAAGTGGCTTTGACATTCCACTTTCAACAATGAACAGATTAAATGAGAGAAAATCATCAATAGCATTGGACTTAAGCTATACTTTAAGCCAAATTGTTCCAATAGACATATATAGAACATGTCTTTGAACAGCAACAGAATAGACATTCTTTTTAGGTACCACAGAACATTATTCTTAATATAATCATATATTAAGTCATAAGCAAGCCTTAGCAAATTTTAGATGACTAAAATCATACCAACTATCTTTTCTGACCATAATGGCATGAAACTAGAAATCAATAATAAGACGAAGACTGAAAAATTCAAAAATATATGGAAGTTAAACAACACAGTCCTAAACAACCAATGTGTAAAAGAAAAATTCAAAAGGGAAATAAAAAAACAAAACTTGAAACAAATGAAGTTGGAAACACAACATACTAAACTTACAGAATACAGCAAAAGTGGCTGGAAGAGGAAACTTGATAGTGATAAATGTCTTCATTAAGGAAAAGAAAAATCTCAAATAACCTAACTTTAAACCTCAAGGAGCTAGAGAAAGAAGAAAAAAATCAATTCCAGGGTTAGCAGAAAGAAGGAAACCACAAAGGTCAAGAACAAAATGAAAACGTAACCTAGGGAATCAGAAAAAAATATTGGTAAATCATATATCAGATAAAGAGAAAATATCCAAAATGTAAAATGGCTCACATAACTCAATATCAAAAAACAATCTAATTTAAAAATGACCAGAAGACCTGAATAGATATTTCTTCCAAAAATGACACATAGGTAAATGAAAAGATGCTTAGTATCACTAATCTTCAGGAAATAGCAAATCAAAACCAAAATGAGATATTAACTCACAGCTGCTAAAATGATTGTTATAAAAAAATAATGGATAAGAAACACTGGCAAAGATTTGGAGAAAAGGTAATCTTTCTGCATAATTGATAAGAATATAAATTTTTACAGCTTTTATGGGAAATATTGTGAAGGTTACTAAAAAAATGAAATATAGAATTACCATATGGTATAATAATCCTCTTCTTTGTATATATTTAAAGGAAATAAAATTGCTATCTTAATGGTTTACCTACACCAATATATTCTTAACAGCATTGATCATAATAGCCAAGACACAGAAATATCCTAAGTGTCCATCAATGGATGAATGAATAAAGAAAACATGATATATATATATACATATATATATATGTATATATATATAATTATTGTGATTATAATGTGATTGGTATATATAATATATGTGCATTACATATTATATATTACATACACACACATATATATATTGAAATAATATTCAGTCATAAAAAAGGACATTCTGCCATTTGTGACAATATGGATGAACCTTGAAGGCATTACGCAGATGAAATAAGCCAGACAGAGAAAGTCAAGTACTGTATGATCTCACTTATATGTGGAATGTAAAAAAGTCTAACTCACAGTTACCGAGAGTAGAATGGTGGTTGCCCAAGAGTTGGAGGTTGGGGATGATGGGGTGGTGATCTTGGTTGAAGGATACGAGCTTGCGTTATGAAATGAATAAGTTTTGGGAATCTAATGTATAGTATGGTGACTGTAGTTAACAATACTGTATTATTATACTTGAATATAATATTAGATCTTAGATGTTCTCACCATATTCCAAAAAGGTAATTATGTGAGGTGATAAAGGTTTTAGCTAACCTTTTGCAATATACTCATTTATCAAATCATCACAATGCACACCTTAATGTTATATGTAAAATATAACTCAATAAAACTGGGAAAATAAGAATTTATACTTTTGCTGTATGAAAAACTAAGTTTAAAAAAAGGTATAACCTGGAAAATGCTTGCGACTGAAAAAAAATCTAATATCCAGGAACAATTTTTAAATTACTGAAAATGAATAAGAAAAAGACAATGACTCAAGATAATCACTCTGATATTATCAACCATTTCACTGGAGTCAATATAAAATAGCCAATAACCATAAAAATATTTCTCCTAAGAAGTAACTAAGAAAATACAAATTAAAATACAAATTCGTATAGCCATTGGGAAAGAAAGCTATCATCTAAATATATAATGAATTCGTGGAAGAAGGAGAAGATATGTTATTACTTGCAACCAACTAAAGACTCTTTCTTAAAACTGAAAACCAACAAAAAGAACAAATCAGACAATTCTGTAGAAAAATGTGCAAAAGTTTTCTTAATGGTCACTAAACATAAATAAAGGAAAATTTTACTAGTGATCAGGGAAAGGCATATCAAAACTATTTGATGTCATTGCACATCCATAATGATATCCAGGTAAAAAGACAGAAATACCAAATGTTAGCAAAGATGTGAAGAAATCATATGGTAATTTTTTTAAAGTGAGATGTTAAGGTCCCCCACCATCATTATATTACTATCAATTACTTCCTTTATGTTTGGTATTAGCTGCTTTATGTATTTGGATATTCCCATGTTGGGTGCATAAATATTTACAATTGTCATATCTTCTTGTTGGATTGTTCCCTTTATGATTCTATACTGTCCTTCTTTGTCTATTATCACCATCTTTGTTTTAAATTCTGTTTTGTCCAATATAAGTATTACTATCCTGGCTTTCTCTTCATTTCCATTTACATGGTACAGGCTTTCTTGTCCCTTTACGTTCAATCTGCATGTGTCTTTGGTTATATGAGTCACTTGTAGGCAGCCTATAGATTGGTTTTGCTTTTTTATCCATTCCCTCACCCTATGTCTTTTGACTAGAGTGTTCAATCTATTTTCATTCAAAACAATTATTGATAAGCAGGTACTCATTGCCATTTTGTTACTTATTTTATGGTTGTTTTTATAATTCTTTGTTCCTTTCTTCTCTTGCTCCCTTCTCTCATGGTTGGCTGGATTTCTTTAGTGATACACTTGGGATTCCTTTCTCTTTATTTTTGCATATCTATTCCTGGTTTTAGATTTGTGGTTACCATTAGGTGTATATATAATACCTTCCACATTTAGCAAATTATATTTAGTTGATGGTCACTTAAGTTTGAACCCACTTTAAAAGTACTAAAGTTTTATTAATCTCCTCCCCACTTTTTAGGTATGTGCTGTCATATCTTACATCCTTTTATTTTGTAAATCCCCTATCTCATTTATATATATATATATATATATATATATATATATATATATATATATACACACACACACACACGCGCACACGCACACACGCACTTAATTTTATTGCTATTGTGCCTCTTACTTTTCTTATTCCTACTTATCATCTTTCCTTTCCACTCAGAGTCTCCTTAGCATTTCTTATAGGGCTGGCTTAGTGGTGATGAATACTTTTAACTTTTATTTGTCTGGGAAATTGTATCTCCCCTACTATTCTTCTCAACAGCTTTACTGGATAGAGTGTTTTTGGTTACAGGGTTTTTTTTTGTTTGTTTGGTTTTTGTTTTGTTTTATTTCAGCATTTTGAACATGTCATGCCACTTCCTGCAAAGTTTCTGCTGAAAAATCAGCTAATAGCCTTATGAGGTTTCTCTCGTATAAAACTGTTTTCTTCTCCCTGGTGGCTTTTTTTTTTTATTAAAAAAATTTATTGGGGTTCAATTTGCCAACATATAGCATAGCACCCAGTGCTCACCCACCAAGTGCCCCCCTCAGTGCCCATCACTCAGTCACCGCAACCCCCTGCTCACCTCCCCTTCCACTACCCCTTGTTCCTTTCCCAGAGTTAGGTGTCTCTCATGTTTTGTCACCCTCACTGATATTTTCACTCATTTTTTCTCCTTTCCCTTTATTATCTTTTACTAATTATTATATTCCCCAAATGAAAGAGACCATATAATGTTTGGCCTTTTCTATTGACTTATTTAACTCAGCATAATACGCTCCAGGTCTATTCACATCGAAGCAAATGGTGGGTATTGGTCGTTTCTAATGGCTGAGTAATATTCCATTGTATACATAAACCACATCTTCTTCATCCATTCATCTTTTGATGGACACCGAGGCTCCTTCCACAGTTTGGCTATTGTGGCCATTGCTGCTATAAACATTGGGGCGCAGGTGTCCCGACATTTCATTGCATCTGTATCTTTGGGTAAATCCCCAGAAGTGCAATTGCTGGGTCGTAGGGCAGATCTATTTTTTAACTCTTTGAGGAACCTCCACACAGTTTTCCAGAGTGGCTGCACCAGGTCACATTCCCACCAACAGTGCAAGAGGGTTCCCTTTCTCTACACAAATCTTAAGATGTTTTGTTCTAACTCTGAAGAAAGTCCATGTATTTTGATAGGGATTGTATTAAAAGTGTAAATTGCCCTGGATAACGTTGACATTTTCACAATATTAATTCTTCTAATCCATGAGCATGGAATATTTTTCCATCTCTTTGTGTCTTCCTCAATTTCTTTCAGAAGTGTTCTGTAGTTTTTAGGGTATAGATCCTTTACCTTTTCAGTTAAGTTTATTCCTAGGTATCTTATGCTTTTTGGTGCAATTGTAAATGGGGTTGACTCGTTAATTTCTCTTTCTTCAGTCTCATTGTTAGTGTATAGAAATGCCACTGACTTCTGGGCATTGATTTTGTATCCTGCGACGCTACCAAATTGCTGTATGAGCTCTAGCAATCTTGGGGTGGAGTCTTTTGGGTTTTCTGTGTACAGTATCATGTCATCTGCGAAGAGGGAGAGTTTGATTTCTTCTTTGCCAATTTGAATGCCTTTTATTTCTTTTTGTTGCCTGATTGCTGAGGCTAGGACTTCCAGTACTATGTTGAATAGCAGTGGTGAGAGTGGACATCCCTGTCTTGTTCCTGATCTTAGGGGAAAGGCTCCCAGTATTTCCCCATTGAGAATGATATTTGCTGTGGGCTTTCATAGATGGCTTGTAAAATGCTGAGGAATGTTCCCTCTATCCCAACAGTCTGAAGAGTTTTGATCAGGAATGGATGCTGTATTTTTTCAAATGCTTTCTCTGCATCTATTGAGAGGATCATATGGTTCTTGCTCTTTCTCTTGCTGATATGATCAATCACATTGATTGCTTTATGTATGTTGAACCAGCCTTGCATCCTGGGGATAAATCCAACTTGGTCATGGTGAATAATCTTAATGTACTGTTGGATCCTATTGGCGAGTATCTTGTTGAGAATTTTTGCATATGTGTTCATCAGGGATATTGGTCTGTAATTCTCCTTTTTGGTGGGGTCTTTGTCTGGTTTTGGAATTAAGGTGATGCTGGCCTCATAGAACGAGTTTGGAAGTATTCCAGCTCTTTCTATCTGGACAGCTTTAGTAGAATAGGTATGGTTTCTTCTTTAAATGTTTGATTAAATTCCCCTGGGAAGGGGGACTGGCCCTGGACTTTTGTGTCTTGGGAGGTTTTTGATGACTGCTTCAATTTCCTCCCTGGTTATCGGCCTGTTCAGGTTTTCTATTTCTTCCTGTTCCAGTTTTGCTATTTTGTGGTTTTCCAGGAATGCGTCCATTTCTTCTAGATTGCCTAATTTATTGGCGTATAGCTGTTCATAATAAGTTTTTAAAATCGTTTGTATTTCCTTGGTATTGGTGGTGATCTCTCCTTTCTCATTTATGATTTTATTAATTAGAGTCTTTTTGTTTTTAATAAGGCTGGCTAATGGTTTATCTATCTTATTAATTCTTTCAAAGACCAACTCCTGGTTTTCTTGATCTGTTATACAGTTCTTCTGGTCTGTATTTCATTGAGTTCTGCTCAAATCTTTATTAATTCTCTTCTGCTGGGTGTAGGATCTGTTTGCTGTTTTTTCTCCAGCTCCGTTAAGTGCAAGGTTAGCTTTTGTATTTGAATTCTTTCCAGTTTTTGGATGGATGCTTGTATTGTGATGTATTTCCCCCTTGGGACTGCTTTTGCTATATCACAAAGATTTTGAATGGTTGTATCTTCATTCTCATTAGTTTCCATGAATCTTTTTAATTCTTCTCTAATTTCCGGGTTGACCCTTTCATCTTTTAGCAGGATGGTCCTTAACCTCCACGTGTTTGAAATCCTTCCAAATTTCTTCTTGTGATTGAGTTCTAGTTTCAAAGTATTATGGTCTGAAAATATGCAGGGTACAATCCCAATCTTTTGGTATCCGTTAAGACCTGATTTGTGACCCAGTATGTGGTCTATTCTGGAGAAAGTTCCATGTGCGCTTGAGAAGAATGTGTACTCAGTTGTATTTAGATGTAAAGTTCTACAAATATCTGTGAAATCCATCTGGTCCAGTGTATCATTTAAAGCTCTTGTTTCTTTGGAGATGTTGTGTTTAGAATATCTGTCGATTGTAGAAAGCACTGTGTTCAAGTCACCAAGTATAAGTGTATTATTATCTAAGTATGTCTTTACTTTGGTTATTAATTGATTGATATACTTGGCAGCTCCCACATTTGGGGCATAAATATTCATGATTGTTAGGTCCTCTTGTTGGATAGATCCTTTAAGTATGATATAGTGTCCCTCTTCATCTCTTACTATAGTTTTTGGGATAAGCTTTAATTTATGTGATATAAGGATGGCTACTCCAGCTTTCTTTTGAGGATCATTTGAATGGTAAATGGTTCTCAATCCTTTCATTTTCATGCTGTAGGTGTCCTTAGGTCTAAAATGAGTCTCTTGTAGACAGCAAATAGATGGGTCTTGCTTTTTTATCCAGTCTGAAACCCTATGCCTTTTGATGGGGTCATTAAGCCCATTCATGTTCAGAGTTACTATTGAAAGATATGAATTTAGTGTCATCATGATACCACTCCAGTCTCTGTTTTTATGGGTTGTTCCCTTGGACTTCCTCTTTCTTTTACAGAGCCCCCCCTTAACATTTCTTGCAGAGCTGGTTTGGAGGTCACATAGTCTTTCAGTTTCTGCCTATTTTCGAAGCTCTCTATCTCTCCTTCTATTCTGAATGAGAGCCTTGCTGGATATTCTTGGCTGCATGTTCTTCTCATTTAGGACCATGAATATATCCTGCCAGCCCTTTCTGGCCTGCCAGGTCTCTGTGGAAAGGTCTGATGTTACCCTAATACTTCTCCCCATAAAGGTTAGGGATCTTTTGTCTCTTGCTGCTTTAAGGATCTTCTCTTTATCTTTGGAATTTGCCAGTTTTACTATTAAATGTCGAAGTGTTGAACGGTTTTTATTGATTTTAGGGGAGGATCTCTCTATCTCCTTGATTTGAATGCCTGTTGCCCTCCCCAAGTTAGGGAAGTTCTCAGCTATGATTTGTTCAAATATACTTTCTGGTCCTCTGTCCCTTTTGGCGCCCTATGGAACCCCAATTAAACGTAGATTTTTTTTCCTTCTGAGGCTGTCATTTATTTCCCTTAATCTATTTTCATGATCTTCTAATTGTTTTTCTCTTTTTTTCTCAGCTTCCTTTCTTGCCATCAACTTGTTTTCTATGTCACTCGCTCATTCTTCTACCTCGTTAACCCTCCTCATTAGGACCTCCAGTTTGGATTGCATCTCATTTAATTGATTTTTAATTTCAGCCTGATTAGATCTAAATTCTGCAGTCATGAAGTCTTTTGAATCCTTGATGCCTTTTTTCTAGAGCCACCAAGAACTTTATAATTATGCTTCTGAATTGGCTTTCTGACATTGAATTATAATCCAAATTCTGTAACTCTGTGGCAGAGAGTACTGTTTCTGATTCTTTCTTTTGTGGTGAGTTTTTCCTTCTGGTCATTTTGCTCAGTACAGGTTGGCCAAAAACAAGTTGTACTGGAAAAAGAAGAAAAAGAGAAAAAAAAAGGGGAGGGGGAAACAGAAAACAAAAACCAAGGGGGAGTATTCTCTGATTCTATATACTGTAAATCCCTCGACTTCCCCTGGAACTTTCCAGCACTGCTTGGTCAATAACTTGCTTTTCCCCAGCCCTTCCAGCTGGTCGTTGGGGGAGGGGCCTGCTGTGCTGATTCTCAGGTGTGTGCACCTGGGGAAGCTGCCCTGCACCCTGCCAGTTCATGGCTCAGTGGGAGCTGTTTATCCTGTGAGGCCCCTGCTCAGTCCCAGGTACAAGGTGACACCAGGAGGAACAACACCACTGGTGTCGGCCAGCTCCCCAGCCCTGGAGTCAGCTCCAGCAGTGACTACCACAGCGCCCCGTCTGCAGGGACCTGGATGCTCCTTGGGCGTGGGGCGCTGACCTTCACAGCTCCGGGCTGCCAGGCGGCAGGAGTGTCCTTGCTGCCTTGTGCCTTCCCGGCCTCTGCCTGTCCGGGGGGGGGGGGGAGGAGGGGGGAGGGGAGCGCAGGTTCCTGGGCTGTGTCCCCCCACGCCCAGTGCTCCGGAGCCTGCGCTGTTGGATTCGCATCCAGGGCCGCGCAGCCCCCTCCGCGGAGCCGCCGCCCGAGCCCCTCCCAGCTGCTCTGGGCTCCAGCTGTGCGCGCTGCAGCCCCTTCGGGAGCTCGGCCTCGGGGTGTGGGGCTCTCCCCGGGGTGCAGGTGTCTGTTAGTGCCCGGGAGCCTGAGGGCCTCCCCGCCCTCCTGGGGTCCCGCCCGAGCTCCCTGCGAGCGCCTCTCGGTCCGGGAAGGTTGGTGCAGCTCCTGCTCCTCCGGACGGGGCTCTCCCGGGGGCACTGGGGGCTCTCCCCGCGGGGCCCCTCCCCCTTGGATTTTTTTTCTTTTTCTTTCTTTCTTTCTTTCTTTCTTTCTTTCTTTCTTTCTTTCTTTCTTTCTTTCTTCTTTCTTTCTTTCTTTCTTCTCTATTAATTTCTTTCTTTCTTTCTTTCTTTCTTTCTTTCTTTCTTTCTTTCTTTCCTTCCTTCCTTCCTTCCTTCCTTCCTTCCTTCCTTTCTTTTTTTTCTTTTTCCGTCTTCCTACCCTGTTAGAAGCGTGAACTCTTCTCTCTGTAGCATTCCATCTGTTCTCTCTTTAAATCTCAGGCCGAATTCGTAGTTTTCAGGATGAATTGAAAGTTATCCAGGGAAGTTGGTGGGGACGGGTGACCTGGGGACCCTACTCTTCTGCCATCTTGCCCCGCCTCTCCCTCCCTTGTGGCTTTAAATATCCTCTCTTCATCACTAATTTTTGCCATTTTAATTACTATGTGTGTTTGTGTGGACCTCTTTGGGTCAGTTTTGTTGGGGGCTATTCTCTGTTTCCCTCCCGAGATTTGGGAAGTTGTTAGCTATCATTTTTTTCAAGTAAATTTTCCATCCCCCTCTTCTCTGTCTTTTCCTTCTGGGATCCCTATAATGGGAATGTTATTATGCTTGATGGTGTTGTTGAGTCCCTTAGTCTATTTTCATTTATTATTATTTTGTTTTTTCTTTCTTCTGCTCAGCTTGATTTCTCTCCATTACTTGTCCTCTAGGTTGTTGATCTGTTCCTTTGCTTTCCCTAATCTACATTTTTTTGCCATATAGTGTAAATTTGTAAAACTACTTTGGAAGAAGTGTTTGGCAGTGTCCACAACAATTAAATATACGCATACCTATGCTACAGCAATTTAATTATTATATATGTTTTCAACAGTAATATATAATATTATCATGTATATTATATATGTAAATATCATACTAATTATTATATATAGCATATTATATAGTTATTATATAATAATATATAATAACAGTACATATATATTCACCAAAAAATGTGCACTAGAATGGTCATTGCAGCACTACTCACAACTTTAACATGGGAACTACTCAAATGCCAACCAACAATGCAATAAGTAAATATATTGAGGCATTGTAACACAGTGGGTACAACTATATAGCAGTGAGAGTGAATAAACTATAACTTCACAGACCGTGGAAATTATTTCAAGAACATATGATTGGGCAAAAGAGGCAAGCAGAAGGGTTAATATTATACAATTCCATGTGTATAAAGTAATAATATAGGGAATATTAATTTATGCTTTCAGAATTAGGATAGAGTTTACCTGTATTGGAAATAGCTAGTGAACTGGGAGCTTGATAAGTAGTAAAAAGAGGTTAAAAATTCCTCCTAATTAGTAACTAATTTAAAACCATGCCTTTTTCTGAATTTATATTTTATTAAATCAAAAATGTGTTTTTTTAAAAAAGAATCATGTCATTGAGTTAGCTAGAAAGTGAATATATGGGTATTCTCATACTTGCTGATGGGTATACAAAAGGGCAAAGCTAATCAAAGGTCCATTTAGTACCTTATGAAAATTAAAAATGTATACACAGAGTGTATACATGCAATCCTTTAGTTCTATTCTATCCTCAAGAATAGTTGCACATATGCAGGAAGACTATACAAGAATATCCGTTTCATATTATTTTTGAAATTATACATTAAAACTCTTTATATCTATTTGCAGGGCTTGACTAAATTAAATACACTATATCCATTTCACACATGAAATATACTTTATAGCAACTAAAATAATTAACCAGACATATGGACATGCAATATATTCTGTGATATTGTGATAGGGAAAATGCAGACATTTTTCTTTAAATGTACCCATTTTAAAAACTAAAATAACCTATTAAGATTATAAGTTTATGGCATAATTATAATTTAATTACCATCGAAATATAAGCATATAAAGGACATTGTATTCATTAAATTATAATCAATCATGATTATTTTTTAAAGATTATTTTTTTATTTATTCATGAGAGAAACAGAGAGAGAGGCCAAGGCATAGACAGAAGGAGAAGCAGGCTTCCTGCAAGGAGCCATCCTGAACCCTGGGATCATGCCCTGAGCCAGAGGCAGACACTCAACCGCAGACCTACCCAGGCGTCCCTATGATTAACTAATTTAGACTATACAATAGCCATATGTACAACTTAAAAATTAAGATAGGCCAATAATCCATAAGCAATAGTATCAGAAACACATACATGCATACAGAAACATTCACAGGTATATATACACATACATATGACTATTAACATCATAAGCCTTATATATAAATATTAAAACTATTTAATTTTTAAAAAAACAGCATTGTTCAAGATCATTTCTATTTATAAACTTTGTAATTTTAAAATTTTATTTTCAAATTCTAGACTACAGATAATGGAACTGTGATGTAAAGAAAAATAATTGTACAATATATGTTTCATTTTCATTTCATTGGTTTGTTCATTTCATGTGAACAAACCAATATGTAAATATTGTTTTTACAGAAATGAGGAAGCATTACTCAAAATGATTTGCCAAAAATTTTTAAGTAAAACAGTCTATTAAATATGCCTAATATAGAAATACCATATATCTAGGGAAATTTTAAAAAGTGAGTAAGCACAAAAGGATAATAATGAATTATAATGGAAAAAATATAAAACATGAAGTAGGATTTGAATTTCAAAAAGCTGTTTTCATTTCCTAAAACTGCAAATGGGCTAAAATCATCAATGAAAGGGAAGAACTTTTAAGTTTGAATTAAAGTTAATATCCATATAATTTTATATTTTATAGTCATCAGGCATACATTATACTAATATTTTACATATAATGTGTATGTGTACATAAAAAAGTAGTGTGACTAATGTGTCAAAATAGGAATTATTTCTAAATTGCTTACTGATATTGATAACATGAAAGTTTTAATAAGCAAAACAAAGTTACTTTTAATTTGAGAAATAATAGTTTATACAATTCTTGGGTTAGAAAAGAAATATACACTCAAGTTGCCAATTTTTTATTAACTAATAGATGAGAATCATGTAATGAAAATCTACAGAATATATTCTAGCTACATTTGTTAACAAACACAGAACCTTAAATTCATGTATTATTATATGAAAAAAAAAAAGAGCCATGCATTCATTTTAACAAGTAGACCTTAACAAAGAGTTGTAATAAAGAAAAATGGTCAATATGAATGAACTGGAAATTTGAAAAAAAGCTAGACTTAATAAATACTAGATGTAGTTCTTTTTTTTTTTTTTAGATGTAGTTCTTTTTAAATGACAATATACATAGAAATTTGGAAAGTCAAATCAAAACAAGAAGAGATACAAATAAAGAATACTAACAAGGATATGGAAAATAGAATTAAATTATATTTGAGTATTGCACCACTGCTTATTTAGAAAAAAATTTCCATGAAATAGCTTATTAAAAAAATAAGCAACCAAAATTAATCAAAGAAGACCAACAATAGCAAAGTTTATCAATATCTAAATGAGATGTTAATAAAATATTATAATATTATCTCCTAAAGTGAATCTGAATCCAGATATTTTTATCAGTGAATTATCCAGATTGAGGAACTCTTTCAGATATACAAAGAAAGGAAAATTGTTTCATTTCTTTAAATTGTACAAAAAGCATATACTTAATGTGGAACATGGTTATAAACTCACAGACTTATTTATAGACACAGATGTACAAATATTTCATGAAATACTACCGATTTGAATTCCACAGAATAATTGCAACATAATAACATGATTAAGTGGGTTTATCTCAGGAATGCAGAGGCATTCAATATATCAAATACTTTGTCAGAAAATTTAATACCGATAAGGCCTATAACAAAGCCCAACATCTAATACTGATTATGTTTTAGCAAACTAGAAAGACAGCTACATCTTTACTGTATTACAAACAATCTATCATTAGGAAAAGAATGACATTATACTAATACAGACATTTTCCTCAGAATGGGGATGGATTTTTTCCTTAGGCAACATCAGCATGTAACTGGTTTTATTCTCATATCTCAGTGACAAAACTCACAGGAGAGTGGCCCTAAGATATACCAAGAAAGATCTCTCCCTCTTTTTATGCCTCTCTCCCTCTCCATAGGAAAATAGTGCAAATAATTCTTGGGCAATGGTCCAACCCCTGTACTCACTGATTACACAGGTAATCAAGAATTAGCTGGTTACCACACCATCTTTAACTCAATTATATGGATCATGACAATGCAAAATTTTCTGGGCACTAGTGAGGTAACTGACATTTAAAAATCATTAGACAGTCTTTTGTTCTCCAGGATGGCATTCTTTATGAGTAATAGAAGGCCGAATAACATGTCTAAATATTAAAATGAGAGATTCTGTGGTTAGTCTCTTGTCCAGTAGCACAGCCCTAAATTGGAAGGACAAAATCAAGGGGTGGATTTTAGAACCATTTTATTTGAGGTGTCTTCTGACATTGTTAATAATCACAGATTTTTTTCCAAATATTTAGTAAAACTCAAAAATATTCTGTGACAGGCTCATCTCTATGGGTCATGAAGCAATAATCTGTGACGCTAAGAGAGACTTTTACAGTAGGTGCTTTTCTAATGTAAAATGGTGTAAGGGGATGTGTAACTTAGTCAAATTAATTTGTGAATTTCATGGTCAGTCAGAATTAAACAGGTGCCTTATTGCTGGAATTATTAAAATATTTAATGTCCTTCATCAAGAGCACATGTGCATCATAAAATGCCACAGTTTTTAAATTTCACTTGGAGATATCTTTTTCTAATGACTATCACTTGTGATTAGTGTTACACACAACAGGTTTTGGAAAATATTTGTGTACGCTTGTTCACACATGCAGAGACCAGGTTTTATGTATTTTGATAACTGCCATAACTTTATAACACACTGTATAACTTACTGGAACTTAATATATTCAAAAAAGTGATATTAAGAGGAAATATTTTTAAAATACAAGTTAATTCTTTCCTCATTTTTCTGATGTTGCTCTTTATATTACAAATATTCCTCCCTCTTTTTCCTTCCTTCCTTTCTTCCTTCCATCCTCTCTCCTCCTCCATTCCTCTTTTTTTTTTTTGGAGACCTCTTTCCCTGATTCTAGATCATTTAATCAGGAGGAGATAAACTGGAGGAGGAAGTGACAGGAGCTCAAGTTTTGTGTCTTCTAGGAAATAGTCACTCCCTCACGAACCTGCAGCTTATTAGCTCAGGAAAAGTGATTGCAAAATTGGGTTTGGATTTATTAGTGATTTAACTTGCAAATTGCCTTTTTGCCTCTCTGGGATTCGGTTAAGTCTATTAGAAGTAGAGTTGAACAATTCCCTCTTGCTATTCTCCTTAAGTTCCGACATTTCATTATATACATCTTTGATTATTTGTTTTGTTTTGTTTTAACAAATGCAACCAAGAAAGACATGGACATGTTTGGGAGTTTTGTTGTTTTTGTTGATATTTACATTTCTTGTTCAGATTATTTTTTTTAATTTATTTTTTATTGGTGTTCAATTTACCAACATACAGAATAACCCCCAGTGCCCGTCGCCCATTCACTCCCACCCCCCGCCCTCCTCCCCTTCCACCACCCCTAGTTCGGTTCCCAGAGTTAGCAGTCTTTACGTTCTGTCTCCCTTTCTGATATTTCCCACACATTTCTTCTTCTTAAAAAAACGTTTCAGGAATTTTTAATGAATGCAATTGGAGGCCAGACATGAATAAGGAGAGAAATATGTTTGGCATTACGAAAGCACTTCTGTATGCCTGATAATAGCACAATAAAAAATGCTAAGGTAGCTATACAAGTATAAAAAGGATATAAAAATGTAGAAAAGCAAGAATTTAACAACTCAGAGCATCAAATGAGATATGGCATTTGGACTGGGCCTTGAAGTTGATAGATCCAATGTAAATAACTGGGAAGCATGCATAAAAACACCTCTTTGACCAGGTAACAGGGCAGCATGAGGAACAGATTCTACTGTTCCGAGCAATAGGAATTAGAATTCCAGCTCTGACACTGCACTCTGTGGCAAAGGTCTTGTCCTGTGCAAATAACAATGAATGTAAGTAACAGTGGGATCTAAATTACATGGAGTGTTATGAAGATTATATGATATAATGAATTTTAGTGCTTAACATAATCCCTGATGTGCAAGAACTCCATGGACTAGAGCTGTCGTTCTTGCTGGATTTAAGAAACTATAAGAACTTTGGTGCACATGAGCCAGAGTTGATGGGAAATTGGTGTGTTCGGAAACTGAGGATGGAGTTCAAGTGTAAAGGCATTGAATATGCTATCTCTTGGTATATTTTTGAGCATCGTAGTAGTATGGTCACACAGGTGCTTTAAGTGCTGTCACTGGGAATATCTGGCATATATAGAATTGGTAAAATATTAGTGACAAAAATTGGATGGAAACTGTCTAAAAGTTTGTGACATACAGAACAAAACGAGGACCAAGAGAAGTCAGTAAGCATGAACGAGTGAATAGGTTTGTGGGAAGAAAAGTCTCAGTATTTAGGGTGATGAGGGTAATAATATTTTCCTTTTAGCACTCATTTAAAAATATTTCTTGAGCTCTTGCTATGTTCTAAACACTGTTGCAGGAGCTGATGATGTGGAAGAGGCCCGGATCCTCAGGCAGTTTACATTTAATGAGACACATTAGACACATTGTTGACATGTAAATAAATAATTTCAGATTCAGTAAATATGAAGATTTTAACAGAAGCACTTTAAGAGATAAATAATGTTGTAGATAAAGAGACAGGTTACTTTAGAGAGCCGGGGTGTGTTAAGAAGACATATATTTTATATTACACGTGTAATTGAGGAAAAGTTCTGTAAAGATAAAGATTTAAACAATTTTCCCTTCAGTTTTACTAGTTTCATAAGGAATTCACCTCCTCTACTAGAGACCATAACACATGTCTTCAGAAGTTTGCAATTAAGGCCCTAAGAGCTCAGTAGAGACTATATCATGTCCATCCAACTATGCTAAGGTGCTGTTTTACTTGCTCTAAATAGTTTTATGGACCAAAAAAATGTTTGTTTGGTATTAAATTTCCAAAGTTCTGCAGTTTAAGATAGTCCATCTCGTTCGCTGATGCTCATGTTGATCTTGTCTAAGACATTCACCAAAGATATAAATGGGAAAGGATACAAGTCCTACATTATATAAATTACAGACATTTTACCAAACTTCCTGCAAAAGCCCATTTCATGCTTCTGATAATTTGATAATTGCAAATTAATCTTTCCTTTCTTTCTCTCTTTCTTGGTGTTGATTTTTTTTTAAAGACAACTGGTTTTATTTTGTTTTTTGGGTGCTGTTTTACAAATCCCTATTTTTTTTAAGGATTCTCTAATCTCTATTATTTCTTTTCTTCTGCTAATGTTTGGTTTTGTTTGTTTATCTTTTCTATTTCCTAAAGATGTAAAGTTAGCTATTGATTTGAGATGCTTTTTTAACGTAGGCATTTACATCTACCAGTTTCTCTTCATCACTGTCTTCATTACATCCCATTAGTTTAGTTAGTTTTTTTTTAAGCGTTTATGTATTTATTCATGAGAGACACAGAAAGAGAGAGGCAGAGACACAGGCAGAGAGAGAAGCAGGCTCTATGCAGGGAGCCAGATGTGGGACTCAGTCCTGGATCCTAGGATCAGGCCCTGAGCCAAAGGCAGATGCTCAACCGCTGAGCCACCCAGGCGTCCCCCACCTTAGTTTTGATATGATGTGTTCTCATTTTAATTTGTCTCCATCTTCTAATTGTGATTTCTTCTGTGACCTACTGGTTGTTTAAGAGAATGTATATTAGTTTTCCACTATTTGTGAATTTTTCTTCTGTTTTTGATGTTCAGATCCATTCCATTTTCATTGGAGAAGATACTTGATATGATTTCATTCTTTTTAAATTCATTGAGATGTGTGACATGACATATTATTTATCTTGGAAAATGTTTCATGTGCACTTGAGGAGTTCTGCTCTTGTTAGGGGAAGCATTCTGCATGTTGCTGGGTCTACTTTGTTTATAGTATTGGTCAAATACGCTATTTCCTTAGTGATATTTTATATAAGTATTCCTCTATTGAAAGTGGTATGTTGAAGTCTCTGACTATTATTACAGGTCTATTTTCCCCTACAATTCTGTCATTTTTTGTGTACTATATTTTGATTTTCTAAATACCCTGTATACACAAGTGCTTTTATTATCTTTTAATATTTTATTTATTTATTCAAAGAAACACAGAGAGAGAGAAAGAGAGGCAGAGACACAGGCAGAGGGAGAAGCAGGCTCCACGCAGGGAGCCCGATGTGGACTCAATCCCGGGTGTCCAGGATCACACCCTGGGCTGAAGGCAGATGCTAAACCACTGAGCCACCCACCCCACAAGTGCTTTTAAATATCCTAGTTTCTGTAGTAATCTCACCCAGCTTTTCCTCCTATGCTTTTAATGGTCAATTGTGTGTCTCATACTCCTGCATGAGATCTCTTGCCCCAGGTATTTGCAGTTTTGTTATTTCATCTTGCAGAGTTTTCCAGCCATGTTTCCCACTTCTCTGGAATGATTTTTGACTTAGGAAAAATAGATTTGGGCGCTTGCACAGTCCTTCCTATAGTCCCAGACAGCGTAGAACATGTAAACCCAATAATCTGCAAATGAGATTTGTACTCCTCACTCTGGTGCCTGAAACTCACCCTACAACCAGAATTCTGATCCAGGACTGCCATGGCTTTAGAGAAGGAGTCAAGGGGAACATGAAATACCAGAAAACTTTCCTTAAGGTTTTCAAATTGCTTTTTTCTTGATTCAACATTCACTTGGTTGTTACAAACTTTTACCCATTTTCCAGGGTTTCATCAAAGTTGGTTCTGACATTTTCTGCATTTTCTCTTTTCTTTTCTTCTTTTCTTTCTTTCCTTTTCTTTTCTTTTCTTTTTTCTTTTCTTTCCTCTTCTTTGACATTTCTGTGTGAGTGCAAGAGTTTGGAGCAATATGCTCCACCATTATGCTGATGTCGCGGCTCTGGAACCTGTGCTTTAACTGGTCTGTAGTTGTCACTGCTGCTTACCAAAGTTTAAGAAATGCCAAATATTGAATAGCAACCTTAGCTTAAAAACAGAAATTATGGATTTGCAGCTCTCTCATTATAAACTGTATTATCTTGGGTGGATTATTTGCTCTCTCTGACTGAATTGTTCAGTGTATATATAGAATACTTTATAGATTAAATTTAGAAAAAATATTAAGTGCCAGAAATTAAAAGTATTCAATAAATATTATTTCTCTTTTCTACTCTTCTCCATATTCTCAGAACATAAGAATTCGCTTCTAACTCTTCTCTGCCATTTTCTGGAGATGTCACAGAGAAATGTCTGAATAAGTTAATAACATCTGTTTGAAAAGCAACTAGAAAGAATGTAAAGAACCCTCATCTGGATTTAGAAGATTAATTTCCCAATTTCTTCTTTCTCATTTACCAGATACATGTCTTTGGGCTACTGGCTTCAGTTTTTTGGTCGTTCTTTCTCATCTGTGAAACAGAAGTTATTGGATCTACAGTCCACAATCTTCAGAGAATTTTACGGAGAAGTACATCTGCTTATCAAGGTACATAACACAGAATATACTCAGAATATTTAAAAAAAATAAATGAATGAATTCATGAATGATTCTGAGACCTAGTAGTATATGACAAGAAATAGTTTTTGAAGATAAAGCCCAGCTGTTCCCACTTAGTAAATACCCACACAAATGAAAGAAGAAATAGAGGTGTGAATGGTGAAAAAATGTTATCTCATTTTATAAATCTGTGAAATAATTTTTAAGTATGAGAGAAAAGTCAATACAGATTTCAAAAAATAACCTTTAGCAAGTCAATCAATGCATCTGTGCATTTTCTGTGAAATGGAAATTAAGACACTTCACCAAATGTGTACAAGATTTATTATGATATATGCCACCCTCCACCCTGTGTTGAAAGTCATTGTGCCACAAAAGGATATGAATTTTGTTAGCAGCACATTTGAGCTCAGAGTTAAGAAAAACTGGTGACAATATACTATTACTCTTGTATAATAAGAATTAAGCACATTATGGTTAAAAATATGCTGGGTTTATTTTTTTTTAAGATTGTATTTATTTATTTGAGAGAGTGAGCGAGCATGATTAGGACAGACAGGCAGAGGATGACAGACTGAGCAGGGACCCTGATGCTGGGCTTGATTCCAGGACTCTGGGGTTGCGACCTGAGCCTAAGGCAGATGCTTAATCTACTGAACCACCAGGTGCCCCATGCTGGGGTTATTGTGATAAAATTTCACACTGGTTAAATTTCCCATTTGTTTGTAAATGGAATATCAAAAATATGTCATCACCTACATGAGTTTTCTTTTTTCTGTCAGTATCACACATTTCACAATTAGTTAAATGTACTATACAATTTACCATTTACAAAGAAGTTACTGGTAAGGATATCTTTAGTACCCTGCCACAAAATTCCTTTAAATGTACTGTGTACACTATGGGTACAACTCTGGTACAAGGTGAACCAGAGTTGCTACTTTAAGTGCACTGGTTACGTAGATCCTTACTTCTTATTACTTTTCAGAGCAGAACAGTTCCTCACAAAAGGTAGAATTAGAAAATAAGTTTGGTATGTATAAAGTCACCTACAGCTCAGTAAGGAACATGTACTATTTCTTTACCAGGAAATACGTGGCCATGTGAATAACATCACCATCAAGATACACTAACGAGAGGAAAGGAATATAAAGAGATTTTATGTGCAGATGGTGCCTTGATATTTATCACTGAGCCACAAACAATTATCCTGGAAATATTGAGATTAATAGGCCCATTTAGTAAAAGAGCTAATTGTGAGAGGCATTGGGATAAATCTGAGCTATTTTCCATATCAAAAGTTTTCTCTAGGGCAGTTGCATTTTCCACAGAGTTATAATCTACCCACCAATGCCAGAATTTTTTTTCTACGATTTTAGGTTGCTTCATTTTATGGGAATGCAATTATACTGGGATTGTGGGGTTCTATGCAGATAAACCAGGAAGGTGGCACTGTCTAAGGGATGCCAATTACTTACAGCATTTTTAGAAGTTTGGTTTCCCTCATGCATCTTAATTCTGTCTGCTCTTTATCCTTTAGAGCCTAACACAACTCAGTATAATTTCATAGTGGTTTCCAATGAATGAATATTCAATATCAGCGAACATTTGAAAGGGTGTGGGTTTTTTGCCATGCTGATAACTGGGGAATTTGATATAGCTTCCTTAAATCAACAGGCTGTAAACAAAGCCAGACAAAGAAATTTTATGGCAAAGGCATAGGCAACAAGATGGCAGAGTAAAGTAGAACAACAGAGAAACAGGAGACCGAGTTTAAAAAACACAGATTCAAATTCCAGATCCTCTAGTGAGATCTTGCACCAGTAAATCATTGCTTCTGCCTCCTGTGAAATGGAATTAAAGACCCAGTAATCAAATAGGATCATACACAAACCACTTCATAAACAATAAAATAAGAAAAAAAAAGGTATTAACCTTGGCCTTCTCCTGTAAATTTGGCCAATATGGGGATCCCTGGGTGGCGCAGCGGTTTGGCACCTGCCTTTGGCCCAGGACGCGATCCTGGAGACCCGGGATCGAGTCCCAGGATTGAGTCCTGCGTGGGGCTCCCTGCATGGAGCCTGCTTCTCCCTCTGCCTGTGTCTCTGCCTCTCTCTCTCTCTGTCTATCATAAATAAATAAAAATTAAAAAAAATTTGGCCATTATGTTCATCTCACGCAGAACCAAGTGTTAAACATCTTTCTACTAAACACCTCAGGCTGGACTGTAAATTTCAGTAGGAAGAGCTGCCATGTTAGAAGCTAGAATATTCTTAGAGACCTGCTGAAAAGAAAGCATTTGCAAGTTGAATGTATTTGATTACCGTTAATACATTGGATTTCTTTGGAAAAACCCATAGAAGATAATGCAGAACAAACTTCTTATTTTGGATGCTATAATTTTGCTTCTCACATAAAGTACAATACAGCAATATTACAGTTAGAAAAATTTAGAATTTAGTAGAAAATTTAGTAGATAGAAGAAAATTGAAATCATTAAAGCTAAATGTCATCCTATGTAACTTAGGCTACTATTAAATGACAATTTAACTTTTTTGATTAGCCATAGCTAGACCGAGGAAACATTGATAAACAATTAAAAAAAATTAGAATGATAGTTTTTTCTTCAACTTTATAAAAGCTAAAGATGATAAAAATAAGCATGTTTCCTTGCAGCTATTATATTAAGTGGCTAAATTCTAGTAACCCTCTTAGGGTCTGATTTTGAAAAAATGAACTAAACTGGGAAAGAATTAGATAAAATCTTAAAAAAAAAAAAAAAAGGGAACATTTACTTCATTGGAAAGCCAGGTCGATAGCTAAGGAAAAACTCCAGTGTTTCCCACAGTGTATGATAAATGAGCTTGTTTTTTGTTTTTTGTTTTTTGTTTTTTTTTTCTTCACTTCAATCTGATATTTCCATAATGTGCAATAAATATATTACCAGTAAAATAAAACTTTTTAAAAAACTACAAAAAAGCCTTATTTTTGGTTATTATTAAATTCGAAGACATGCATTCATCTGTCAAATCATAGTACACGTTTCCAAAAATGTTTACTCTCCTTTTCTGTACTTAAGTCTTCACTGATAAGAACAAACAAGTTGGGGACAGTTACTAGAGTGCAGTTAGACTCAGTAGCTAACTTTTCTTTTGTAAATGTCAAGATAGGAAATATTTTAGAATCTGTATGCCACATGATGTCTGTTATAACTATTAAATTCAGCTGCTATAATAAAAAGCAGTATTGGTAACACATAAATAAATAGCCATGATTGTATATTACAACGAAACTTTATCAAAACAAATAGTAGTCTGGATTTGACCAATGGTATCTGCTCTAAACTGTGACATTTGTCGTGTCTCTCAATGTAATACTGAGTGAAAATCTTAAGAAATTGGCATAACAGATCCTCAGGGAAATTCTTAGGATGGGTGGAAACTTCTATTAGGATTAATGTAACAGGAAGAGGAAAATGTAATTGTAAGAACCAAGACCTGATTTAGAGCAAAGCAAATCAAGAATTGAAAGCAAAAAGCACGTAAACACATAAAGAGAAGAAAGCACAGTTCTATGACTGGATACAGGTGAGATCTGTGTGTGTCCTATGGAGGTTAAGAACTAAGTCACCTTGGTGACTCAGTCAGTTAAGTGTCCACCTCTTGATTTTGGCTCAGGTCATGATCTCTGGGTCATGAGATCAAATTCCATATGTGCTCCAGCTCAGTGAGGAGTCCACTTGAGATTCTCTCCCTTTGCCCCTCTTCCCACTCTTGCGTGTTCTATTTCCCTCTAAAATAAATAAATCTTTAAAAAAATGAAGTCAGTTCTGAGTGCAAATCCTGACTTTGCTATTTATTAATCAATTAAAAAAGAGAAGAAATGAAACTTGTCAAAGTTTCTCTTCCTCCTTAAGCCTTTAAGCCTTTATTCACATAGTAAGATGGAAGAATGCACTAAAGGGTTGTTTAAATAATTAAATGAAATATATGCTTTGCATTTAGCACTCTCTCTGAGATAGTAGGCATTCAAAAAAAAATCTTGGCCACTGTTATAGGGTAAATCTTGCTATGGGAGATTAGTTTTCTAATTATTATTATTATTATTAATTTCTGGAAACTTTGGCATGCTGTAGTTAAGATGGTATTTTAAAGTCTTAAGCTGTGAATAAACAAAGAAATTTTGTGCAAAAGTAGCAACTTGCCATGAATCATGAAAACTGACTGTATTCCAAGAGAGTGGCTACTATCACGCAACTTTGACCAATTTTCCTTCAGTCTCTTCACTTTTAACATAAGATGATGCACTCAACCTAATATTTCTTTCCTTCAAATGTAGATGCTTTGTATGGTGGAAGGAGCACTGGGGTGAGACAGACCCTTTAGCTTCCTCTGCCACTGACTAGCTATATCAATGATGAGTTACTTAAATGTTCCAGGCATTATTTCCTGACCTATTAATATGAAGCTTTGAAATGATGACCAATAAATCCTCATAAAAAGAAATTACCTTGTGTCAGATTTACTTTCTGGGTAATTCTCTATATGAATATACAGCTGTTGACCCTTTCAACTGTGGCCCACTCTCTGCCAAGTAACACCAGGATTTTGAATGTCCCATTTTGTTTTCAGTTGACATGATAATTTAGATAGTTCTACATTATCAGTAAAAAAGAGAAATTATGTTTTCATATAATCCGAGGTTCTAGTTTGAGTGGTGGTACCTAAACTACTTAAGGCATACAGAGTAGTTATTAATGTCTAGTGACAAAGAAAAATAATCTAGAAGACCAGTGTTCAGGGTAATGGTTCATAGCAACAGCATAAGGAGTATAATTTTCTGGTCAAAAGTTATGGATTAGTGACCTTACAAGGAAAAAAAGAAAACATTCTTCTTAATCTTCTGTATTCTCTATTGCCAAGACAGGCTGCATATTAACCATTTTAATGTTATCAACATAAACTATGATAGGTAGGTAGATAGATAGATAACAATTTTTGTTATGAAAGTTGGAGAATGAATAATAAGATATACTGACTTTTAAGTTATTTGAACTTTAAGTTAGTTGAATCTTGTCACTACCTTGAGAACAACTGTACTCCTAATATTTTCTTGAAATAAGGTATTATTGTTCACGTCTATCAGTAGCTTATTCCTGTGCACATATCTTTATATTTCTATAATATAAGAAATTCTAATATTTTAGAACTTTCCTATTTTGTATACTATTTCAATTTCTCATGGGTTATTCGCCTATTCTCACATTTTTTAGTTGCTATGGCTCTAAATAATAAGGATACACTTATTTTTTGGATATAATCATTATAAAATATATTCTTTCTCAGTGGAATTAAACCTAACCATGTTATGGGGCAATCAATTAATTTCTTCACTCTTTTCTCATTGTTTCACAATGTTCTAAAGATTACTCAGTTTACAGTTGGTTATCAAATAATATTTATTTCTGGATATGCTTATATTTATTGATTTTTATCTTGATAATTGATCATATTTTCCTGCTTCTTTGCATATTTGATAATTTTGATTATATGCTATACATTTTGGACATTAGATTATTGATTTATGTGTTTTATTGCAATCTTTTAAATAGTATTACTATTTGTTTTGGTATGTAATTGAGTTATTTGTATTGAGTTAGATCCTTTCTAGACTTGTTTTTCTATGTACTTAAGGTGAGTCCAGAGAACTCTTTAGTCTAGTGTTAATTTCCCTCCCTATCTAAGGTGATATCCTGAGAACTCATCAGATGCCTTGTACATTATGTGATCTTTCAACTCTAGCTGGAAGAAATAAATATTATAACCATCTCTGTATGAACTCAAGAAATTATTTGGCCTAGTCTTTTCTGATGGTTTCTTTTCTTTTCTTTCTTTTCTTTTCTTTTTTTTCTTTTCTTTCTTTTCTTTTCCTTCTTCTAGCCTTGGTAAGTCACTTATTAGTTATGCATAATCAATGTCAGTGGCCACTTAAGGGGATCAATCATTCTTTACATCTTAAATGGTTTCTCCTTTTCCCAATTTCTCCTCTTGTCCTTTCTGTGTCTGTTGCCTTTTTTTTTTTTTTTTGGCTTGCTTTGGTTTCTGACTTATTTTGGTTTAATTATTTGTTTTTATCTATCTACATAATCCAATAAATATACCTATTGTTGAGTAATGCCATCGATATTGTCTGAAGGGAGTAGGATATTCTCCACCCTTCTCTTTGTTCTTTTTTTTTTTTTCTCTTTGTTCTTTAGCAGAAGTAAAGCTAGAGAATCATCACCGTCTGCTAAAATGACTATGGGCTTAATTGATACAACCCTGTTGGATCTGAAGCCTAGCCATGCCACTTACTAACTCTGGGATCTTAGGGAATCTGCACAATTTCTCTGTGACTTTGTTTCTGTAACTGAAAAATGGGGAAGAAATACAAATGCTTACTCTGAAATTTTCAGTGATGGGCACTGAGGGGGGCACTTGACGGGATGAGCACTGGGTGTTATGCTATATGTTGGCAAATCGAACTCCAATAAAAAATATACCCAAAAAAGACATTTTCAGTGCTTTGAACAATGAATGAGTTACATGAAATATAGTTTCTATCATAGAGATGATACAAAAAATATGAGACATGGAAATCTATGTGCTGCAGAAAAGATTAGGGAAAAACTCATATAGGAACAGTATGAAATAGAGAAAATAACACAGGATTTATACATAGGAGGGCAGTGATCATAGTCCATTCTTGGAAAATTTACTTGACCTTTATAAGCCTAACTTTTCTCATTTTTATAATGAAATGGTTTAAATTGATCATTTTGAAAGTTATTTATAAAGTTTAAATTATATGGTCTAGGCCTGCTTAATACCACAACTTAACGAACTGAGCTAACCAATCTTATAAAAAGTTCAGCTTTTGCTCTTTTTTTCTTCTTTTTTTATGTTAAGCACTAGCTAAGAGTAGATTTTTGTGATTATTTGTTATCATAAAAAGAGGTTACTGTATTATTGTATCTTGTATTTTAGAACAAATAAGTTCTTTTTGGGTCCTACCATATAAAAGATTCTGTTAGCTTCATTTTATCTCATATATCATCTACAAGGCATCTTCTTGTGCTTACTTATCTCTGTATCAATCAATGAGTGGGATTTCTCTGCTGTGACATTATTCAATAAATCTCCCCCAGTATTTCCAGCATAGAAGCCAAAAGATCCTGGAGATTGGCTCTCCCAACAGTTCAAAATAGAATTAGTGAGACTGTGGAAACTTATCTGAAGTCAAATTCTTATTTTTCACAGCATTTAACCAGAGGAGATTGTAAATCCACATGGGAGGCAGGAAAAAAGCTATTACAAACAAGAAAAACATTTTTGTTAATTCAAAATGTAGATACTCCTTATGCAATGCATGTTGTTTTCTGATAATGTCTGTGGGCTATTGAGATCTTCAAAGTTGATAATGAAAATGTCCACATGTAAAAGAAACCAAGTTAAAACAAACAAAACTTTGTGTTTTACTACTCTTGCACCATTCTGCAATTATGTTCCCTTTTTTGCCTCAGTATTTCCATCTAACACACATTTGCTTCGTGTTCAATTTCCTCTCCACCAGACTAGCCAAGCAGGAAGTCAGGATACTGATCTTAGAAGCCTGTGCAGGCGGAGTAGAGTTGGACCTAGTTTTGTTTGTAGAGACTGGAGCAATCTGAGAGTCGGTGACCAATGCAAAGCTGAAACTAGGGGCACCTGGGCCAGTATGCTTCATCTCAAAAGGGCTAGGCAGGACTGGGCTCTAGGTCCAGTGTAATCGTTAACAACTAGGAATAACTAGGAGAATTGGGGTGCGGATGAAGAAAAAAAAATCCCGAGTCCCAAGATAGGACTGGAGATGCCTTCACCAAACATTTTTCATTTTTAAAAATAAGTTTTGCATTTTATTAAAATACAATTGCTTTCATTTCATCTGATGTAATTATAGTACAGATTTTGGTACCACTATTTTGACATGGAAAGCATAGTTCTTTGCAATTCTATTTCACCCTTTCCAATATCAACCTGAGACAAAATGAAAAGGAGATCTGAGAGGATTGATTATTTTCACCTGTCACCTGCATTCTCCAGAATATGTAAGTTAATGGAATTAAATACGTGAAGGCAAATAAATCAATAATAAAAAGAAAAAAATGTTTTGACAAGGAGAGTGAAATTTTTGAAATAATCCAATTTAGAAATATACAAAGGATCTGAATTGATATTTCTGGAAAGGGGATTTACAAATGGCCAATAAGCATATAAAAATAAATATTATCAGTCTTTGGGGAAATGCAAATCAAAACCACATTAAGATACCACTTCACACCAATGGGATGATTTCATCACCATCATCATTACCATCATCATCATAGGACAGGAAATTACAACTATTGGTGAAGATGTGGAGAAAGTGTATCTCTTATTACCTTGGGTTTGGAATGTAAAATGGTACAGCTGCTTAAGAAAACAGTTTGGCTCTTCCTCAAAAAGTAAAACCTAGAGTTACCATATAACACAGCAATGCCACTACTACATTTATAACCTAGACAGCCTTAAAGTTCCCCTCAGCTTTACTAAGCTTTACTGTCAGCTTTACACAGGTTTCTTCCTTGCTATGGGCCATTAACCTCCCTTTTCTTAGAGCCTACTTTAGAAAACTTGTAATTGAAAAAATTTTTCTTTGCCCCTTTGCGATGTAAATCTTCTACTAGCTTCTTGCCAGTTTTCAGAACTCAGCAATACCTTTCTTAAGGACCTGGGAGCCATTCCTTTGAAATGTAACAACCTAAGGAGGTAATGTTCCTACGTTCCTACGTACCCTGTGGGAGAGTAGAAATCTTACTTTCATAATTATCAAACAATAATAATTTCACAATTATCAAACACAGAGCCCTAACCATGTTGACCAACCTCCATTAGTTCACTCCAACATGTAAAAATCCTCACTTTTTGTTTCAGCAGAACCGAGTTGAATCTATCTCTCCTTCTGCAGGAGCATTGCAAAAGTCTCCCTCACCTTTTGAACACTATCAGGTGCAATTTGTCTTTGACCTATATGTTTAGGAGAAATAGAAAGATGCATCCACACTAAAGCTTATACATGGATATTCCCAGCAATTTTATTCATAATAGCCAAAAAGCTGAAAAAATCAGAATGTCTGCTGACGAATTGTTAAGTATATGATATATCCAAATATAGGAACTTTATTTGCCAATAAAAAACCTACGATTATCAACAATGTGGCTGATACTAAAACATTATGCCAAATTAAAGAACTCAATATAAAAGATCACATATTGTATGATTCCATTTACATGAAGTACCAGAATAGGCAAAGTGTCTAGAACAGAAAAAAAAGAAGAAGAAGAAGAAGAAGAAGAAGAAGAAGAAGAAGAAGAAGAAGAAGACTGTTGATTGCTAAAAGTTAAGAAGCTGAAAGGCAATGGGAAAGTAACAGCTAATAGACATAAGCTTTCTTTTAAGGGGGATGAAAATATTTCAAAATTAGACTATAACAATGATTGTACAACACTGTAAATAAAGTGAAAAATTGAAAGGTGCTCTTTATCTTTTTTAAGATTTTATTTATTTATTCATGAGAGACACAGCTAGAGAGAGGCAGAGACACAGGCAGAGGGAGAAGCAGGCTCCACGCAGGGAGCCCGACGTGGGACTCCAGGTCTCCAGGATCACGCCCTGGACTGAATGCAGCGCTAAACTGCTGAGCCACCCAGGCTGCCCAGAAAGGTGCTCTTTAAATGTATGAATCATGTGGTATGTGAATTATATCTTAAATCTTTTTTTAACGTTTTTTAATACTAAGATTCTCTGTTCCTTATGCTGATTTATTTTTATTATCGTATATATCACTTATGCAATTCATTTTTATTGCCCACCCTCTTACCATATTGAAAATTCTATATAAGCAGGGCTTTTTTATTTTATTTTTTTATTTATTTATGATAGGCACACAGTGAGAGAGAGAGAAAGAGAGGCAGAGACATAGGCAGAGGGAGAAGCAGGCTCCATGCACCGTGAGCCGGACGTGGGATTCGAGCCCGGGTCTCCAGGATCGCGCCCTGGGCCAAAGGCAGGCACTAAACCGCTGCGACACCCAGGGATCCCCATAAGCAGGGTTTTTGCTTGCTTGTTAGCTCACTTTGCATTTGTAAATTTTAAGATTATCTGGGCATAGTAGAGTAGCTGTATTCGTCTGGATTAAGCAGAGGCAGAGGCAAGGTTTTGTGTGTGGTAGTTCATTTAGGTAGGATATATTCTTATGACATAGAATAAAATAATGAAGAAGAAAGTCAATAGAAGGGTAGTTGTAGTCTAGCTCCCCTTGTGGAAAATGGGGACCTTCTGGGGATATTTGTATATGGAGTTTCACAATTGCCCACAAAAAGAACAAAAAAGGAAATACTTATCATCAGCTCTTATCTCCCATCATGTAAGGGTGTCCCATTAGGATGTTCACTGCCATGAGCTATTAGTAAAGCATGCATAAGTGCAAAGTGGATTCATACAAATTTACTTGACACAGAGTCATAAAAACCCAGGACAAGCAAGAAAGAGTGATTGTGGTGATGTGACATGCTATTAGTTTACATCTGCATGAATCTATTTACCTCAGCAACAGCCAGAATCAGGTTAAGGAGAGAGGATGTGATATAGGGCAACATAAGTATCCCAAACATCTATAAACATGAAGGATACCTAGGTCCCCTTGTGTCCATTTAAAAGAACATGATCAGTAAGACTAGAAGAGCCTAATAAATTCACTGGGATACTGATAACTCCCTCCAATATGTTCCCTCATTTCTCCTTTATAAAGAACTGATGTTCTTTGCTCTTGCTTTCTCTGGTCCCACAACATGCAAGTATTTCCACACTTTACTTCCTGATTATTTCCTGAGGCTTCCTTTTCTAACCCTTTGTTCAGACGAATTAACCTCCTTCAAATTTCCGAACTCTCTCTAAAAAGATATCCACAAAAGCCACAGTGTAAAGGCAATTCAATGTATAGTATGGACCTTAAAAAAATATCACTCATTTTGTTAATAGTGGAAAATAAGTAAAACAAAACGAGATAATTTTTGGTAAGGGAAAGTATACTTCCTATGTTATTGGAACACTTAGACTGTGGTCAAAAATCTATTGAATGTATACTGAATCCTGAGAATGTAAGTGAAATATTTCAGCCTGCCTTCATAATCCATTCTTAACATAAAATAATAAGCTACTTTTAATTTCTTACTTGAGAAGTCTGCACATTTGTAGGGGCCTAAGTGGGAATGGGTCCCCACTAGTCTCTTTGTCTCCTGCCAAGGATATTCCAAGCTCATGGCCTTAAGTAACTCATATGGATCATGTGAGTCTGATCTGTTCAGAGGAGCCCTGAGTGTCCTCGCCCTTGGAAAATCCAGAAACTGTGTCACTAACATCTAAGTCAATAAACTTCCATTCTAACTACCATGTCATCTGGACCTAATATCTGAGTTCCCAATAGTTTTACTCTACCAAATGGCCTAGACATCTGCCAATGTTTGCATTACAGATACTATAGAGTCTTTCCAGAAATTTTGTCAGACAGCAAGACTAATTACAGTCTACCATAATTGCTCTTTGGCAGAGCTGGAAGTGGTTAACCCTGGCTCCTGAACAGACTGAAGTGATGGTCTCCTTAAACTGATTTAAAAAATCACTAGTTAACACTTTAATACATTTTTTCCCAAACATATGCCTACATACACAATATTATTAAGATAATAAATAGGCACATGTCTGCTTTCCAGTCAAATGATGAAAACCAGGACCCACCTATCTCAGGGGTTATTTGTGATTTATTGAAAATTAATTTCTTTCTTATAGATACGTCACATTAGCAAATGTATCCTGCTATATTTGAAAATTGTCCAGATTGTAAGTGTGCATTTTACCTTATATAAATAGATATTCTTCCATTATTCTCTATGATACTATTAGAATCCATGCAGTTATGCAGCAGACCATTTCTCATACTACCATGCTTTGATGTATTTTTAAGGTACTTATATAGCTGAAATATATTTTCTGTAGTGGCTATATCATAAGTCATATGTTTGACTTTAATCACCCACTACATTAGGATTTATGTAAGAAAATACATTTCAGTCTCAACAAGTTCTTTCAGATACTAAGTTTTTATGTTTCCTATTAAATCCTCATAATCAATATATCGAATTATTAGTACATTATAAGTTCCACTCTTATCCAAAATCTAATTCTTAATGTGTAATATGAGAAGCAATCGTATCGGCTCTGATATTTCAAATTCAGATGTACCAAATCCACTAAGGCACAGGCTAATGGAGTATATACATAGGGAGCGTGCTTGAAACCTAAGGAAGGAGGGCTCTGTGATGTGTCTCAGGCTTGGAAAACTAACCAGTTTCTTTTGGACATTTCTAGGTAGTTTGCAAACAACTATATCATCTCTCAACTTGACCAACATCATATTAGTAAGATATGTGTTCCCACCCACTTTCTCTTATTTCGGAAATAAAATCCTGTCACATATAATTACTTTTTTCTTTTCATCTGTTTGCTAGCTGTGGAATTACATTATTATCCTATCATTCATACTGAGGGTTTTGCATAAATTAGTACCAAGCTATAATTCCTTACTCTCTTACGTAAGTTATGGAATGAGGGGTGCACTTTAATCTCTTAAAAACACAAGATTATATATATCAACTACCAGGACTGATTCACTACAATAATATGTAGCCAAGAATCCACAATACAAATCTTTCTGGTGTAAGGCACTTCTCTATTCAGTGTCCAGAATCACTGAAGAAGTAACTATCTTCCTAGTATAGATATAATTATGAATATTCCTTCAAGGAAGGTTAGCCCCTCAAATGACCGTTGCTTCTGAGCCAAGTGACTGCTCTAAGGTGGCTGGCTGAAAACGTCCCAAATAGAATCAATATATCCCTCTCTCACTTTCCTTTATGTTATGTGTGTGACAGGTATCATTGTACATGCTTTCATGCTCACTGGTTTTAATACAGAGCTAATTCCAAAAGAACAACCTCTGGTTGTCAGTTGGTGTTGCTGAAGCACCAAGCAAAGTCTGTTCTGAGCTCATAGTTGGCAGAGTCTTAGAAACAATCACTCCAGATTACTCTCCTGCCCTGGCAGCCAACTTCCAGGACAATAAAGTAGACACAAAAAAAAAACTTAACAAAAAAACCCCAAAAAAACAAAAAAAAAGTTTTATTTAAGTGGGAAATATCAGAAAGGGAGAGAGAACATGGAAGACTCCTAACTCTGGGAAACGAACTAGGGGTGGTGGAAGGGGAGGGGTGGGAGTGGCGGGCACTGAGGTGGGCACTTGACGGGATGAGCACTGGGTGTTATTCTGTATGTTGGCAAATTGAACACCAATAAAAATAAATTTATTATTAAAAAACGCTTTATTTATTTATTTATTTTAAGGAGAGAGATTAAGAGCAGGAGGGAGGGAAAGAGGGAGAGAGAGAAGCAGACTCCCTGCTGAGTGTAGAGCCCAACACCATGTTCAACCCTGAGAGGAAACAATATTAAACCTTCCCCTTTGCTGTTAGCTATTCAGTGTCTGCACAGGTACATCCAGCAATAAAATGGACATATGTCTCCTGCACCTCCCTCATCATTCACTAGAGTGTGCCTTGTGTCATTGGATTTATGTGACCACTACACATTAGACTCTGCAGGAAAGACTGGCTCTAAGTGTACTCTTTCTAAGGCTTATATTCACTTCAAATAAAGGCACTTGCGCTTGTTATTAACATCTTAACCAATAAATCAGCACATTATCTACCAGTTTATCCAGACTCAATTTTAAGATCCCAAATAAGAATTTTTTCTTACGATGTATAATATTCTAAGAATTTCCCTAAAATATGCTTGCAAGTTGTAGATGGATTTTCCACTCTAGGAGCTTTCCTAGTAGCAGTCCTGGACAAGACCTGCTATACTATTCCTTCAGATCTTGTGAAAGAGGAAGAGCTTGTGATTCCTGTCCATATGTAAACTGATTGGGAAACATGCATGGTGCTGAAAGGGGCCTTCAAAATTACCAGCTGTTAAAAAGTTTAGGGAAACCACTCCATGGTCTTGCTGGCATGGCATCCATCCTGTATGGCCAAGTGGCCCACGGGGATCTTGAACTGACACTGCTCCCTCCTGTGACCATATGCCCTAGGTAACAGCAGGCAGATTTGCAAATAAATGTATGTTATCATACAACTACCCCAACTGCCCTTGAGATAGCACTCACCTCTACCTTCCAGAGCCTTTCCCTTGTATACCTTTTCTGTACCTGAAGCTTCCCAAAACTCTGTCCTTTTTGGTTTGAATTGATGAGTTGGGCCTTGTCCCAGGAACAAGTTATTCTATTCATGGTCCTTAATAAAGGATGTGTTCCAGGTCCTATTCTTTGGATCTATGTGTGGCCTGTCCAGTGTCCCTGGAAGCAAAAACTTTCTCTATTTCTGTTCCTTTGTGACCCTTTCTTACCCTGTGGTTCACCATCTGACCACCCAGGAGTCAACATAACAAATATTAATTTAACAAAGGCACAAGACCACCCGCAAGGACTCGTGCTGAAGATATGGGGTACTTGGTGTCTGAATAAGTATTATGTTTAACTTGCAACTGAAAGATGTACAGTCATGGAGATGAATTCAAATATTATTCAACAAAGGGAACCTGATATCAGGAATAAAGAACCACAGGGGTGCATGGGTGGCTTAGTCGGTTGAGCATCCAACTCTTGGTTTTGGCTCAGGTCATAATCTCATGGGTCCTGGGATTGAGCCTCTGTGTTGGGCTCCACACACAGCAGGAAGTCTGCTTGAGATTCTCTCCCTTTGCCCCTCCCCCACTATCATGTATATCTGTGCTCGCTCGCTCTCTAAAATAAAAATAAATCTTAAAAAAGAACTAAAGAACTGAATAAAAGGGATGGGTCCACAGGTCAAATGAAAATTTCAAAAGTGTATATAGGTATAAAGAAAGCAAAAAGGATCTGGAATATAGAAGGAAAAAAGTTAATATAAAAGGGGTCAGGATGTAGGCCTCTGGACCTTGAACATGGTAAACCCTGGTAGCTCCTGTGATGCTATCTGAAATGGGAGGCAGACCTGCTGATTTAAAAAAGCTATGCACCTTGTATACATTCATTGTTCAGCTCCTGAATTTTAATATTTTCTTATTTATCTGGTAATTATCCATTGTCACTGACTGTAGAACTTTTCTCTTTATTTCCTAGGTAGAACAGTTTTATTAATGCAGTGTCCCATGGGGGGCAATTTGGTAATATATGAACACATTGTTGGCTGCCAGTGGACTGGACTGGAGTGTGCTACTGGAACTTAGTGACTAGAGGCCAGGAATGCTGCTAAACTACCTACCATACATAGGAAAGTCCCCTACAGCAAAGAATTATTAGCCTTCAATATCAATATCAATATCAATATCAATATCAATATCAATAGTGCCAAGGGAGAAACACCGTTCTAACAACAGTAAATATATAGATTTGTCTATGATTTTTGTAGGGTCATAAGAGCAAAAATAATAAATCAAATAATAATAATTCTCATATTTGATTAGACATTAGAATTTTATGAGGGGTTGAGAAACATGGGTCCTAGGAGCCTTCTCTTGACCTGCAAAGTCAGAGTTTAATGAATATATTTTATATTTTAAAGGATTAAATAGTTGCTTCTTTTAGCTACTCACTATTGAGAGTAACTAAGGTATTATTGCCATTCCTGGCTTACTAGAAAAAAGGGATTTTATTTTCTTATTCTGTTTATTCTCATGGAAAGTTCTTATTGATCTGTTTGTTAAATTCTGCCTCCAAGCACACATGGAAAAAAAAATAGAAAAGGGTATACTACATCAAAATTTAGCATCTCTACATATGAGTTGAAGGATCAGAATAATGATTCAGGTTATTAAAGTATTAGATATCATAGGAATTGTTGACACAGTTGTAACATGCTGATTTTTAGGGTTCAAATGATTTCCTCGTTTCATAAGGCTTACATTGATTATCACAGTGATGAAAACTAAGAAAACAGTTTTAATTTCTATTAATATTAAGCCTCATCCTTATTACCTCTCCTATGTGTGTTTGTTAAAATAATACTCTAACTGAAGTATCTGAGTAACTGTAACATAAATATTTCTACCTTTTTCTAGTTAAAACATCTTTAAGAGATTAATCTCATTGTTTTTCTGATGGAAATTCCATGTGTGCCTTTTTGAAAACTAAATCAGATGATACATAAGAATATAAGGACAAAAGTAAATAGTTACTATATCATTTATCCAGAGTTAAAAATTGCAACCATTTAAAAAATATCTTTTGGGGGCACCCGGGTGGCTCAGTTGGTTAGGTGGCTGCCTTTGGCTTGGGCCACAATCTCGGGATCTTGGGATAGAGCTCTGCCTCAGGCTCCCTGCTCAGTGGGGAGCCTGATCCTTCCTCTCCCTCTGCCCCTTTGCCCTTGCTTGGGTCTCTCTCTCTCTCTCTCTCTCTCTCTCAAATAAATGGGTAAATTCTTTTGAAAAAGTATCTTTCAATGTTACTTATATGTACACAAACATACATTAACAGTATTTCCTTAATCTAAAAAAGAATTTAAACAGTTTCTGCCTAGTCATTATAGCATATCAGATATTGGACTAATTCTATTGTGGACAATTATTATGAAAGCTGAATAATTCAATAACTGTCAATGTAACTGAATCTGTATTCCAAAACTTTCCCCAAAAGACAGAGAATCAGAAAGGCAGGCAGGAAGGGAAGTAAAGAAGGAAGGATTTCCTGTGTCCAGATGGCTTCACTGATAAATTCTTCCAAATAGTAAAAGGAGAAATAATATCAATATTACATACATTTATCCAAAAAATGAAAATGCATGACTACATTTCAGCTCATTTTATGGAAGAAGCAGAACTGACATCAAAAGTCACAAGTAAACTGTAAGGAAAAGTATTACAGGCCAATATTTCTCATGAACCTATAAACATATCATATATAAATATGATAAAACCATTTAAAAATGAGATTTATTCCAAAAATCCAAGGTTGGCTTAAAGTTTGCAGATCAGTATAGATAAGCAACAACAACAACAACACCATGATTGTCTTAATAGAAAAAGAGAGTTCTTTGATAAACTTTAACATTCATTTACTTATTTAAAGAACAAAACAAAACAAACAAAATACCTGTCAGCTAACTAAGAACAGAAAGAAATTTCCATAATCTGAGTTATTTACAAAAAGTCTACAACTAACATCAAACTTAATTGGAAGAATTATTGAATTTTTTTCCTGCCTTGGACAAAGAGCAAAGATGTCCACTATTATCATTTTGTTCAGCATTTTACTAGAGGTACTAGCCAGTACAATAAAGAGAACCAAGAGGTATAAAACTAAAGAGGAAGAAGAGACTCTACCATTATTTTCACATTTTCTCTATTTATTATTTAAAAATTCCAGAAGGATCTATAAACATTTATAATTAATAAGTGAATTTGATAAAGTTAGCACACTAAGTTGACAAACCAAAATTTTGTATCTCCCTATGCTAGCAAGCAAACAAGTTGGAAATTATATAAAACATCAGTTAAAATTGTATCAAGTAACATAAAATACCTAGAACTTACTTAAGTAAAACTGGGAAAGATACCTACACTGAAAACTTAAACATACTTCAGAGAAAAATTAAAGACTTAAATAATTACCATGAATGGGGAGACTCATGAGAACATTTTTATTCTCCCTAAATTGACCTAATTGACCTCCGTAGGTATTCGATTCAATATCAGTTGGTGTCCAATGTTCAAATAAAATTTTGGAGATGCAAAGAATATAGAATAGCCAAAGCAGTCTTAATAAAGATAAGTAAAATTGGAAGGCATAAACAACCAAAGATATACTATGAAACTTAATAACTACATCTCTAACAGAGGACAAATGGAAATCACAGGATGGAAAAGGACAGTTGCAATTCATATATGTAATATAGTACTCATACTTAGGGTGTGTAAAGAACTATGCATTACTTAAAAAAAAAAAAAAAGATAAAGTACCTGATAAAACCTGGCCAAAAGCCTTAACCAGAAACTTCATCAATGAGAATGTCCAAATAGCCAAAGTATGTACATTTGGTCAGAATTATTTGTCACCATGGAAATGCAAATTTAAACAACATCAAGACTGCTAACACCCACTAAAATGGTATAAATAAAACGACTGAAAATGCCTGTGGTAGTGAAGATGTACAGCAATTCAAGTTTGCATATGTTACTGTTGTAGTGTAAACTGGTAAACTGGTAACAGTCTTAGAAAATGCTTTGTCAGTATCCAAAATCTAAATATACATTTGCCCCATAATTTAGCAAATTCACCCTTAGTTATATACCCAAGAAAAATAAGTACATATAGCTACAAAGTCATTTTAAAGATTATTCATAGCATGCAAAAATTCACAGTATGCAAAAACTGAAAATATCTGTCAACAGTAGAATGAGTGAATAAATTATAATAAATTAAATGTGTATTAAATTGCAATAAAAAGAATAGTATACACACAACATGGATTAATTTTTAGATGATAAATTGCACAATCAATATTGACAGAAATCAAAATAAATGGCCAATTTAGGTTTATTTTATTCTAGTGAAAAGTATTGGGTAAGCCTGGGACATTGGGATGTGACATAAATTACACAGTGTATCAAATACCACTGAGGCCATTTCAAAACGAAACGAGCCAAGGCTGACCAAAATGACTACATACTTCTAAACCCCCTTCCTCCCATAAACACAGCAAATATACAGCTACACAATGGGCAATTACCTCTGAAGGAAATCCAGGAACTGACCTCTATACATCAAGTGAATGAGAAAATATCTACATGGAAACAGGTAGGCAAGACAGAGATCCACTCTTGCCACACACCCCACACGCAGCCTAGGGCCATACAATCAGGAGGGGACCTCCCAACTCCCAGGTCTTCTCTGAGGGTTGAAGGGTTTGAACCCCTTGGTGACTATAGCTGGTAACACTTTATTGTATAGCTGAAATATGCTATGAGAGTAGATTTTAAATGTTCTCACCAAAAGAAATGAAAATATGTAAGGTGATGGATGGACTAATTTTAACTTGTCAGGGGAAGTCCTTTCACAATGTGTATGTATATCAAATCATCAGGTTCTATGCTTTAAATATCCCTACAATTTTGTTTGTCAATTTAACCTCAATTAAACTGAGAAGAAAACAAACAAAAAAAAAAAGATTGGCAGAAACATCAAAAAAAAAAAAAAAGAGAGAGAGAGAAACAAGAGCCAACTTGAAAGATTTTTTTCACGGGCCAGAGTTAAATATCAAAAGAATAGTGAAAACAATAGACTGAAATACTTCAAATATGTAAAAATATACTTGTTCATAATGATACCAAAATATATTTGTCAATCAACTCTGGAGCTTTCTAAAGCACCACATAATCGTTCTGAAATTCACAAATAATGGGAAAGAATTACATATTTAATTACCCCTACTTTTCCAGATAAACTGTTTCAGAGCATCCTAATATTTGATGAAGAAATGTCATTTCTCGCCTCTTTTCAGATAATTGCAACTAACAGATGTAAAAGGGATGATAAAATTAGAAAATCATTGTTTTCAACCACTTGTAAATAATAAGTCTAGGCAATGATTATCAATGGTATCTAAAACTATTAGGTGAAAGGTTAATGGAAAACTTTATAATGAATGGATGTGGCTGAAAACACCTGAGCCTACTTATCTAGCTTAACTTCACAATTATAGGGATAGCAGATGTTATGAATTTCCTGATTGATGTAAAATGGAATATATCACCTGTAGAGAAATAAATCCACCACCCCAGAATGCATCTGAATTCAATCAAGGCTCTTGTTTTTCATCGGTTGAAAAAATGAGGAAGCAGTCAGAATATGGGACAAATGGACACAATTTAAAATAGAAGTTTTGTGGGGCATCCAGGTGGCTCATTCGGTTAAGAAGCTGACTCTAGATATCAGCTCAGGTCATGATCTCAAAGCTGTGGGATCCAACTCCAAGTGGGGCCCCATTTTTAGGCTCTGAGTTAGGCCCAATGTTGAGCTCCACTTAGGGCTCTGAGTTGGGTTCCATGCTCAGCATGGAGTCTTTTTGTTCCTTTCCCTTTGCTTTCCCCCCTCCCCTCTCTCACTCCCTTGTTCTCTCTTTCTCAAATAAATAAGTAAAATCTTTCAATTTTTTTTAAATTGAAAATTTTTCCTAAATCAAAAAGTTTTAAAAACTATGTCAAGACATATGTGTAGACCTTATCTGCATCTCAATTTCAACAAACTATGTATAAAAATTTACTTTGAAATAATTGGGTGAATTTTAATATAGGTTAAGTATTAAATATCATTAAAGGATTATTATTCATTTGGTAAAGTGTGATAATGGCACTTTGTTTACACTTGAAAATATCCTCATCTGTCCCAATATCTATCTATCTATCTATCTATATATATATGGAAATATTTATGAGTGAAATTATATGATGCCTGAGATTTGTCTTTAAATACTCCAAAAAATGACATAAATAATAGTGGTAGGGGAGATATGGGTCAAAGAAGACTGACTAAATAGTATTACTTTTTGAAGCTTGATGCTTTAAATGTGGGTATTCATTATACTATTCTTTTTGTTTTCTGCTTGTTTTACAATTTCCATTAAGAAACTGATAATCTCATTTTGTAGAATTATCGTTCATTCTCAAGGTATTATTTGTCTTTTTGCAACTTAAATTCCACTTAGTTGACATACAGTGTAATAATAGTTTCAGGTGTACAGCTTAGTGAGTGATTCAACACTTCCATACAATACCCTGTGCTCATCACAACAACTGCACTCCTTAATTCCCATCACCTATTTCACCAATGCCCCCACCTGTCTCCCCTCTGGTAACTGTCACTTTGCTCTTTGTAGTTAGGAGTTTCTTAGTTTGCCTCTCTTTTTTACTTTTATGGTCATTTCTTTTGTTTTGTAAATTCCACATATGAGTGAAATCATATGGTATTTGTTTCTCTGATTGACTTATTTTGCTTACCATAATACTTTTGAGCTCCAGCCAATTTGTTGCAAATGGCAAGATTTCGTTGTTTTTATGGCTGAGTAATATTCCATTGTCTACATATACCACTTCTTCTTTATCCATTTATCAGTTGCTGGAAAAGGATTATTTCCATAATTTGGCTATTGTAGATAATACTGCTATAAACATCCGGGTGCATGTATCTCTTTGAATTAATATTTTCATATTCTTTTGGTAAATACCTAGTAGTGAAATTACTAGGGTAATTCTGTTTTTAACTTTTTGAGGAACCTCTATACTGTTTTCTAGAGTGGCTGCACCGGTTTGCCTTCCTGCAATAGTCAGAGGGTTCCCTTTTCTTCACTTCCTCACCAATATGTGTTGTTGATTTTAGATATTCTAAGTGTGAGATGGTATCTTGTTGTAGTTTTGATTGTATTTCCCTGATGATGAGTGATGTTGAGCATCTTTTTATGTGTCTTTTGGCCACTGTATGTCTTCTTTGGAAAAACGTCTGTTCATGTCAGCTACCCATTTTTCAATTGGATTATTCAAATTTTGGATGTTGATCCTTATAAGTTCTTTATATATTTTAGATACATACCCCTCTTCAGATATGTCTTTTGCAAATATCTCCTCCCATTCCGTAGGTTGCCTTTGAGTTTTATTGACTGTTTACTTCCCTGTGTGGAAGCTTTTTATTTTGATAAAGTCCCAATACCTTATTTTTGCTTTTGTTTCCCTTGCCTCAGGAGACATATCTAGAAAGAAGTTACTATGGCCGATGTCAAAGAGGTTATCACCTGTGTTTTCCTCTAGGATTTTTTTTTTTTTTTTGGTTTAAAGTCTCACATTTAGGTCTTTAATCCATTTTTTAATTTATTTTTACATTTGATGTAAGAAAGTGGTAAAATTTCATTCTTTTGCCTGTTGTTGTCCAGTTTTCCCAACAGCATTTGTTGAAGAGACTTTTTCCCATTGGATATTCATTCTTGCTCTGTCAAAGATTAACTGACCACATAGTTTTGGGCTTGTGGGTTTTCTATTCTTTTTATTGACCTATGTGTCTATTTTAGTGCCAGTACCATACTGTTTTGATCACTACAGCTTTCTAATATAACTTGAAGTCTGGAATTGTTATGTTTCAGTTTTGCTTTGCTTTTTCAAGGTTACTTTGGCTATAAGGGATCTTTTGTGATTCCATACAAATTTTAGGATTGGTTATTCTAGCCTTGTGAAAAATATTGTTGGCATTTTGATAGGGATTGCATTAAATGTGTAGATTGCTTTTGGTAGTATGGATATTTTCACAGTATTTGTTCTTCCAATCTGTGGGTACCAAATGTTTAAAGTTAAAATTGTATTTGAATTGTCTTTAGTATCAGTAATCAGGAAGGTTAAAATTAGTTTCCTCCTCTTCTAATAGATAATAAAACCTTTGTAAAAATATAAATGCATTGTTAAAATAATTTTTTAAATTTACCATCCAGATATCACCACTGTTAATATTTTGTAAATGATACTCCAAGTTTATCTCTTTGAGCGTACGTAACTATAATTCTTTATATCATCATTTTAATTAATAATTATTATTTAATACATAGTACTATTGATAACAAGAGAACTAACAATATACATGTCAGACCAAATAGTATATGTGCTTTTAGTATTGTACATAAATGAGGTCATTTATCCTCATGAAACCTCTATGACAAAGGCATTACTATTTTGTTTATTTTACAAATGAGCAACCTAATTTACAACAGGGTTAAATAATGCACTTAAGGTCACAGCTACTAGGTAAAGAAGCTAAAAAACATACCTACACAATTCAACTTTGCAGCCTAATTTCTCTCAACAAAATGTTAATAGAAAAAGATGCCAACAGGAATTTGAGAATTGGTGAAATTAAAACATAGACCTTGTTAAAATAATTCTTGCATTTTAAAAATAAATTGTTTTAGTCAACTTTTTTGTATGATTTAATAACATTTCATGTGGAATATGTTTATGCTTTAGGAGGTAAGTTCATAATGAATGGATGTGTGTCTACTCGTATGTGCAGATTCTTTGGCAGGTTTTATCATTAGTACCAATCCGACATCTTAACTTCTATTACAAAGTTTACTGTAAACTTACTAATCATATTCATAAGGCCCAACATTAAACATTTTATTATATACTCATTTTTCATTTCTCTGCCTTTCTCTCTCATACACACAGACACATACATATACACACAGAGAAATGGATGATACGAATCATGCAATCAATCATGTAATCAATCAACTTTTAAAGAACAAAAAGGTTGGACCCAATTTGGAGGAGGAAAATAATTATAGACCTATTCTGAATATCTTCTAGAATGTCTACAATTTTATTTTTAGTAATTTTCTAGTAGAAGGAAACTGCATGATAAAATCATGTGGTTTGTTAGAAAAAATAGAGTTAGGTATTTAGGTATTACTAGCATTATGTAGAACTATTACACAGTTCAGGAAAATATAGTGGACTAAATTGCTGAAATTTGTTATGAAAAAATGGCAGAATTACGATTAAAATCTCTGCATAAATGTCAGAACCTAAGCTGCTGCTTCTTTTTTTTTTAAGATTTTATTTATTTATTCATGAGAGACACATAGAGAAAGAGAGGCAGAGACACAGGGCAGAGGGAGAAGCAGGCTCCATGCAGGGAGCCCGATCTGTAACTCGATCCCGGGACTCCAGGATCATGCCCTGGGCCAAGGGCAGGCGCTAAACTGCTGAGCCACCCAAGGATCCCCCAGAACCTAAGCTTCTATGAAATAAACTCTAACCTTTCCTTTTTCAGCTTTCCATCTTATCATGCTCTAGAAATGTTTATATTAGAGTCATTTTATCCTTCAAAGTACCAAAAAAGAAAAAAAAAACACCACACAGCCAATAATAGAATTTAATGTCTCCATGAGTCTTTTTCCTTTCTCCTTTTATATTTCTTTTGAAATTACTCTTTCTAATGCGCATGTTTATAATAGCATATGTTTCACCAGATTTTATTTCTTTTGAATTTCTAATTTTGTTGATTTGTTTTGACACTGAGAGTTTAAAAAATTGATCTCACCTTTCATACTAAGCTGTGAAAAATGATTCTTGGCACCCATGCTGGACACAGTCTCTCGATATCCGTTCCTATGCTTTTACTATATCCTAGATTGATAAGCATTGCCACAGTTCTGGGAGACTGAGTACTCTCCAAGAATTTATAATTCTTCACCTTTTCTCTTCATCTGACTCGTGGTTATGAACAGAGTTCATTGTAGATGCAGGTGAAAGGGCTTATGAAAATGTAGTCATTTCCATAGGCCCAATGCTCTTTGCTGCATTGGAGGTTATAGAGTGCACTTGTCTTCAGTTTTGGTCTGACCTGATGTCTGAGGCCATGTCTAAGCTGCCCTTTTCCTTCATATTAGAGGACATAGTGGATTTCTTGATGCAGTTCTCTGCATTTGAATTAGTCAAAGAGATTTTACAATTGGCTGCTTCTTGTGATTCTGAGTTGTGATTCATCTTCTTTGACCTGCATCCATTCTTGAGCAGGACTTTTTTCCCCTTCCAATGACCCAAATGTCTTGATAACTTCATTTATGGAATCTTTCTCTCTGTACTAAGACATATTTGCCCTCCTGTTGCTCCAAGGATCAAGGATCTGTCCATGACACAGTCTCTTCTTCCTACTGAATATGCAGACAAGTAGAGGGAACTAAAAATGGCTTATGCAAATTCTACTGGTTTTCCCATATCCTATTTACCTGCCATCTTTGAGATTTTCCATGGCATCTGATTTCTCCCAGAAACACACCAAACCCACACTGTTTAATTGGTGATCTGTGACAGATTCAGTCACTGGGGAATTACAACAGCCTCTGCCATTCAGTATTGCTAGTCAGACAGGACCTGAATGATAACCGTTACTGGCCTAGGAATTTACAAATTATTTCCCATTCTATAGTCAAAACTTATTGCTGTAATATTTCTTTAATTCTTCTACTCAAAACAAGGATTTATTTCTCTATTTGCATCACTGCATATGAATCTTATTTTATTAGAAAAAACGTATTATTTCTACATTGATTTATTCTTTACAAGGCAAGATTCTTTTATTTTAATTAATTTTTATTCTTCTGGTTATGTAAAATTTCTTTGGCTTTTTCATTGATTTTCCTAAGGTAATTTTTATAGGAGGATCAAGCATATTTTAACTTATTAAATAAAATTTAGATACAGTGCACAGATCATAAGTATAGAATTGAGTTTTTATAAATATTACACCATGTGAAACTCACACTAATAATGATATATAGTATTTTATGACTGTAGAACATTATGTCCCTTTCTAGTTAACTACCATCTCCCATGGGCATCCAATGCCTTAATTTTTATCAACATAAATAGTGTTTTCCTCTATTATGTAGACAGAATCTTACAGTGTATATACTTTTACTTCTTTCACTCAACATGTTTTTGAGATTTAAATTGTCGTATCAGTTCATTCTTTATACTGCTGAGTACAATTACATTTTATGAATATACAACAAATTGTCTATCTCTTCTGTTGATGAACATCTTGTTTGTTTTAAATGTTTGGTATATATATATATATATATATATATATATATATATATTACTTTGTAATTATTTCTCACTGGTATATAGGTGGACAGTTGATTGTTACAAAATCTATCAATTGCCCATCAATAAACCAGCAGGAAATTCATCCTGAGAAATTACTAATTACAACCATTAGTTCTAGTTGTGTGGATTCCTTGGGACTTTCTATGTAAAAATTCATGTGGTCTGCAAATAAAGCTTTATTTCTTCTTTTCCTTATCTTTTGTCTTAAATGTCTTGATAGTCTCATTTCATTGATTGAGACTTCAGGTACAATATTAAAAATAAGTGATATAAATAGACATGTTTGGCTTAATCCTGATCTGAGGGGAAATCAGAGAGAAATCCTTCATCATTAGTTATGATATTAGTGGTAGATTTACTTTTATGTCCTTTATTATGTTTAGAATGTGCCCTTGTATTCCTAGTTCATTGAGAGTTTTGTTACATACGTTCATTAACTTTTCTCACATACTTTTTTCTGCATCCATTAAGATGATCATATGCTTTTTCTCTTTTATTCTGTCAATATGATAAAGTGCATTGATTGATTTGCTAATGTAAATCAAAACTTGTTTTTTAGAAACAAATCCCACATGGTCATGCCATACTTACATATTGATGGATTACATTTCCTGATGTTTTGTTAAGGACTTTTACATCCATATTCATGAAGGAAATTTGTGAATTATTTCTTGTAATGTCAAAGTTTTTGTATCAGAGTTTCTCTACCTTTATAAAAATAATGGCATTTCTACTAATGGCCAGAGCAAAACTGTGCTTCAATTTTAACCAATTACTGGTACATATCTTTAACTACCCCAGTGTTTCAAAACATCTAATCTCTTCTCTTGGTTGCTAAAATCATTGGGGAGGGGATTCCCTGGGTGGCTCAACAGTTTGGCACCTGCCTTTGGCCCATGGCATGTTCCAGGAGTCCCGGGATCGAGTCCCACATTGGGCTCCCTGCATGGAGCTTGCTTCTCCCTCTGCTTCTATCTCTGACTCTCGCTCTCTCAATCTGTGTCTCTCATGAATAAATAAATAAAATCTTAAAAAAATAAAAATAAATAAAATCATTGGGGAATAGGTTTAGACATGTTCTACCATCATATATCAATCTCTCATTCACAAGATTGTCCTTTGCAATCAATCCACTTTCAGTACTACTCTGAAAGCTCTCAGTGACTTCAATTCTAGTAGCTTCAAATATGTTACAAGTCCAAATTGCTGTTTTCTGCCTTCTCCCATTAAAATATGTATGACCACCTCATGCTTAGAACTTAATTTTAAACTAGAACACATCACATTACCTTCCTTTGTATTCCACCACTGAGCTCTCAGTATCTTCCAATAGCATCTATATCATGTCTATTACCTAAACAAATCAGAGGTTATCTTTGAGTCTTGTTTCTCCTACACTTTATAGGCAGTCAAATGATGGTGCCTATCAGTTCTTGTCCTGAAATTCTTGTCATATTAAGATGTTTCCTTATGATCTCATTTCTTCCAGCTTTCTTCCATGTCTCCAATCCATCTTAAACATTACTATGGATTTTATCTCATAAATATGTATGTCGGATCTCACCATTTATCTCCTCAAAAACAAACTCATAATTATCAAGTTAGAAAGGCGTTTCACATATAAAGGGTGGAAATTCCATATTCTAACCCCCCAGAATAATTTCTACAAATTTTCTTTATGTTTCTGTCCAGTATCATTTTTTCCCTGTCCAGTATCAAAGCTGAGTAACTTATTTTCCTTTATATGCCACATATATTCCTGAATCCATTTCTGTGTTTATTTTAATTCTTCTTTAATCTGGATTTTTTTTCAACTTCTTACCATACACACTATAAGGTAGTGGTTAATAATACAAATTCTGAAGTGATCTTATAATCTTATGACAAAATGATCAGATTCTAATTATACAAAAGGTTTTCTATTGGAGTATCCATTTTTTAAGGTAGGGTCCGAGTCTGATTCTTTATTGTTATCCCAAAATACACAGCATGTTATTTTGCTCCTGGTAAAATTACAATAACTATGTGCTGAATGAATTAGTTTCCACTGACTTGCTTTCTTTTTATTTTATTTTTATTTTTTATTGGGGTTCAATTTGCCAACATATAGCATAACACCAGTGCTCATCCTGCCAAGTGCTCCCCTCAGTGCCCATCACCCAGTCACCCCAACCCCCCGCCCACCTCCCCTTCCACTACCCCTTGTTCATTTCCCAGAGTTAGGGGTCTCTCATGTTTTGTCACCCTCACTGATATTTTCACTCATTTTCTCTCCTTTCCCTTTATTCCCTTTCACTAATTTTTATGTTCCCTGAATGAATGAGACCATATAATGTTTGTTCTTTTCCGATTGACTTATTCCACTCAGCATCATACCCTCTAGCTCTATCTATGTTGAAGCAAATAATGGGTATTTGTCGGTTCTAATGGCTTTCTTTATAAAAACAGAGACGGGCAGCCCGGGTGGCTCAGTGGTTTAGCACCACCTTCAGCCCAGGGCCTGATCCTGGAGACCTGGAATTGAGCCCCACGTCAGGCTCCCTGCATGGAGCCTGCTTCTCTCTCTGCCCGTGTCTCTGCCTCTCTCGCTCTCTCTGTGTCTCTCATGAATAAATAAATTAAATCTTAAAAAAAAAAAAAAGAGTCATTGGTTGCCACTTTAAAGTGACAAATTGCCTTAACCATCTTAGACTTGACCTCTACAACTAAACTATGTCCTTGAGTAGGATGTAAAGACAGTTTAGGGACATTCATGTGTTTGAATCTACGTAAATAATATATCTTTAAATTATTTACTAACAAAGGCCACATCGTATCATTGTTTTGAATCTCATAAAGAGTTCTAAGTTAATGACCTCCACCTCTATTAGCTCTTCACCTTGTGATCTGATTGAAATTATGGGATTTTATCATTTCTCTGGAGATCCTTAGTTAAAAGTGGAAAATCTCCAGACTGTTGATGGATCTTTATTTGGGTTAAAATAAATAATCAAGTTTATTTATTAATTTTATTACTTTTATTTTCATTAAAGTGAATAACCAAATATATTTAGAATAGAAGAATACCTTTTTACTCTCTGATGTGGAAAATAACAAGATTTAACAGAACACTTTGGCAACTTAAGAGCTCCAGCACCCTACATAGACATGGAGACAATAGCAGTGAGAATTATTTGTTACTACATGTGAGGCTTTCTTTACAGCTCCCCCAAACTGCTGAGGTTTCACTTGACAGACCTCTGAGGTCCTGTCCAGGTAGGTAATTGGGGCATACATGTCAGAAATGTGTGTGCTGTTATTGTTAATATGATCTCATTAACACCTATAGATTACTAAGAGCAGAGAAAATTGTTTCTCCACGGGTTCGTATTTTTTACATCATTTAGTATTTCTACTATCATTTAATCATTTTTTCTCACACTTACTGAAACAAGGAGGTATACACCAATGCTTACTTCAGAATCTTATTTTTAACCATCCTGGGTCACAGGTGGCCAATGTATACCTTTTATTCTCCTATGATCACACATACTGCAAAAATGCTTTCTCCATTCTTAGAAATATTGACCTAGATTGTATTGCATATTTTAATTGCTAATTGTTTACAAATAACAGACCTAGTATTTTCATTCTTTCAGATATTTTAGTGTTTCTCACCTACCAAATCATTGGGGATGTTGCCAAATATTTTGGATATCTAGGGAACTTAAACTTTTTAACAAACCATGTCTTAACCGTGACTTAAACTTTATAATGAATTTGTGAAGAACCACAGATCAATGATTTTCTTTCTTTTTTCTTTTTTTTAAAGATTTTATTTATTTATTCATGAGAGACACACATTGAGAGGCAGAGATACAGGCAGAGAGAGAAGCAGGCTCCATGCAGGGAGCCCGACATGGAACTCAATCCTGGGTCTCCAGGATCACACCGTGGGCTGAAGGTGGCATTAAACCGCTGAGCCACCAGGACTGCCCAATGATTTTCTTTGAATACTGATAATTACAGTTCACTGAAAATATGTCAGAAATGCTGTAATATGCCATATTCACATATACTGCTGGCAACAGAAATATACATACACCAGTTGACCCTTGAACAACATATGTATGAACTGTGCAGGTACACATATGCAGATTTTTTCTATATAAATACAGGAGAGTATTGTAAATATATTCTTGCTTCTAATGTTTTAATAACATTTTCTTTTCTCTTATGTTATTGTACATATACAGTACATAATACATATATACAAAACATGTGTTAATTGACTCTCATCCTTAAGGCTTCTGGTCAGTAGTAGGTGAGTAATAGTTAAATTTGGGGGAATTAAAAAGTTATTTGTGGACTTTTGCGACTGTGCAGCGGGTTTGCACACCTAACCCCTGTGATACTCAAATGTTAATTGTGTTTATGAGGATCATGTAGTGTGTGTATGAAGGTGTGTGTATGTCTGTCTGTGTCTGTACTTATAGTTCAGAAACTGCAACTTCTGGTGATTTTCTATAAGTTTCCAAGAGTAAATATTTTGGGCACAAGTACACGGTTCATGACTTTTAAATTCTTAGAGGTTAAATTTATCATGGTGAGAATCAGAATAGAAAGGCGTTAGAATGATCTGAAAACATATACAGTGACTTCAAAAAGGATAAAATAAATATAGTTTGAATGTAAATTATGCTTCTAAATAGTTTGAATCAGTTGGATATTATGTATGTGTCTGCTCACTTGCTATAAAAGTCCTTTGTTCCAGTGTGTGATTTCTTGTCTAAAATCAGGTAAACCTACCCTGCAAATGTGAAAAGATGTCTTCTATTAGCAACATTTCTAAACTATTTCTTTAGCCTGAGAAAACAAAATTGATTTGACAACATGCATGAAAGTATAACGACAGGTTACTGATTTTTATTTTTCACACACTTTTCCCTAAGGCTTTTGGATTCAGATTTTATGTGAATCAGTCTGTATTTGTAAACCACACATTTTTTGTTTCAGTCACTGTATCAAATGGTTCCAGGTCTTCACTGAAGTCATCCGTGAATATACGGAATGACATTTCGCTAGCAATGCACTTTCTATCACAATAACAAGCCTGAGCTTCTCTTTTGTGGAATGGCCCTGAAATGGGTACAACTGGGAGACATGGTCATCTAACAAGGTGAATGAATAGTTTTTTTATTAGGTGAAGCAAACCATTTTCTCTGTCAACCTACTTGTGTGCTTCGATGATAATGGGACCTTTTAGAAACACAAATAGTCTCATATACCATACCTGAGAAGTTTTCATTTGTTACATCTATACACAGATATACTGGATTTTTTCCAGCTGGCTTTGCTTCCCACAAAAGTTTCTGAAATTCAAATTCTTCTCATTATACCTGGACTCTGTTCCTTGTTGAGACTGCCAATGCATTTCTGGATTTTAGTTCAACATAAAAAGAATTGGTATATATTTATACATATATATATATATAGGTATATATATTTATATATGTATATATTTATATACAGATGAAATAGTATAACTCTTCGAAATTCTTTTGGAGTTATCTTGGATTTGCCTGCAGTCATTATTTCTAGAACCTAATCTCAGTTTTAACTTTGACTATTGATAGCAACTCCCAGCTACCCACCACTCTCCTTTCCTGTCAACAATATCATTTTTAATTTCTAGAATATAATTTTAAAAGATTTTATTTATTTATTCATGATAGAGAAAGAGAGAGAGAGAGAGAGAAAGAGAGAGGCAGAGACACAGGCAGAGGGAGAAGCAGGCTCCATGCCGGGAGCCCCACGTGGGACTCGATCCTGGGACTCCAGATCGTGCCCTGGCCAAAGGCAGGTGTCAAACCGCTAAGCCACCCAGGGGATCCCCCTAGAATATAGTTTTTGATGTAGTTTTTTTAGTATGTAATTTCTCTTTTTCTTTCAAATCTTGTGGTTTATAACATTTATTCTGTACACATTGTGTGCTGCCCTCTGTTCAACACACAGAAATACCTCACTTTTATATAACTCCATTTTATCTCAAAGAAGGCTATCCAAAGCATGCGTTATTGTGGTCTTGAAATGTTAACTTTCTAGTCTAGTACTAAAAAAGTTAGTGACCCTCTCTTGTTAAGATTAACTGCTACCAAGCCTAGTCAGGGAATCTGTATATGAAATTTAAAGTAGTGTTAAAGCTCAAGTGAGTTCAAATAAAAAGAAAAAGGAAACTGATATTTCTAGTCTGAAGTCCTATATACCAATACTAGTAGGTTCAAGAGACAGATTTAGAATGTGGGAATCCCAATTCTCACTTCTTGCTCTGTCAACCATTATAACTTTTAGTACTATAATATATAAGTGACAATTATACATATTATGTATTACATAAGTAATATAATTATTTGTTTCCATTTCTACCTATGTAAATTAAATGCCATAATTCATTTACATACATGTATATGGTATCATTCATATGATATATGTATATCAAAATCATTATGGAGGTTTGCTTGAAAAAAGTACCTTGTGCAATATCCAACAAATACTGGCTAGTACCATGTCCATCAGAGAGTATAAACTCAGTAATGGTTAGGAGAGCGCATATCAGAGATGTGATGTCCAAAAGAGTAACTATCAATCATATGTGGCTATTTAATTTTAAATGCAAATGAATTAAAATAGAATAAGATTTTTCTTTAATTAGTTCCTTGGTATATTGGAAACATTATGTGCTCAGGAGCTACATATAGCTTGTCGATGTCAGACTAGATAGTGTAGAAAAGCTTTAATAGAAAGTGCTGGTAGATGGAAAAGATGGTCTTTAGATATCCAGCAGACCTGACTTCAAATCTCAGCTCCGCTACCACTGGGTGATTTTGACAAGGTTATTTTATCCCATCTATTAAGTGTCATATTGATCTTGAATTCTGAACATGGACTGCTAAGACCTCTGTTTCACATAGCATTCAACAGGATAATCATAGGATTATAAAAAAGCCAAGCAAGTCACCTGAAGATAAAAACCAGGGAAGATCAGAGGATATAGCACCACAAATTCAAATGAATTCCATTGTTTGTCTGTGACAAATCTTCACTCCATTTGTAGGTTGTATGCATGGTCTTCTGTTTACAGTTTCTTCCACCTACCATAGAGGAAAGGCTTTTGCCTCCCCAGCCCCATTTAGAAATCCTCAACGAATCCCTCTGTCTTTGACACTATCCTAACTGCATCAATCAGTGTGGTTTGAGAGGGTGAAGTACAGTGATGTTCCAAAGGGCCCAGCTAAGATCAGTTTTAGGGACTGAAATGACATATGAGATGTCATATGTCAAAAAACATATGAGATGTTTCATCATATTAAAGTTACAGCTACCAGTCAGATCATTGATGAAGTAGTTTTCCACTCCAAGGAAAAAGAAGGCAAATATGGAGGTCCTCTAGTTGCCCTAAGTAAGACACATTGTCCTGTAAGAGGACACAATGGCATCTACTACAATGTACATGATGTATACCTTGAAAAGTGACATGAGGAGCAACTGAAAAGTCATCAATGGAGCATGATTTCAAATGCCTAGCTTATAGTGCAATTTCAATAAATGATAATTGTTTTTTATTATTCTTATCAATTAAGATACACAAAGAAACTTGATTCTTTTACTTCTCTCTTTACCTAAATGCAGAGATTACCTGGTAAGAGGTATTAATGATCAATCACTTAATCTATAAGGCTTTATTCCAGCTACAACTTTTCTTCAAAACACTTCCACTAATCCTTTTTGCCAGTCAGACCATAGCTTACCCAAATGCTCTTCTTCACTATTCTCTTTTATCTGCTTTGAATGTTCTACAGCTTTTTCCTTTTTCTTACTTCCCCTGTGGAGCCTCATCTGACTGCTACAGTTCACTTAGCTGCATTTTCTTTTCTGAATTGTTGAGAAACTATCGCCTATATCTTATTATTATGGTACTCTCCATAAATTATAAGGTATATTTTTTCTACATTTAAATGGCTCTGAATCTAAAGTGGAGTTGTCTTGTAATCAATGGTATTTTACAACTTCTCCTAGCTTAGAAGAATGTCCATAATGCAGAGTACTTTAACTCACAGGAATCCAATATTTATGGGAAGGAATTTGTTCAGATGATGAATTAAACATTTTCTTTCTGGATAAATAGTAGTAAATAGAAAGCATATTCCATAGTTTAAATAATCAACTATTAAACCTATATTAATTATTAAGTTTCCATATTACTGGTAATCATTTATTTAACTTCTGTATACGTAAAACTTCCATATGTAAAAAGATTATTTCATAAGTATAGAAGCCCCAAATCAGCATACGAATGTATTTGTGGCTCCTGATATATGTTGCCAAACTGTTTTCCAAAGTGGTGTTATCAATTTTCAATTCCATCACATATGTATTTGCATTTCCTAAATAAGAGTTTAAATAATTTCAACCATCCAGAGAATGTTCATCGGAAGGTCAAGTCTTTCAGAGATCCAAATATTTTCATGTCATATTGCTGGTTACATAAAATAAACAGAATTTTAGTTCATCCAGAGGGGATCCTATTTTCAACCAGTGATCATTTAGCACACTATTGATTAGAAACCTGAGAACCTTCAGCATCAATGGGAAAAGTCCTGAATTTGCATATTCTTTTTATCAGCCAGCCTCAACATTTCTATATCAGGCTAGATTCTAGCAGAGTTAGTGTACACACATAGAGAAGTCTGTGGCAGAGCTACTAAAATAGAATCTCTGTTAAAGGAATTAACATATTCTCTAGGCATGGTCTCTGCTATACAAGGTGTTGTTCAAGGGGCATCACTTGGAAGATTGTTAAAAATGTATACTCTCAGGTTCTACATCTACTTCGAAGACTTCCTGTTACAAACTGCATTTTAAGATTTCCATTTTGGTTCATATACACATCAGCATTTCAGAATCACTGATATGAAGTCATGAAGTCACATTAAAAAATACGGTTCTTAGCTCTTAAATGTTTAACAACTGCTATCATTTCTGCAGGTGACATTCACAACAAAATGCACACAGAGGGATCCCTTTCCCCTCCATGGATCTGTGCTTTGTATGTGTAATTCTTTTTAAAATTATCCTAATGTGTGACATTCTCATGATTTGACATTGTTAACTTTGTCTTAGCTAAGACTCTTTTAAGTCTAAGTATGTCTGCTCTACTATTCCTAATAGGTTTACTTTCTTATATCAACAATACTGTGAAATTTCAATAATCATTCACCATTTAGGCCACTTAGCTGTTTCCAGTCATTCACTCAGATTTTTTATTGATTTATTTATTTTTATTGAGAGTTGGTGGCAAAATAAATGAGGCAAATGGTTTTACTGTTTTAAAATGTGCATGCATTACAAAGAATATATTCTAAGAAAAATTCACTCAACTGTGGTCTCTGAAGAATAATATGCTAAACTCCATTCATTCATTCAACAAATACTTAGCATCTAAAACTTGCTAGATCTAGGAATTTTATAGTGAACAATAGTCTTTATTCTCAGAAGGCTTATATTGTATAAACAGAGAGTATATGATGGTCAAGGAAGAAGTAGCCACAATTTTCATATACCAATGACTACCATGAAGAAAATAAAAGAGGGCAATGAACCAGAGTAGCAGAGAGGATGGTAAGAGAATTACGGGCCATAATTTCTTTCTAGAACAATGCTAGTTTACATAGATCAAATTTTAGCCCTATAGTTAGTTTTTTAGTGCCAATTTAGAATTGTTTTGCACTTGGATATTACTTATCATTTCTACTGTCACCTTGGTTACTCTTGAGATCAGAACTGAAGACTAAAATAATAGGGTTTTAGAAGGAAATCCTATCTACATGTAGGATGTAAGATTCAATGATAAGTAATAAAGAAAGAAAGAAAAGAAAGTCTGGTTTCTCTATGAAACATGAATAAGGTCATATACTACAATTTATGTATTCTACATTATTTTAATATATGACTTGTTTATTTTTATATTCTTGTTTAGAATGAAATTGATCATATTAAATCATGGCCCAGAGAACTTAATTAACTTGCTCTGGCTCACATGCATTCCAAGGAAACAAACAAACAAAAACATTGTAACTTGGTGATTTGTAATTCTAGAAAGCAAAGAGTTTCTTCTTTGTCTTCTTTCTTCCTAACTACAAAGAAAATAAATAGAGGATTGCTGGCCAAGCCCCAATAAACAAAACTTGTTTACGAGAAGCAACAGTTGGAAGTAAGAAAGATAATGGGGCAAATGGCACAAATCCAAATGGAAACTTTGTGAACACTGGGGACCCAAGGTGATCCAAGCATCTATGAAATGAGGTCCAAGGAATGCAGGGTCATGTATATGGGACTTCGTTCTAGCCTATTAATTTCCTTCTAGCTCAGCATATCTTTATTCGGAAGAGACAGGAAACAAGTTCAGAAAGAAGAGTAAACATTAGTAGTTAAAATGCGGAACCACAGGTGATCATGTAAATGAATAAATATGGAGGACAGAAAATTTACATGCAAAATATCACATACTATACTAAATGCTGTACATTTTTATGTAGATATAAGGATGAAAAAGTAGAAAACAAATTCAGAAATATACCTGAAATACCTTTAAAAATACAAAGACACCATATAGTAAGTTTCTGCTGAGAGTATTTCCTGACTCCTTTATAAAGAACCAATTATTATTTAGCCATCTGTTATGGACTGAATATTTATATCCCCTCCCAAATTCATATGTTGAATTATAAGCTCCCTTGTGAAGGTAGTAAGAGATAGAAATCTTTGGGAGGTAATTAGTTCATGAAGGTGTAAGTGATGTAGGAAGTAGTTAGGGGCAGATGGGCTAGGCAGGAAAATATAAGGGAAAGTCCCCAGAGTCAGACCTGTCCCAAGAAAACAAGAGATAAGACAGTAAAAACAGAAACTCCAGATATAGAGAAATGTTGTGGAAGAGATATTACCCTGAGAGAAGGGAAACCTAGTTTGGTCTCATTATAAGTTATAAGTTATAAGTTCACCATGTTTGTTCTAAATATCAACCCTGACATTAATGAGAAATTTACCAAGTGCCCTGGTCAGTTTCTTATTAAAAAAGACCGTAAAAGCCCTGGATGGCAACCCTGTCAGGACCCCTCTCACTTTTGAGAGCTTTCTCTGTATCTCTGCTTAATACACTTCTATGGTTTTGCTCACTCTCTGTTGTCTGTGAGATTCATTCTTTGACTCCATGAGACAAGAACCAAGCTCTCCCATATCAATTCTTATGAATAGGATTAAGGCCCTTATAAGGAGGGACAAGAGACCTTGTTTTCTCTCTCTGCTCTCCTACCATGTGAGGATACAGAAGGATGACCAATTAAAAACCAGGAAAAGTGCTCTTATCAGAGATTATATCTGCAGGAACCTTAATCTTGGACCTCTCAGCCTTTAGAACTCTGGAAAAAAAAATTTTGTTCTTTAAACCACTCAGACTATGGTATTTTGTTATGGCAGCTTGAACTAAGGCATCACCTGAGAAAAAGATATTCAATGTAGATGATGAGTATTTCAAATATAATCCCCACAAAATTCTGTGTAGATACTGTTAAATCTCTTTTCTTTTTTCCCCTCTTTAGTAGGCATGATGATGATGATAAAATACATACAAAGGGTAGGCAAATGATAACATATGGATAAAATCTATCTTTTGAAATAAAATATTAAAGTAGAAAAGGTAAATACAATTTGGATAGAATTAAGCATACACATTTAGTAAAATTCAAGAAAGTATAGACCCTATGAATCAAGAGATGAACAACTAGATTCTATGAAATGTGATCACATTCAGGAACTAGTAGAAATTTTTTAAAATATCTAAGGACAAATACATAAATCACAAATTTAAAAAATATATGATCAGTAACAAGACTAAAGTAAATAGATAATTGAGATAAAGTATAAGTTTGAGACTTTCTGAGAAGATAGAAGTTAAAATACAGACAGGTGATTATGTAAGTGAATAAATATGGAGGACAGAAAATGTACATGCAACATGATGATGCCTGATGACTGACAGTTTACAAATAAAGAACAGAATACCTTTGTTGGTTGAAGAAAAATTAGATGTATAGATTTTCATGGACCCCACATTAAAACTGAAGGACGGTGGGGGGGCTACTTAAGCATTGCCTGATAAAATTTAATTATCAAGAAAAAAATTCTAAAAATATAAAGAAAAAGGAATATTAAACAAAAACAAAAAATAAAAAAAGTCATATCAAAGAGTTGCAAAGAGAAATAAATCTAGTTTAAGATTTCTCCACTGAAGTTCTAAATTCCATAAGATATTGGCACAATATCCACAGAGGACTTTCATGACAAGGATGGTCAAAGATTAATAAACTTAGCTCAGTCAGATTGTTAATGTAGGTATATATTGGGAGGAAAAAAAGATTAGATTTGTAAGAACCAATGAAATACATTTTGAATTTTAGTCTTAGAAGAAAAGAAATAAAGCTATTATCAAACCATGAAGAGTCAGAATAATCACCTTTAGAACTTTAGGTTTGGAAAAATGTGATTGATAGATTGCATTGACCATGAAAACCTGCAAATAGAATTAGTTCTAAATACATGTAAATAAGGTTGCAAAATTGAATGCAAATTTCATTAATAATTCTTAAAATAGAGCATGCAAAAATGTCAAAATGATTTAATCATGAACCTGACGACTCAATAACTTATAAATTTAAACCATAATTTTCTTTAAAAGGTAATTGAGAAGGTCAAAAGTAGAAAATAAACACAAGTTACTTTTTAAAATACTTTTTTATCTCATGTGAGAAAAAATTAGTGCAGACTAATTTTTGAAAGTTATAATACAAAAGTTCTCATGTTTCAAGTACTGTATACTTTCTACTCTTTAGAAATTTTACAGAAAATATTTAAAAGCATAAGTAATTTAGAAAAAGAATTAAAACTTATCAAACGTAAAAAGATTTTTGAGATTTTATCTGGAAGATGGACTAACATACTTGAAGTTTCTCTCAGTAACTATGATATGCAACTGTGCTGAATAAAATGCAACATAAAATATTTTAAATAACTAGCTTAGCTAACAGAAAATAACAAATAAATATTTACAAGGGACCAAGAGTTGTGTATATTTGCAGTGGCTCAATTCATAATAGTCCTACTGTAAACAATCCAAATGTTTATCAAGAGCTGAATGGAGGACCAAATTGTGGCTTAGTCATACAATGGAATATTACTAGGCAATAAAAAAGAATGGACAGGGACCTGGGCGGCTCAGCAGTTGAGCATCTGCCTTTGACTCAGGGTGTGATCCTGCAGTGCCACATCTGGCTCCCTGCATGGAGCCTGCTTCTCCCTCTGTCTATGTCTCTGTCTCTCTGTATCTCTGTCTCTCTGTATCTCTGTCTCTCTCTCTCTCTCTCTTTCTCTCCCCCATCTCATGAATAAATAAATTAAATATTTATAAATAAATTTTAAAAATTAAAAAAAAAGAATGGACAGCTGACACATGCACCAACATAAACAAATCTCTAAAATATTTTCTTCTTTTTTCAAGATCTATTAACTTATCTTAGAGTTGGGGAAAGGGCAGAAGGAGGAGAGAATGTCCTAAGCAGACTCTGAGCTGAGCACAGAGACTTGTGAACACCAAGTCCAACGAGGGGCTCAATCTCACGACCCATGAGATCATGACCTAAGCCAAAAAAAAGTTTGAATGCTTAACCAACTGAGCCACTCAGTCACCCCTCTAAAATATTTTGAGTGAGAGAAAACAGTCATAAAATAATATATGCATGATTCTATTTACATGAAGTCACAAAACAGGCAAAACTAAACTATGGTGATAAACCTGAGGACACGGATTGCCTGTGACAGGGAGACTGATCAGAAAAGGACTTGAGAAAATATGTCAGAAAAAAAAAAAAAAGAAAATATGTCAGAGTAGTAATGTTGTTCTCTATCTAAACTGCAGTGTGGTCTAGATCTCTTTGAACTGCATACTTAAGGTCTGTGCATTTGATAGTGTGTAAATACTAACTCAAAAAGGAAAAATTCCCTGGGTAATGTTGCTCAGATGTGTATCTGGAGTGAAATAAAGTCATAATGATCTCATGCCCTCCACAATGAAAATTTTAAAACTTCTGCACAGAAATTTCTTTCCATCCCTCCCACACATTTGCTTTTGATGTCCTTGATTCCTACTTTCTTCTAGAGAAAAAGGGGAGGCCATCAGTCAGAATTCCATCAACTACCTCATAGCCAGTTATGTAACTTCTGAATTCTCACTCTCTGCTCCCTGTCCTTTCTCCCTCTAATTTGTATGCACTCAAATATGCTACACTAATTTCTTTCATTTTTGCCCTTTACTGTAAACATATCTGTGACTATACCTTAACTTTCTTCCTTTTTTAATCTTACCTTTTCAAATTTTGCCCCTTCATTACAAAACCCAAGCCTTTCTAACAATAAAAGAAACAATAAACGTGAAACAAAATTATTGCAGATTTATTCATCTCCTGATACCATCCTAATTCTGTCCCTTTTAAGTATGTCTTTGTTGCCATTTCTTCATATTTCATCAATTTTAATGCATAATAACTCTATCAAACTAATTATCCCTAAGGTTTCCTTTTGAACTTAATGCTGCTTTTTACAATGATCATATTTAGATTTGAGTTATAGTGAATAACTTTGACACTATTGACTTTTTGTTCCATCATAAAACCTTCCCTTCTCTTGATTTTCTGGGCATTTATTTTTCTTTCTTTTTCTGTCTCTTCTCTCAGGATCAGTTGTCACCATCAACTATGTAAATGTTGAAATTCTTATAGGAATATTCCAGGTCTTTTCGTCTATTCACTTTCTACATTCCCCCTAACTAATTTTATCTATGCCATGGCTAGATATTGAGGTAGGAGTTATGTTAACAAAACTCAAAAATATAAGGCAAGAGTCAGGGTGTTATAAAAACAACATCAAGAGAGGAAACAATTAAAAACAAAGGATATAATAAGTATTATATAGAACAGAATACTATAATAATTCTGATATTGGACAACCATGGGCTGAAAAAAAAAAAAGGAAAGGCAAAGAAAACTGGCCATAGCTTGTGTGATGTCCAGTCAGTGTCATGCCTAAAGTGGAAGTGGATTTCAACTTGTCTTAAAGAAATAGGCTAATTTAGTCACTTGATAGTTACCACCTTTGTACTGGGTGATTTTTGTTTGATGATGCTCTTAAAATAGAATATATTTCCACCTTTTAATAAAGTTATATTTAATGACTTGTTATAGTTAAGATAACTTTAGTAACACAATACTGTTTTGTACCTTGAGCTACAAAACATAAATGATTCTCAGGTTAGAGACTGGCACAAATCAAAGTTCGTCAATTTTGTATACTGGTTCTTATCATCCTAGGCAACTAATTATCAGTTGGCACTCATATATTGAACTTATCAGTATTCCATTTCACTTCTTGCTTTCCAGTGAGATTAAAACCTATATCAATGGTAATGACTGAAGACTGAGAAGTACATCCATAGAGATTTTCACACATTCAATATACCAGAGACTTTGTACTTTCCTTAGTTGGTATTTCCATTGCCAGTTATGTTTCTAACATGTAAATCTGATTATCAAACTCTTTTCCTCAATTTTTATGGTGCCATATTATTTACATGTTAAAATTAAAATTCAATGTTTTGGGCACCAAACACTTCATAGTTTGATTCTTATTGATATCAATCATGTTGTGGCTCCAGATTATGACACCTTTCCAAACATTCCCATTTCCTCTTGGCCCAGAAGATGTGTATCCCAGGAAGAAAGGTTCCCCTCTCCCAGCAAAGAATTTGATCATGAGTTAAATACTTCCATTGTATTGTGTTACAACTTGTCTATTTGCAGGTCTTTCTTTGGGTTCTCAAAGGTCTCTATCACCAAATACTAATTTTGCCTTATTTGAGGGTGTGTCCTTTAGGGTGTGAATCCTTTCTGTATCCTCAGAGCTTAGCTTAGTGCCTAGTGCACATTGAATGCATAGTGAGTGATTAAATAATTGAAAAAAGAAAAGAATCACTGAAAAAAAAAATGAAGGAAACTTACCAATCCCAGATCATTTTAATGTCTTACATAAAGCCATATAACAAACAAATATTAAACATAAAAATTATTTTCACTCAAGTATTTATTTTGTCTTATTGGTATTTTGTTAAACTCACTTTTTTATTAGATGTCTTTAATGAAGCATAAGTCATAAATCATTGTCAATTAAAAAATTTCTAAATAAACCTGTATGATAGTGGAGGAAAAGGACAGATACTCTTGACAAGCTTTTCCTACCTGCTGGTGGGACTCTTGCTGCTCCTTTTAACATGGATCAAAAGTGGGAAGCTATATGGTTAGTAGTGTAGAGCTTTAAAATGTGGTAAATGTAGTTTGTGTGCCAGTTTTGATTTTTTTTTATCAAAATAAGAATTAATTTAGGAGAAAAATTTGTCTCTGAAATGGTATATATCTTTAGTATATATGCAGCATAAGTAAAAATTTTCATAGCATTGTGTTATACAATGAAATAGTTATCTTATGTGTAGCCAGGGTATAGAATGGCTCTCACACACACACATACGTACACAACAAAAAGAAGCACCGTGTTACTAAAAATAAGAGACAGTGAATTAGATTAATTTGTAATTTATTTTTCTTTTTTTCTTTGTAATTTATTTTTCAAATATCATTTTTTAATCTATTTTGAGTCAACATTTTGTTGTCTGTATAATAGATATTACACATTTCTAAAAATCAATTTCTATTGATACCCCACACAAGTTAGTACATGATAGTTCAGTCATACATTTATTCAAAAAATACTTGTCAAGAGAGAAAAATACTAAGTGTCCAATGGTAAAATGGTAAATATAGTAATTTTTCATGCAATTTACAACTAGTAATTACTGACACAATGGAAATAAATGAGTATATATATATATTTTTTACCTTGGCTTACTTACCATACTTTAGTTATTATACATTTTATATTAATTAGGGCAACCTACAGAATGTGAGATGATATCTTCAAATGACATATCAGAAAAAGAGCTAGTTTCCAAGATCTTCAAAGAACTGATCAAACTCAACACCCAAAAAACAAATAATCCAGTCAAGAAATGGGCAGAAGACACGAACAAATGTTTCTCCAAAGAAAACATACAAATGGCCAACAAGCACATGAAAAAAATGCTCCACCTCACTTGACATCAGGAAAATACAAATCAAAACTACAATAAGATACCACCTCACAACAGTGACAATGGCCAAATTTAACAAGACAGGAAATGACAAATGTTGGTGAGGATGCAGAGAAAGGGGAACCTCTTACACTGTTGGTGGGAATGCAAGCTGGTGCAGCCACTCTGGAAAATAGTGTGGAGGTTTCTTTTCTTTTTTTTTTTAATTTTCTTTTTTTTTTAAATTATTTATGATAGTGAGAGAGAGAGAGAGAGGGAGAGAGAGAGAGAGAGGCAGAGACACAGGCAGAGGGAGAAGCAGGCTCCATGCACCGGGAGCCCGATGTGGGATTCGATCCCCGGTCTCCAGGATCGCGCCCTAGGCCAAAGGCAGGCGCCAAACCACTGCGCCACCCAGGGATCCCCAGTGTGGAGGTTTCTTAAGAAGTTAAAAATAGAGCTACCCTATGACCCAGCAATTGCACTACTAGGTATTTACCCCAAAGATACAAATGTATTGATCTGAAGGGGCATCTGTACCCCAAGGTTCACAGTAGCAATGTCCAAAATAGCCAAGGTCTGGAAAGATATGATATATCCATGGACAGATGGATGGATAAAGAAGCAGGATATACAATGGAATATTAGCCATCAGAAAGGATGACTAGTTACCATTTGCATCGATGTGGATGGAACTGGAGGGTATTATGCTGAGTGAAATAAGTCAATCAGAGAAAGACAATTATCATATGGTTTCATTTATATGTGAAATATAGGAAAGAGCACAGAGGATCATAAGAGAAGAGAGGGAAAACTGAATGGGAAGTCAGCAGAGAGGGAGAAAAACCATGAGAGACTCTTAACTGTAGGAAACAAACTGAGGATTGCTGGGTGAGGGGGATGAGGTAATTGGATGATAAGCATTAAGGAGGTCAGGTGATGTGATGAACATTGGCTATTATATACAAAATGTTGAACACTACATCTGAGACTAATGATGTACTCATATATTAGCTAATTGAATTTAAATTGAAAAAAGTAAATAAAGGAGTGCTCTTATGACTAAATGAGGTAGTCAGTTAAAATTTTTACTGGACTTTGAATTTTTTAGTTTACTGGACTTTAATTTTATCAGACTTTGAATTTTTGAATTTAAATTTTTATTGGATAAATTCTTAAAATTTTATTTCCCAAACATAGTAATTTCAATAAGGTCTATATAATACCATAATGAAACAATACCTCATATCATATTTTAAAGTCTCTTTGTCAGCATGTTTATGTCACTATTTGACTGTTTGGGTCTAGAAAAGATATACCATACCAACTAGAGGAAAAAACTGCGCCTTGAGAAGTCAGAGAAAGGAGTTCAGTGATTCAAGATCTGCAGTCTTTGGTAAGACAATTTTTACAATAGTTTACAACTGAAATATCTTACAATTTCAGAACAACTAATCAGGCATTTTTCAAAAGCATTTAATTGTTGTTTTAATCTGTAATTCAAAGGAGATCAGAGATAAAGTCTTAGCCAACTTCATCATTCTTGTAACTCAGCCTCCTCATTAAAAGTTTTAGACTCAAAAGACTCATGCTAACTTTGTTAATTTAATGTTGGTTATGAAACATTATTTCCTCTTTCACTAAGCAATCAGGGAAATTGATAGTTATGTTAGTCTCTACCCTGCCTCATCTGCATTGTTTTGAAAGCATATTAAATAGCTTTTTATAGAGCTTGAAAGTCAAGGAAACATGCTAATGCTAATCTAACACACACACACACACACACACACACACACACACACACACGGTAATGGTATGAACAACTCAGTTTTAGAACAAGATTAACATGCCTAAAATGTCTCGTTAGAATTTATCAATGTAAAACAGAAATCTAACATGATGTAAATATATTGCTTTCTGAAAAGTATCTATATCAAAGTTATTGTTATATATACATACACGCTCACACACGTATATATTAGCATGTATGGAGAACTGAGTTGAGTTTATTGTATTTATTACATATTACTAATGGTGTCAAGTCTCCATTGGTTTTCTTTATATAATAAATCCAAAAATTATGACATATACCTATATCAGATATCAGATGTACAGTTTGTAGGTAGAATCTGCATCATGTCCTATCGTGTTTTAAGTTTTAACATTCATACTTAGTCCCTTTTTTCTAAGTGAAATAAAGACCTTACCAGGCAATATATCAACTTATAATCATATCCTCAATAAAACTGATGTAGGAACGAGTTAAAGGCAGATCGGGCTAGGCAGGGAAAGATAAGGGAAAAGCCCCAGATTTAGGCTCCTAACCCAACCAAAGAAAACAGAGCTAAGACAGTAAAAACAGAAAAAAAAAAAAAAAAAAAAAACCTGCTCCCTAGCTCCAAAAATGTTAGGAACTATCCCCTTTAATGGCTACTAAGTAATCACAGAAACCAACCAGACTGAAAAGAAATATGTCAATAAGATATTGTCAATAATCGCTTCTCAAACGAGGATGGCACAAGAATCTCAAGACCATGGGCTACCTGACTAGGCTCACAGAAAACCCAGACATAGAGAAATGTTATGGAGGAGATACTAACCAGAGAGAAGGGAACAGCTTGTTTGGGCTCATGACATTTACAAGAACACCTTGTTTGCTATTATGATAGTTACAAGTCCACCATGTTTGTTTTAAATATAGACATGATATTTACAAATCCACCCAATATTGACAAGAAACTTACCAAGTTCCCTGGTCAGTTTCCTATAAAAGACAGACCGTAAAATCCCCCAGTGGCAATCCTGTCAGTGACCCCTCTCTCTTTTGAGAGCTTTCTCTGTATCTCTGCTTACTACACTTCTGTGGCTTTGCTCACTCTCTATTGTCTGTGAGATTCATTCTTCAGTACTGTGAGACAAGAACCAAGCTCTCCTATATCAAAACCATCCTAAGATTATTCCCAAAAGAAATAGACACTCCCTAATAAGTCCTCCATGCACTCATTTATTACTTTCATATTGTGTTAATTTATTATTTTTCAGTCAATCCATCTTCAAGTATTCATTTAATCAGTCTGTCATCCTTACTCAAAAATATTTGTGGAAGCATTTATACGAGAGGTTAGAGTTGATAAAATGAATAAAGCACAACATCCATTCCATGAAGCCTGCTGTTTAAGGAGAAGATAGATACACAAAGAAATAAATGTAAAATATTATATGTTCCCTAAGACTGCAGGTTAAAAGAAGTCTTTAGTGAAGAAAGTAACTTTGAACTGAGTGTGATTTCTCTAAGTGCATGAGTGGGGTGATCTCTAATAAGAATGAACAGTATGGTGTATTTTGGGGACCATATGTTGTTTCTTCAGGTAGAAAAAGTTGAAGGAGAGGAGGAGCAGAAGCTGGAGAGGTGTGCAGGTGGCATACCAGAGACTGCCCAGGAACTTTACTGTGCAAAACTGAATTAACATATATCCCTACCCCCTTCTCCAGCATCCCTTACCTTGGCTAATGGAATATATGCCTTTATCCTTTCATTCAGAAAAGAAATCTGAGAAAGATCCAAGATCTCTCTCTTTCCCATCTCCTGACATTCTAGTGGGTTCTACTTCCTAACTATATCTGTAATCCATACGCACCTTCTGTCTCTGACTTCCTCAATAGACTGTCATCATATCTTTCCTGGGTTACTGCAGTAGTTCCAAAATTGTATTTTATCTGCCTCGAGTTCCATTTCCCCCATGCATTCACCATGAAGTTCCAAAACTAATACCTAAAAATAGTGAAGTTTTAATGAAGTTGCCTGATGAATGGGACTTACTACTTCACTTGTATGTGAAATGCTTTCATTTTTTTAAAATGTATTGTCACTTCCTGGAGGACAAATGTGATGAGTCATTTTGTCCTCAAGAGCAGCTATAATGTGATATTAGTAAGATTTAATAAATTCCTCTTAAATGAATAAACAAGAAACATTTTTAAATTTTATCGAAGCCTCCAAATAATCTGTATTATACAAATCTAACTTTTAAAAAGTCTTATTTCTGGGGTGCCTAGGTGGTTTAGTTGGTTAAGCTTCCAACTCTTGATTTTGTCTCAGATCATGATCTCAGGGTTGAGAAAATGAGCCCCTCTCCAGCTCCCTGATAAGCCTGCCTAAGATTCTTAAGATTCTTTCTTCCTCTCCTTCAGCCCCTCCATCATTCATGTTCCTGTGCATGCTCTCTCTCTCTCTCTCTAAAAAAAAAAAAAAAACAAACCAAACTTTACTTTCTTCTTCTCCCCAAGCTCATATATTAATTTAGAGTCTCTGGGTTTTTCTTCACTTTTTTCATATATTTTCTGCTCCAAAGCAAAAGAACAAAAACAAAAACAAAAACAAACAAGCAAACAAAAAAAAAATTCAATTCCTTTACCTTATTATCTTACTACTTGGTCTGCATGAATATAAATGTTCTAATTAAGTACATATCCTGGCATTGACTGTGAGATCCTATATGATTGCATACTGTATTCTATACCATGTATGAAGTATAGTTGTCCTGGCAACTAGCAAAACATCAATAATCATTAATTGATTTTGAGTAGAAATATATAGCCAATACATTTGATAATTTTTTTCTTGGGGATCCCTGGGTGGTGCAGCGGTTTGGCGCCTGCCTTTGGCCCGGGGCGTGATCTTGGAGACCCGGGATTGAGTCCCACGTCGGGCTCCCGGTGCATGGAGCCTGCTTCTCCCTCTGCCTGTGTCTCTGCCTCTCTCTCTCTCTGTGTGACTATCATAAATAAAGACAAAATTTAAAAAAATGTTTGATAATTTTTTCTAACTTTTTATAACCATATGTTTTAATTTTTCATTAAAATTTGATGTGGTAATTCAACATGAATGTGGTTTATCACTGATATCAGGGCACTTCATAAATTGCTGCTGGTAGTAAAAATGATTTTACATTATATATCCATTTTATATATTATACATTATTCTAGGTGTTTAATCTCATTTAGGAAGAGTGTACACTCAAAAGCTAAAGATTATGAGCATAATACCATGCAGTTTGTACGTGAAAACTAATGACCAACATAAGGAATGATGAACTTACAGGCAGGTTACTATGAAAGATTACGGTAGAATGCCAAATCATGTATTTTGTTTTTAAAAAGGAGAAGATTCAGCTTTGTCACTGTTGAAAATGTCATTTAAGGATCAAAAGAACAAAAAAGGCATACCTACAAAACCCACACACACAAAATCTCTGTACCAGAAAAACAATGGACTTTAAGAGGAAGGAAGGACTCCTGATGAATACTAAGTTATTTATAGATGGTTTATCTTCATTTCCACTTTAGGACGTATGAGCTCTGTTGAGCATGAATGCAGTGGAAACAGCTATGTTTTCACCATATTCCCCTTCACATTCCTCTTTCTTGGGGTTATGGAAAACTAAACTTCTCATACCCTTTGATTCTGAGTATGACTGTTTGAACAGCTCTGCCTCAAGAAATGTGTTCAGGGCCACTTTCAGCCTTCTGCACACTTTTCCAGTCAATCTCTCCTTTGATTCAAGCAACTAAAGATGCTTTGTATTAAAATATTTGAGATGTAGATTTTATTTCAAGCCACCCTTAATAATTGTATAAAAGACGTCTGCCTTAGAGAGTTGACTGTCTATAACACATTTTGTAAGAGCAAGAAATAAACTTATTGGGGATCCCTGGGTGGCTCAGCGGTTTAGCACCTGCCGTTGGCCCAGGACATGATGCTGGAGTCCCGGGATCAAGTCCCACATTGGGCTCCCTGCATGGAGCCTGCTTCTCCCTCTGCCTGTGTCTCTGCCTGTGTGTGTCTCTCTCTCTGGGGCTCTCATGAATGAATGAGTGAAATCTTAAAAAAAAAAAAAAAAAAAAAAAAAAAAGGAAGCAAGCTTTTTCACCATGAAGAAATCTGTAGTTAGTGCAGTAAGGGATCACTTTTTAATCTTTAAGAAATGGAGTCAAAAAAAAAAAAAAAAAGAAATGGAGTCAATTTTTCAGCTACATGTTTCAATTTTAGAGGATATTTGAATACCCACTCAAAAAGATCAGATAAATAGTGCTCTTCTGCTTTTCTCTGTTCTCCCCCACCTGCCAATTTCTGAGAGCTACCTTATTATTTATACATTGTCAAAGTTTATAAAATTCATATTCTGTTTTACAACCTTCATTTCCAGAGATGTTTGGTATTAATTCTATTTTTAAATGGATTCTGTGTTCTCAGCCAGTCCTTTATGACAGGTTTTCCATTTCAGATTTTATTTTGTTTTGCTTCATCACTTAGTTGACTGGAGTTATTTATCAAATTTGCTATTTTTTCCCTTCAAAAATGGCCCATAAATGCTATATTACCTGAGTTTCTGAATGCCTGAAAATATCTGTCACTCTGTACTGTTTTGTCCTGTTTTATTGTACTTGAAGGACAATTTGGTTATGTGTAAAATCTTGGCTCAGTTTTTATTTTCCCTCAGAACTTTGTAGCTATTGTATCATTATATTTTGGCATTTAATGTTGCTGTAGAGAAACCTAAGGCCAGACTGAATAGATGACTTGTTTTCTTTTTTGTACCCAATTATCTGAAGAATGCTTTCTTTGTATTTGAAGTTTAAAAATTTAATTACATATTATTGCCAATTGTTCTATACCCATTTATTTTCTATAATTTCCTAATGTATTTAACATGTTACCTTCATTTCTTATATTTTCTATGAATTGCAGATACTTCGAAAACGAAAATTGTGTTGGATCACCATTGTCTGATATCTCAAATATCACCTTTATTTTTGTTGCTTTGATCTTCTCATTTTATTCTAAGTTCTTATTATTTCAGCAAAACTTTATGTTCATAATTTGATTTTAATCTACCACCCTGTTGTTTTTGATCTTTCAAAATTATTCATTCCTTCTATAATTTTTTTACTTTATTTTCTAAGTCTAGAATATCCCTTTTTATATTTTAATAGCTTATCTTTTTTTTAATACCCAATTTTTATTAAGTTTTCATGACTGGGGAATAGTATTCTGTTTCCAGGGCTACATTTTGACCTGAAGTAGGTTCATTGTACTTTTTTCTTTAATAAATATTTTTTCTTGTGGGACACTTGGGTGGCTCAGTGATTAAATTTCTGCCTTCCGCCCAGCATGTAGTCCCAGGGTCCGGGGATGGAGTCCCACATCAGGTTCCCTGCATAGACCCTGCTCTCCCTCTGCCTGTGTCTCTGCCTTTCTCTCTCTGTGTCTCTCATGAATAAATAAATAAAATCTTAAAAAAAAACTTTATAAACATTTTTCTTGTAATATTCATGCAGACTTATCATATCCTTTTATTTTTCAACCCTTTTATTTACTTTTTTATTTAAAATTCTGATTTGTAATTTTATAAGTGTCTAGATATAGGCATACATAAATAATTTCATTATGTGTCACAATCATAAATGCAGATCTTGGAAGGCTGAAATTGAGCAATATCACCTGGATTGACAGTAAACCCATAAAGTTTCATAATGTATATTTATTTATTTGATTGTCTGCTTGTTTCTATTTCTGCATTTAGCTCCAAGAATGATCTACATTTTTTTAGTTTCATTTTATTTTATTTTTTACATTTGACTTCTTCATTCATTTCTCCTACTCCCCACCCATGCCTCTGGCAACCACCAATCTCTTTTCAGTATCTATGGGCTTGAGTTTTGTTTGTTTGTTTTGTTTTGCTTTTAAGATTCCACATATATGAGAAAATGTATGGTATTTATCTTTTTCTCTCTAACTTATTTCACTTAGCATAATGCCCTCAAAGTCCATCCATCTTATTGCAAGATTTAATTATCTTCTAATGGCTGAATAATAGTCGTTGTATATGTATACCATAGTTTCTTTATCCATTCATCTATCAATGAATTCTTAGGTTGTTTCCATATCTAAATAGCATTGCAATAGAGTTTGAAATTAGGGAACATGATGCCTCTAGTTTTGTTCTCCTTTCTTAAGATTGCTTTGGCTATTCAGGGTCTTTTGTTGTTCTATAAAAAATTTAGGATTGTTTATTTCTGTGAAAAATGACATTGAACTTTTGAAAAGGATTGCACTGAATTTGTATATTGCTTTGTATAGTATGAATATTTTAACAATATTAGTACTTCTAATCCATGAGCATAGAATATCTTTCCATTTGTTTGTGTCTTCAATTTCTTTCCTTAATGTCTTATAGTTTTTTTTTTTTTTTTTATTTTTATTTTTTTTTTTTATTGGTGTTCAATTTACTAACATACAGAATAACACCCAGTGCCCGTCACCCATTCACTCCCACCCCCCGCCCTCCTCCCCTTCCACCACCCCCAGTTCGTTTCCCAGAGTTAGCAGTCTTTACATTCTGTCTCCCTTTCTGATATTTCCCACACATTTCTTCTCCCTTCCCTTATTTAGACATGGCCAACATGCATATGAGAAAATGTCTTATAGTTTTTAATGTACAGGTCTTTCACTTCTGTGATTAAACTTATTCCTAAGTTGGAGTCTTTTATTTGTTTGATGCAGTTACAATGGGACTGTTAAGTTCTCTTTCTGATAGTTCAGTATTAGTGTATAAAAATGCAATGGATTTCATATATTGAATTTGTAACCTACAACTTTACTGAATTCATTTATTCTAACAGGTGTTTTTTTTTTTTTTTTTTTTTTTTTTTTTTTGCCTTTTGTTTTGTAGAGTCTTTTAGAGTTTTCTATATATAGTATCATGTCATCTACAAATAGAGATCATTTTACTTCTTCCTTTCCAATTTGGATGCCTCTTATTTCTTGCTATTATCTATTTGCTCTGGCTTGGGCTTCTAGTACTATGTTGAATGAAAGTGATGAGAGCAGGCATTCTTGTCTTATTTCTGATATTAGAGGAAAATTTTTCAGCTTTTCACCATTGAGTATAATGTTAACCATGGGCTTGTAATATATGGCCTTAATTATGTTGAAGTATGTTCCCTCCAAACCTCCTTTGTTGAGAGTTTTTTTTTTAATTTTTATTTATTTATGATGGTCACACAGAGAGAGAGAGAGAGAGAGAGAGAGGCAGAGACATAGGCAGAGGGAGAAGCAGGCTCCATGCACCGGGATCCCGACGTGGGATTTGATCCCGGTTCTCCAGGATCGCGCCCTGGGCCAAAGGCAGGCACCAAACAGCTGCGCCACCCAGGGATCCGAGTTTTTTTTTTTTTTTTTTTATCATAAATAGATGTTGGATTTTGTCAAATGCTTTTTCTGCATTTATTTAGATAATCATATGATTTTTAGCCTTCATTTTTCTAATGCAGTATTATCACATTCAGTCATTTGTGGATATTTTTTTTTTTCATTTGTGGATATTAAACCAGCCTTTGCAGCAAAGGATACAGTCAACAAAACTCAAAGACAACCTACAGAATGGGAGAAGATATTTGCAAATGACATATCAGATAAAGGGCTAGTTTCCAAGATCTATAAAGAACTTATTAAACTCAGCACCAAAGAAACAAACAATCCAATCATGAAATGGGTAAAAGACATGAACAGAAATCTCACAGAGGAAGACATAGACATGGCCAACATGCATATGAGAAAATGCTCTGCATCACTTGCCATCAGGGAAATACAAATCAAAACTACAATGAGATACCACCTCACACCAGTGAGAATGGGGAAAATTAACAAGGCAGGAAACAACAAATGTTGGAGAGGATGCGGAGAAAAGGGAACCCTCTTACACTGTTGGTGGGAATGTGAACTGGTGCAGCCACTCTGGAAAACTGTGTGGAGGTTCCTCAAACAGTTAAAAATAGACCTGCCCTACGACCCAGCAATTGCACTGTTGGGGATTTACCCCAAAGATACAAATGCAATGAAACGCCGGGACACCTGCACCCCGATGTTTCTAGCAGCAATGGCCACGATAGCCAAACTGTGGAAGGAGCCTCGGTGTCCAACGAAAGATGAATGGATAAAGAAGATGTGGTTTATGTATACAATGGAATATTACTCAGCTATTAGAAATGACAAATACCCACCATTTGCTTCAACGTGGATGGAACTGGAGGGTATTATGCTGAGTGAAGTAAGTCAGTCGGAGAAGGACAAACATCATATGTTCTCATTCATTTGGGGAATATAAATAATAGTGAAAGGGAAAATAAGGGAAGGGAGAAGAAATGTGTGGGAAATATCAGAAAGGGAGACAGAACGTAAAGACTGCTAACTCTGGGAAACGAACTAGGGGTGGTAGAAGGGGAGGAGGGCGGGGGGTGGGAGTGAATGGGTGACGGGCACTGGGTGTGTTATTCTGTATGTTAGTAAATTGAACACCAATAAAAAAAAATAAATAAATTAATTAAAAAATAAATAAATAAATAAATAAATAAATAAATAAATAAATAAATAAATAAATAAACCAGACTTTGACCCCTTGAATAAATCCCACTTGATTATGGTTTATGATCCCTACAATGTGTTGTTGAATTTAGTTTGCTAAAATTATGTTGAGGATTTATGATCTTTACAATATTGGTCTATAATTTTCTTTTCTTATGGGGACCTTGTCTGTTTTTTGTATCAGAGTATCAGAGTATCATGGTATATAGTATTATGCTGCTTTCTTTACACTTGATAATAATGCTAAATGTTGGCAACTCAGATATTTATTTATATATATATTTCTTTTGCATAGAGTAGGTTTTCTTTCTTCACTTTCTAGCATGATCTGTGATGTTCATGTATTTATTTTTCTTCTGTGGCTTGAAGACTCAGTTTTTGTTTGTTTATTTATCTATTTATCAGCTCTGTGGTCTGACAATAGGTTGGTGGGTCAAGCAGAGGAGAATCATTATCCTTACACAGATGCAGTCTTCGTTGGAGTATATATGTTTGATCCCCTTTCTGAAAAAAGATTTTTTTTTTCTCCCAATGATGCCTAGGTATCCTGCTTTTGTGAAGGGAACTGTCATGAATTTAAATTGTTCCTCCATTTCACTAAAATCCTACATCCCTTGTTTCTATTGGTGTTCCTCTTTCTTACCTATCAGTTCCTACTATTGGCTTTCTTCTTTCTACCTATAAGTCCCCAGCTAAGCTTTCCATTCTTACTTCCACTCTAAACACCATCTTCCTGTCAGTAAGAAAATAGGAAAAATAAATAGAATACATCCCTTCTCTTCTCTCCAAATCAGAGTATATGTGAGGCTTTTCAGATTCACGTTCACCTATAAAAAATACTTGTGACATAGGCTGATGTTAAAGTTACACTATGACAAAATCTGCCTCATTCCTTTATTGTTCCTTCTTAAATTTGTCAGCACGAGGCCATATCATTTTCTTAATTTGGTTGCTTTCAATGAAAGGTATGTTTGTCTTTATGATGTCTATTTAATTAGACTTTGTAATTGTTACTCAGAAATACCTACTTTTTTTTCTCTTTTTCTTTCATGATTCTATCCAATGCTAGCCATTGATCTATTTGTGAGCAATGGGATGGAGAAGAGAAAATAAAAACATAAGCATAGACTAAGCTCTACTCCTGAGCATACTCCTCTCCCAATTTAAGTTAAAAGAAAATCACTCAGAAGGGAAAAAGTAAAAAGAAAATGAAGATGCGGGGAGAAACTTGCAGTAGATATGAGAACTTCCAGTACTGTCTTTGTTATAGGGAATTGCTGGGCTGGTCAAAAAAAAAAAATTAAAAATGGTCTGTTTGCCAAGAATAGAGAACAGAAGAACAGTAACCCAGTGTCTATGTTTTAGAATGAATGGTTGGGATATAAAAACAAAATCCATATGAAATAGTCTTAATTTTGATTTCTTGTAAAGGAAGATCTATATAGGCAATAAAGAATCAAGACTTCACTAAAAGAATAATAGGTAGATACAATTTGAAGATAAAATATTGCCATATGAAAATAAGTAGCCAATTTATTAGATAGGCTGGATTTTGAGTGTATAAACAGAGCATGTCTTTATTATTCTACATTACATTCAAACATGCTTTTTTGGAGCTGTTCAATGCCCTCAGCAGAAACAACATATTTATAATCACTTTCAGTTACAAGAAGAGTTCAAGTTTGATATTCAAAACTCAGTCTTAATATTAAAAAGTTCAGGACTGTTTAAAGAAAAACTTCAATTGCATATCCATTTCAAAGATTCTCTTCTTTCTTTAGTTCAGGCCCTGATAAATGGCTTGGGGGCTTTTCACTGGGGAAGACGGATGTACTCTCTTTTTTCGCTCTTTCTCCACCTTCTTTTTTCTTCTTTTTTTTTTAATTTATTTTTTATTGGTGTTCAATTTACTAACATACAGAATAACCCCCAGTGCCCGTCACCCATTCACTCCCACCCCCTGCCCTCCTCCCCTTCTACCACCCCTAGTTCGTTTCCCAGAGTTAGCAGTCTTTACGTTCTGTCTCCCTTTCTGATATTTCCCACACATTTCTTCTCCCTTCCCTTATTTTCCCTTTCACTATTATTTATATTCCCCAAATGAATGAGAACATATAATGTTTGTCCTTCTCCGACTGACTTACTTCACTCAGCATAATACCCTCCAGTTCCATCCACGTTGAAGCAAATGGTGGGTATTTGTCATTTCTAATAGCTGAGTAATATTCCATTTTACACATAAACCACATCTTCTTTATCCATTCATCTTTCGTTGGACACCGAGGCTCCTTCCACAGTTTGGCTATTGTGGACATTGCTGCTATAAACATCGGGGTGCAGGTGTCCCGGCGTTTCATTGCATTTGTATCTTTGGAGTAAATCCCCAACAGTGCAATTGCTGGGTCGTAGGGCAGGTCTATTTTTAACTGTTTGAGGAACCTCCACACAGTTTTCCAGAGTGGCTGCACCAGTTCACATTCCCACCAACAGTGTAAGAGGGTTCCCTTTTCTCCGCATCCTCTCCAACATTTGTTGTTTCCTGCCTTGTTAATTTTCCCCATTCTCACTGGTGTGAGGTGGTATCTCATTGTGGTTTTGATTTGTATTTCCCTGATGGCAAGTGATGCAGAGCATTTTCTCATATGCATGTTGGCCATGTCTATGTCTTCCTCTGTGAGATTTCTGTTCATGTCTTTTGCCCATTTCATGATTGGATTGTTTGTTTCTTTGGTGTTGAGTTTAAGAAGTTCTTTATAGATCTTGGAAACTAGCCCTTTATCTGATATGTCATTTGCAAATATCTTCTCCCATTCTGTAGGTTGTCTTTGAGTTTTGTTGACTGTATCCTTTGCTGTGCAAAAGCTTCTTATCTTGATGAAGTCCCAATAGTTCATTTTTGCTTTTGTTTCTTTTGCCTTCGTGGATGTATCCGTGGCGCAATGGATAGCGGATTGGACTTCTAGAGGCTGAGGACTTTCTTTTTTCTTCTTGTAATGCTTCTAAGACTTTGTCAGGGGAAGGAGAACTTGTGTCTGTTACTCAGGCTTATCATGGCAGTCCACCTCAGACTTCTTTCTCCTGAGATCCTCTAAATTCTGTTTCCACTTTTCTGAGCATAGCATCTTAAAGATTATCCACACATTTTCCTTATCTGGAATCTTCTTTTCCTGAGAGAACTCAAACACTCTTCCATGCCAAATATTAGGAATGCAGGCTATTATTCTTTTCTGCAGGCTTTGCTCCTATGAGCTCTTTGAGTTGGCACCCTAAAAACTAACTTCTCAAGCTTTGAATAGCAATTGGTATGATGTACTCCTGAAACAACTTCTATTGTATTCTTCTTGATTGTATATGGACAACTATAACTTATAAACCATAAATCTAGAGAGTAAAATTCAGTCTTTCCTTCCTGCAAACACTCCAAATTCATCAGCTTGTTTTGTGAAGGAGAAAAACTAAACAAAACAAAAAATTTCCCTCCTTAAAAGAAAGGAAAAATATCATTGCATTCTCCTTTAGAGTGACTTAATTAATAACTCACCCACTACCTAATTCTCATTTTCCAGAAAGATTAGTTGGCCAAATTTTACTGAGTCCTGAAGAGATACATTTAGCAGGCTCTTTTAACATGGGGAGAGTTTATATTAATTAACCACAGAGCTTTGATAAAAGTATCCTCAATATTTTGGGCCTTAAAATTCTGTACTTCTAAGATAAGAAGTCTTGTTACCGTCTATTAATATTTTACTGCTTTTTTATGATACTTTTACAAAATGAAGAAATAACTTGGCAAGTTTTTTAACTAATAAAAATGGTTTAATAAGGACTGGAAAAGATGCTCTGTTGTTGAACAACTTTAATTCAATGTTTAATTTCCAATATTTTAAAACAAACTTAATAAGGATTTCCTCAATCTGTATAAAGGTCTGTTTGAGGTAATCAAAATATTTTTTTCTCTGAAAGGTGACATTTCAGAATTTTTTATTTTTATTTTTTGACATTTCAGAATTTTGAGGTTATATAAATTGCTCATAGTCACAGAGCTGGTAAGTGTTATGATAATGAATTACAACTTTAGTCTTCCATTTTCTAAAATTTTTCCTTCCAATAAACAGTCTTTTCTATGTATTTTAGAGAAAGTTATTATTGATTTTAAGTTTTGAATATAATATAAAATGTTTTATGATTGCATGACTAATATGCTTTTTTAGCTTAAGAGTCAAGTTTATACTATGTTCCTCCAGGCTCAGTTTCCTTGTACAGAAGATGGTAAGGAGTAGCCAAGAGAATTAAAATGATTACAAGCACTACTACTATCGCTATTACTCCTCCTATTACTACTAGATTGCTCTTTCAGGAGAATCATGAGCCTTTCTAATGAGACGATTGTTTCATCAGGAGAGAAGTATTATATAAATCAAAGCCTCTGCCAGGTCAATGTTTATAAGAGAAAATGATTAAAGATATAAAAATAATTTTACCTCTATTCCTTTTTTTTAATTTTTTTATTTATTTATGATAGTCACAGAGAGAGAGAGAGAGAGAGAGAGAGAGAGGCAGAGACACAGGCAGAGGGAGAAGCAGGCTCCATGCCCCGGGAGCCCGATGTGGGATTCGATCCTGGGTCTCCAAGATCGCGCCCTGGGCCAAAGGCAGGCGCCAAACCGCTGCGCCACCCAGGGATCCCCCCTATTTCTTTCTACTTAAGTATTAGTCAGTTGTTTCTTAATATATGAAATAACTCATACACCTTTCTAGTTTTGCTGTTGATAGTATTTATGGTTCATTCTTCTTTCTTATATTTTCATGGAGAAGGGCATTGATCAGTGTACCAGACTAAACTTCCTTCCCCTGGGAGAAGTGACAAATCTGATTGGTGAGTTAGGAATAGGCATTGGGCATATTTAGATCAGTCTGTGCTTTTTCTCTCTTTGAATATGACTATAGACACAAACATATGAATCTTTTGTCATGGAGAGAAGTCTCTATCTTTACAAATGATAGGGTCATAGAAGAATCTGTCGATTTGAGATAAATTACATTAAATGGAGTATTATGTTCTGGTTCATTGGTGTAAAAACCTTTGGAAAGAAACATGAATAGAATCTGAGATGCAAAATCTCACTTAAAGCTTAAGGCACCTGTGTATCCAAGCACAGTCAATTTTTTCCTTGACTGTTTGCTGCATCCTGCCTAAACAACTTGAAGCCTGAGGCGACATGATTTCTTGACCTCCTTGTGCCTCTGTGGCTCTTGACAGTTTTGTCCATTGAGGAGTGTCTGTTTATATTTATACAGGAGGATAAATAAGCCTTAGCCAAATACTAGGAAAAGTCTAAGCAAGTAGGTCGATGGCAGGGACTCACTGCTAAGCGAGCTCCATATTCTCATTAGTCATCATGTACAAACCACAGGTGGGTCTTTGAACTATATAGGTGTGGAATGACCTGGAACTAAAGGTACAACTGAGATTGACTAATTCTTGTTAGGAATTATGGGTAGAATCTTCTCCCTTTCTTCAGCTGAATCTGTAAGCAGCTACTTTAAAATGAATATCAATAAAACACCCTTATGTGCCCTGTTGTCTGGATATTCCCTATCTATGCTGCTGGCCTCCTATTTCATACTATCTAACATATGTTGCCTGGATGATAAATTATGCAGCCACTCTACCTCGTAAACTCTAAGGTGTGACTTTAAATTATTGATGAGAAGTCTGGTTGCAGTTATCAATAGGTTTCCCTAAATTCAGTTCCTTTTGTTGTTTGCACTGTATTTAGAACTCAAATAAGTAACCATACAAAGAGTGGATAATCACTTGGATTCATGCTGCTGATCTACAGGGTCTTTACAAATTAATGTTCTACAATTGCAGTTTTCATATACACAAAAATAGAGATGATAGTAAAATAAATCTGGGGCTCAGTTTCCACATTCTTGTTCCATTTACTCCACCACCCCACCCCACTATTTTTTTTCTGAATTATCTATTATAAAGAACTCCTAGACATATGATCATGTTAACTTTAAATATATTAGTATTTCTAGCAAGAAGGAATTTTTAAAACTTAACAAAAATACAGTAAACATATCCAATGTTAATAATTATTTATTTTTACTAATTATATCATTACTAATTATTAATAAATATTTCACAGGGCAACAAATATACTGTCTACATTCAACTTAGCTCAGGTTTTTAAAAAGTCCATACAGGGTTTTTTGTTTTTGTTTTTGTTTTTGTTTTAATAAGGGTCCCCCTAAAGTCTTGCATTGAATTAAGTTGATATTCTCAGACATCTCTTTTTATCAGGAATACTTCTCTCTCCCAACATTTTCATCCATATGTGTTCTCCATATGTCATTTTTCTGGTGTAATTTTCCACATTCTGTAAAGTGTGATATTATTTGTCATGATTCTCTTTCTCTTGAATATCTCATAAGTTAATTGGGGGATAGATTTAGAGGCAGGTTTAGATTCAGGACCAAAAACTTTTAATAAGCATATATGGTTCTGAATATTTCCCATTGCATATTCTTAGTAAAATTTAAATTTTACCATTAGTTCAAGTGGTGTCAGCCCGACACCTTCATTTTAAAATTCAATCATTTTCGACTTAATGACTTAGAAGACATGGAACATCATTGTTTTGATCCACTATATTTAATTTGAGTTATTTCATCCATTCTCCTTGGGCTTATTGACTCTGATTCTTATTTAAAAGAGTTTCATAAACTTTTTGATTTGTCTAAAGATATTACTTATAAGAAAGGCCAGATATATGCTTCCTTTTTTCCTTTTATTTATCTTGAGTGAGACCATGGTTAGCCTGCTTTACATTGGTTAAAAAGAAAAAGGGAGGAACCTTGAGGTATGGGATTATTTAGCTCAGCAGTGAGAATGATCAAGGATTTAGGATGAATATTGTTGGCCAATTCAGAACTCACTAATCTTAAATCACCCATATAAAAAATTCAAGGCACCAAATTTATAATTATATTTGGATAACGAATATGTCAAAAAGAATGAGGAAAAAATATAGTCAAATCCAACAAACTAAACTAGTTATATCTTTCACAGAAAGAAAAATAACTAAGACTACATCAGCATAATAAACATTCTTCGAAATTTGCTGACGATACACAATCATCCAGCTCACCAAAAATATTGGAGAGAACAAATATCTTTCTTTGGCCAACAGGTTTCCCTAGCTATAAGCCATGGAGAAAGCCATGATAGCCCATAACTGAAAATGTCACACAAGAGAACACAGAAACTATGTCCCTAAACAGAACCATATTAAATGCAGCACTAAACAGCAATAAATTTAGAATTCAAAACATCAGAGTAAAATGAAAATTAGAATTTTTAATATTCAGGAAAGGTTTTCCTATTGAAAATATAACACTTGTAAAAAGGTAAACATACATAGGAAAAGACCTCAAATATCACTCTCTGGGAAAAGAGAAAGTGATCTAACCTGTCAAAGCTATCATATGGATGGAGTTTCTCCAAATTGATAACTTGGTTACTGGTTCTGTACTGGTACCTCTACTGTTTTCACTTGTTAGCTGGGAGAAGCCAGAAGAAGAAAGAAACATGTAAACATGACAGATATATAAGAGTATCAGTCAGCTATGCTTCTTAGATGAGATTTGAGCAATGGCTTTCCATAGACCCCAAAACACTGAAGCTTAGATGACTGATTTTTGATATTTCATGTACTTCAAATATGAGTATTTAATGTTACACTTTTTTCTCTGAAGACTATTTTAGCTGCATATCCCAAATTTTCATGTGTTTTCATTTTCAGTCAATTCAAAATGTTTTATGATTCCATTTGTAATATTTTCTATGACCCGTAGGTTACTTAGAAGTGAATTGTTTAATTTCCAAAAACTGCGATTTTCCAGATTTCTTTTGTTACTCATTTCTAATTGATTGTGTTTTGGTCACAGAATATAATTTGTATGATTTTAATCTGCTTTAAAATTGATTAAATCTTGTTTATGGCCTAGCATATGGTCTATCTTGGTAAATACTTTATATATGCTTGAAATGAATATGTATTCTGCTGTTGTTAGATGATGTATTCTATAAATATAATTTAGGTCAAGCTGATTTGTGATGATGCTCAAATGTTATATATTGTACCAAATTTCTGACTTTTGTTCTCAATTACTGAGAAAGGAGATTTAAGTGTAATTTTAAGTTAATAGGAGAGAAGATAGGCTTTAGGGTATGCCATAGACTCTTCAGATTGCCATAACAAAATATCACAGACTGAGTGGCTTAACCCAGGTAAGTGTTAGATTTCATACAGAAAACTTATGACATCTTTCCCACGTGGTCCTGCAGAACAAATTTTCATGACATTTTTTAATGATAGTAGGGAATAACTTATTGAAGAAGCATTACTTCATTGGGAGTTTTCAGTAGAGAGGAGAAATGAGGCCAACTGTGAATAGAGCAAGGACAAACACACATGTATAGCTAAGGAGCAAGGTGGAAGAGTAAGTATCAAAGCTGGAGAGATTCTTGGTAGACCAACTTAACAGAATTCTTGCTGAAGGTAAGCCAGGTTGATACAACATGGAGATGAGAAATTTGATCAGATATTCAGGATGAGGGATATTCACTAAACAACTATGCAGATGTAAATGGTAAAGACACATATTAATAAAATATCATCTAAAGGAATTAAATAAATATATAAATGACTGGAATTTACATTGTAATCGTTCTCATACATGAGAATTATAAAACTATTAACTATTACCATTCTACAATCTGATTTTAGAAAATTCCAAAGTTCCATACCTCTTCCAGTACAGTAGAACTTCCAGACACAAACACGCACACACACGCACACACACAGAAATATACACATAGAGAAAGTGAAAGCAAGAGCAAGAGTGAGGGTGGGGGCAAGAGGGAATTAAAAAAAAAAAAAAGAGGGAATCAGTATTTTCTGTCATTTGTTTAGATATGGCCTTATGGTAACCAGTGTTTCTGGTGACTTTGATTATCCAGTAGTATGGTTTGCCTATCTTTTTTTTTTTTTAAGAATTTATTTTTTATTTAGAGCAGGGGTAGGGAAGGGAGGTAAGGGGAGAGGGAGAGAGAAAATCCCAAGCAGATTTCATGCTGAGTATGGAGCCCAACCCGGGTCTAGATCTCACAATCCTGAACTCATGACCTGAGCTGAAATCACAAATCAGATGCTCAACCAACTATGACAGCCAGGGGCCCCAGAAGTACGATTTTCAGATCATGTTTCATTACATTACACACAAGATTAGCTGCACGTGTCACTGGTTCCCAATTACAATAGTCAGAACGATGAATGCAACTCTATGTCTTTTGCTATCCTCAATGAGTCATTGCCAATGAAGCTAATATAAAAAATATCATAGAAAGGGGCACCTGGTGGCTCAGTGGTTGAGCATCCACCTTTGGCTCAGATCATGATACCGGGGTCCTGGGATCAAGTCCTGCATCAGGCTTCCCATAAGGAGCCTGCTTTTCCCTCTGCCTGTGTCTCTCATGAATAAATAAATAAAATCTTTAAAAAAAGAAAATATCATAGGAAGAATCTGAATCTTCCCTATGTGTGTGTATTTTTATTTCATTTGTATTCTAAAATTTAGCACATAGTTTTATAATCAATTGGACCTTTTCTTTGCATATTCTTTCACAATTGAATAATTCTTTGTCATTATCATATCTCATTCTGTGAAAAGTAGGTTGGCTGGGAAGGTCCTTTCTTACTTTTCTTCTTTTATTACATGCATTTTTAAAACGTATTTTCTTTATTCATTTGAGAGAGTGAGCTAGAGAGAGAACATAAGTGGGGGGTGGGGCAGAGGGAGAAGCAGACTCCCCACTGAGCAGGAAGGGCTATAATGTGGGGCTCTGTCTCAGGACCTGGGATCATGAACTGAGCTGAGTGCAGACACTTAACTGACTGAGACACTCAGGCACTCCTATTACATGCATTGTTAAAGACAATATTTGGTGCTTAAGATTTAATTATTAGTATCCTTTATTGAATGGCAATATAATGTAGGGTTAAGACCAGAGTTCTTTGATTAGACAGATGTAGCTTTCTGCTTACTGTGCTACTCTCAACACCAGCAAGAGCACAAGCTGCCAGAAGAGAGCAAAAGACTGTCAGGATGTGACTCCACTCTACCAGCTGCCAGTTATGTGACTTTGAGAAATTTACTTAAAATTTCTGAGCCTCTCCCCCTCTTAAGAGGGATAATAATAGTACTTTCTTCTATGTGTTTTTTCAAAAGCTAAAGATATAATTTCTTGGCACAGTTTATGGAAGATATTAAATGCCCTATAAATGTTTGTTGGCAGCCAAGGTAATTGAAATAGTAGCAGCAGGACTTGTCACTGTAGTTTAAATTGTAGTCATACCAATAGTAGCTGTAATAAATTCTGTTACACCTCATTGTTGTGCCAAATCATCTTGGTTGAGAGTCAATCAATTCCTTAGAGTATAGCCCTGTAGGAGAAATTTTACTATAAAAAGATCCCTAAGAACCTGTGCTGGTTTTATACTAATCTCTTTAAAGTTGAGATCCACAATTTTGTTGTTGTTGTTGTTATTGTTGTTGTTGTTATTATTACCACAATTATCTAGACATTGCTGTGCTCTGAACATATGAGTCCCAGAGTGGCCAGGGTGAGGGAACAGATGGAATTTAAAAAGCTGACTGTAAGACATGGTGTGGCATGGAAGACATATACACTAGTCTTTGTTGTCTTCACACCACACTACACAATAGCACTGGAAGTACATGAGGAAATGTGTCCTAGATACTCTTTGATGCTAGTAGAACAGATTGCCTTTCAGAAGCAACCTTCATTCATTGGCTCTACCTGAGTAAATCTAAAGAAAGGACCATGGATGATAAAAGTGCAGTCAGAATCTTAGAAAATTATAGCCCAGTAGTCATGCTAGGATATGGAGGATTTATATTAAGCCTCAGTGAGGTGGAAATATCCACAAAAGAATAAATGTTAGAGATTTTAAAAGCCATTCAGCAGCTCCGTTTTATTTTATTTTATCTTATTTTAGTTTATATTTTGTGCGTGAAATAACAACTTTGCCTACCAAAATTGCCTACGCCACTTATCTACATCCACACAAGAAGTTAATTAAAATACATATTTTAAAGTTTTCTCTGTATGTGGTAAGTAACACAAACTCCTTGACCTTGGTGCTCTGTTTCATAACACAGGGATGATAAAAATCATATACAGCCTTATTTATTTATTTATTTATTTATTTATTTATTTATTTATTTATTTTTTACAGTCCTATTTATTTTAGGACTCAAATGAATAGTATATGAAAAACCCTGACACTTAGCAGGCCTACCATAAACCCAAGTACTTTTCTACACATGACAGTGCTGAGGATCCTCACTGGTAAATTAGAAGAGGCAATTATATTATTTTATCTTCATGGTAGTATCACTCATATTTCCAGTCTGCCCTCTCACATCAATGCTGAAAACAGCCTTATGCATAATTTGTAAACATGGTACCATCAACTCTGCTTATCTTTGCACTATTAGTTCAGGTGGGTTTAGATCATAGTGTTAATAACTCCAGGGTCATAGTTTTAGTTTCAGTAAGGATAAGTTGCATTAAAATAGCAAAAAAATACGCGGAAATTCTGTTTTATTGGCTAACTACACATCTAACCATTTTAAACAATCTCATTATGATGTGCCTTGTCAAAAAAGGTGCTCTAACAATGGAGAAAAGGGAATTGGGATCGTCCATTATTGCTACAGGTAAAACTAATTTCAAGTAAACAAAATTATCATGTGGCCTAGATGACAAAGGCAATATATATTTTATATATATTACATACATGCAATAAAAATATTATTATAATTAAGAATATATATTATTCTAATTTGTAGAGACTGCTGTGGACATAACATAAAATGGATTTAAATAAGATTTTGACAAAAATTCTCTCAGTATTCAATGAGTCAAAATGGAGAATGATAGGGTAAATTAATTCATAACTTTTTTGAAAATATGTGCTCAAAGAGTTATTTAAAGGATCAATAGCTCTCAATTATATGTCACAAGTCTATGCTTTCAACTTGTGTTTATACTGGTATAGATAACAGTCTCTACAAAAGAAAATATATTTAAAATTCCCTAGGTCTGTGGGGGAATGAAGCATGGTTTGAAATCCTGGCTGGGAAAATTTTGGCAAGTTTACCTAACCATTTTTCCACCTCCATGGATTCATTTCTGAATTGGGGAAACTATTACTTTCCTCCTAGGGTACTGGATTAATGTTATAGAGGATAATACATATAGTATTTGTAGCACATTACTTATCACTTCATAAGAACTCAATAAATTATCATTACTATATTGTTTGGATTGTAATTATAGTCATACGCCTGTCTTTGGCCTTTTCTTTGCCCTTCACTCATTCAGATATCTTTTTTTAAGAATTTATTTATTTATTCATGAGAGACATAGAGAGAGAGGCAGAGACACAGGCAGAGGGAGAAGCAGGCTCCCCACAAAGAGCCCAAAGGGGGACTGGATCCCGGATCCTGGGATCAGGACCTGAGCTGAAGGCAGACGCTCAACCTCTGAGCCATTCAGTGTCCCTCATTCAGATATCTTAAGGACACTACTAGATACATAGAGGACGCTGTCTCCACCATATTTGGCTTCATTTTATTCACAACAATATTTCTCAAAATAGTCCGTTTCCATTTGATCTTCTATGATCAAGTTGAGGCCCTCCTTGGTCTCATCTTCCTAGCTAATAGCCCTGTTTCCAGGCTTTTTAAATTTTCGATTTATTCAGAAATTCTCATGAATTCAACTGCCCAAAATCCATTTCTAAAATACCACCACTATATTCTAAAATATTCTAAAACACATAATGGCATTAGCCTATCCTCAGGAAAATATCAGATTCCTTACTTAGACAATGATACTTCAAGATCATTCCCATACTATCATAATGGCTTTGGTTGCCTCCACTCTCCTTCAGGACTCTCCATCTTGTCTCACTGCCCTATATTGCCTGTGCTGCAAGTGAGCACCTTTTCCTTCTGTCATCTTCCTTTTGTATTCTGAGCTACTTCCACCAGAATAAATTATCTACTCTTAATTTTTTTTTCCTATTATGCTAGCCTATGTTGATCTAATTGTCCCATATCCATTATCCAGGAATCAATTATGCAATTCTTGGTTAAGCCAGGTTAATAACAACAAAGTCTTGTTTTGAAGGTTTACTTTTCATAGATATCCTAGTTTCCCTAACTAAAAACATATTAATATTTTCTAATCCAGTAGATACAGCAGTGTACTATGCACAAATTTGTAAAGCAAGTACAATTTATATACATTTATATTAAATAAATAAAACTGCTAATTAAATGATTCCCTTAATCCATATTTTGGACCAGGGCCATGTGAATCCAAAAGCATGTAAAACAGTGTTGGTTTGTTATGGAGACTCCAGGAATATGAATCAAATTATCTGTAGAGGAGACTTCATTAATCCACAAAGATTTTTCATTCCAATTACATGCTATAAAGCTTTACTGACATGTATAGTGTGTGGCTTTCTATTTCTTGACTCTAGGGACTTCACCAAAGATCCCTTCATAGCTAGAACAAAGACTAGGTTTCCCCATGTTGCTCAATCATTATTCAATACACCACAGAGCAGAGTCACAGCTAGCAATTGCCAGAATTTCCATTTCAGCATGCTAACCTTTGTAAAGCTTGTTCTAATAAATGAAAGGAAAAGAAAGCCACTGGACTTTCCTATATTCTTCCCTAAGGCTTACACTGAGCAATGAGCCCAATACTGTGCTGTACATCATACCTCTGAGCTGCCTAAAGATTCAAACCTTGCTAAGCATAAGAGCCAAGGGAGCTATTAGCATGAGTCTAAGCCCAGAGCTTAACATTCCAGATGAGACTAGTGTCACAGGTTCCTTGGAAGTGATTTTTCTTGATTCTTTTCCATTTGGATGTGTGAAAATATGAGGGAGGCTGAAGCAGTTGGAGAGGGAGGGAGAGCATGTCTAGAGTGATGACACATTTAAAAATACCATCCTGAGAAGCCCTGAGCTCTCTAGCTATGGATTCTAAATATAGTTATGCCAACAGGAGAGACATGCGCCAGTTGGGCTTTCAGAAAGCTGCTCCAGCACCAGGTAAAGATGACTCACACAGGGGGTGTCAGGCTGTGATGTGCAATTTCAGCATTTTCCTACCAAAGCCTTCAGACAATTCCCTCCCAGAAAGCCACACTCTTCTCAGAGAATAGAGGAATAACACATCAATACTGAATTCCTAGCATTAGGTCATTGTTAATCTCCTCAAAAAGCACTCTTTCCATTGTTGTTACAAAAAGGCTTTCTAGGTAATGACTCTTATTGGCTAAGGAAATATACAAAAAGTATACTATAGCTGTTATTTCATCTTGTACTTATGCTAGCTTGAATTTTTTCCATTAAGTTGTTTTTTTTGGGGGGGGGAATCTAAAACTAGTGCTGCATTAAACATATTTCTAACATTCCAAACAATAAGTTGAGGGATCATAAGAAGGAGAGTTCTTGTTTATTACATGATTTTTGCTTATTTTTTTCCATCAAAATATATACACACGAACACACAATTCCCAAAAACCTCTTAAACCATCAAACTTATTTGAGCCTATGTTAAAAATGAGTGGGAAGGCACCTACTATAGTTCTTGCCCACTGAATATTTATTGTGCTGACTAGATTTATTGCATTTTAATGGCTGCATGTTCAAAAGTTGATTCTTAACCAGGGCTATTTAAAAACCTCCTATGATGAACTAACTATAACAAACTTGCCATCTGTGTCTCTTAGGAAGCAAAAGTTTTAAATTTAGTCAACTTGTTGGCATTCTATTTTTCAATCCAACCTCTTCTGTAAATTCATTTCTCCAGATCCTTAATTCTGGAGATGTGGGGGTGGAAGGTAGACTAGACTGACTTGTTCATAAGAATTGGAATCAGGAGAAATCTCTTAACTGTAACTTCATTTAATGGTGATTTAATATTCTAGCCCTAGCTGTTCCTTTGCTCTTCCTTGATTCCTCTTCAAAATAAGAAGCCGAGATGCTACCAGGTGATGCCAGTGGGGTCGAGGTGTTGAAGAGATTGTCAACCACACTGGAAATCAGAAGCAGAAGGTTGAAATTCACCAGTCTGCTGCAGACACATTCATTCATTGGTTTCTAATGCCTGAACTTTGTCATTAGACTTGAAGAGCAGGCAAGTTTTAGAGCCTGCTTCTTTTCTTTTCTTTGAGTCTTAATTTCTTCATCTTATCTTGATACAATAGACAATGTCTCCTCTTCCAGACTTTTGCTTCCAATACTCTTGACATTTGTATTTACCGTTTTGTATCTCTTGCTGCCTCTTTTCTATTCCACCTTGCCTACTTTCATCTTTCTGTCTTCCTCCCAAATTAGGAAATAAATAGGAAATAATAAAAATGTAAATAATCTCTCTTTTTTTTAGTTTGGGGAAAATTCATCAATTTATTTTATTGCTTTTGATGTTAGCATGAGATTCTAACTATAAAACACTATCAATTTTTATTAATTTTCTCTACAGCTTTCATATATCCAAAGACACTTAACATGATTTGACAAAAACAAATGGGTAATAAACTTTAGTGAATTTTAGGATTTCTCATCTATCATCAATTAAACTAAGTAATTTTCCCATAAATATCAACTGACCATGATTTTAGAAATACATGTAACTTTTTTTCAAAATTAAGTCATACTTTAAAAATTCCAGACAGTATCCAAATGCCAGGGAGGCTTCTCTTCCAAATGAATATCTATTAATTAAAAGTGGGGAGAAAACCATGAATTAAATCAGTGGCCCTTAAAACTGGGCCCACCCAGGATAACCAGTGGAAAAATATTAAAATGTTTGTGTTGACTATGAACATAAATTAACCCGTGCCTATTATCTATGTATGGCATAGACTGAAAGAACAAAAGCAAATGTGAAGAGACTATAACCCTTTGCTTCCCTTTAAATGCATTTTGAAGTCCTAATCACTGAAGTTTGCCATAGAGTTATTTCAACATTGTCAGACACATATTCACACAAATTCTAGAATCTAATTTCTTTGAATCATAGGTAAAATGGCCTTTCACATAGTTAATACCTTGACTTTCCAAAAATTTTGTTTCTTTTCACCAATCTTCACATTGCATTAAAACCTGAAATATAGATGCTGGCCTTTGGGACAGAGCTAAACTGATGACAAGCAGTTTGATAAGAAGTGACTTCATATTGTTAAGTGGATGCCATGGGAAAGAGGGGGTGGTAAAGTAAATTGTTTCTGAGACTGATATGCTATTTACACTCTTGAAGACTCCCCACAGTCCAGGGAAGCCTCAGAGCTGGCCCACCTCCATCTCACTCAGTTGAAATGCATTATCTCACTTTCCAGGACATTTTAACACACCAAGACCTCATCTCATCCCAACTTCCCTATTTTATCTTAATTCTGATCCCTGGAACAATTATTCGCTCTAGAGACAGGAAGAAAAGATACTCATGAGAAAATTTCTATTCCATTAACTTTGATCAATTCTATAGTTTGGACAATTGGTCAAACTTCAATCTAAATATCCTGGTTGCCTGCTTTTGATCTTGGCAATGTAAAATTGCTTTAGAGGAGAATAATAATCTCTGTTAGTATTAAAAAATAATTCCCTCTCATACATTTTCTTGAAGTTTCTTCCTTTGGATACCCATCTTTGAGGTTGATGGATTTTCAAAAATTATTTCCAAAAGATGTTCCTGGAAGCATAAACTATAAATAAATGCTACTGTGCTTCAAACTCATGGGACTAAATTTTTTTAAAAATTCAAAAATTAGTTTCAGTTTCATTAAGCAATAGGCTAGTGTAACAAAAAGAGAACTAGTCTTGAAATCAGGAGACCAATCTTTTTCTTGTCCTGACCATTAAATAAATGTGCAACCTTGGACAAGCCACTTCATCTTTCTTTAGTAAGTCTTCACTTGTAAGTTGGTACTGATTAAAATATTTTTTTGGAAATAAGTGTTAAGAATAGACAATAGTTAATATTTCATAAATGTTCCATTTTCTTGGTTTCTCCATATTTTTCTTACTGAGAAAGATTTTGATCTTTCTCAAGAAAAGGAGAGATTATATAAGGGTTACTAGAACACTTAAGATTTATTAGATGTTTTGGTTTCTTTTTGGAAGGCACTTTAATAGTTTTATTCATCACTGTGTCCCCACAACATATAGCATAGTAGGTACTATGAGAAAATATCTGTTCAACGTATGACTTAATATGCCTGGCACATACATTTTGCTTTAAGAATTCTGACATCTAAGTTCCTTTTTTGTGTTATCACCATACAGGAAACCTCTCTAGCCCTTTATTTCTGGAATAAAAGGCAAAAATTAAGCTCCAAAAAATAGCGTTCCTCCTATCTCAAAGAACCCCTGAAACATCACAGCATATAAAACATACATAAAATTCAAATTATTTTACTAATATAACAATGCAGAAACCTAATTTATCTTAATATGCTTCTATCTGAATTGTAAATGTATACAGATTTAAAAGATGCTATAAATATATAACTATTTCTATAAATTATTTAGGTATCAGAAGACTTTTTGATATTTCTTAGTAATGATGAAATGCACAGGGTGTTTATAGTGAAAAAATTGTGTTTTCTTTCTTTTTTCTTTTGTTTCTTCCTTCTTTCTCACTCAGGTGCTACTTAAGAGTACATGGTGCAGAATATGACTGGCTTTGAAACCAGGGTTCAAATCTCTAGTTTGTGATTTGAATTCATTTATTAGTATTCTCTTGCTCATCTTCAAAATGAAGATAACTACAATATTAATATAACTGGGTTGTTTGGGGGATGAAATAAATATTTACATGAAAGCCTCTTAAAATGAAGCATGTCATAAAATAGGTATTCATTAGATGTTAGCAATGCTTTGAAGCATGACTTTTATAATGAGAAGCATAATTAATTCTCAAAAAAAGAAAGAAATTTAACTGAAAATTCCTAATCCACACAATGGATGTTCTCAATACATGGTCTCTTTCTACTCCACCACATTCTTCACTTCTGAATTTCTTCCTTCCTATCTCCCTTCCCCAGCTTCAAGAAGGTATGCCCAGAAGCCCAACCAGGCTGATTTTCACTGATAGGCTAGGACTAAATCTGGTTGAGGTATGAGACTTGGAGCCTTCAGTGATAGACTTGTCTCATCTAGTAGCTACTGTCTTTCATCTCTTTTCTTTCTTTCTCTTTTCCCTCCTTCCTTCCTTCCTACATTCCTTCTTTCCTTCCTACATTCCTTCCTTTTCTTAATTGCAGTAAAGTTGACATATAATGTTACATTAGTTTCAGGTGTACAACATAGTGATTCAACAACTGTATGCTCACCAGAAAGGGAACTATCTATCACCATATTATGCTGTTATAATACCATTGACTATATTCCCTATGTTCTACCTTTTATTCCCATGACTTATTCATTACACAACTGAAAGGCCATATCTCCCACTCTCCTTCGCTCATTTTGGCTATCCCCCTATCTCCCTCTCCTCTGGAAACCATGAGTTTATTCTTTGTATTTATGGGCCTGTTTCTGCTTTTCATTTGTTTGTTTATTTATTCATATGTAATCAGGCTTTTTTTGTATATATTTTTATTGGATTTTGATTTGCCAACATATAGTATAACACCCAGTGCTCATCCCGTCAAGTGCCCCCCTCAGTGCCCATCACCCAGTAACCCCATCCCCCTACCCACCTCCCCTTCCACTCTTCCTTGTTCGTTTCCCAGAGTTAAGAGTCTCTCATGTTCTGTCTCCCTCACTGATATTTCCCACTCATTTTCTCTCCTTTCCCCTTTATTCCCTTTTACTATTTTTTTATATTCCCCAAATGAGTGAGACCATATAATGTTTGTCCTTCTCGAATTGACTTACTTCACTCAACATAATACACTCTAGTTCCATCCATGTTGTGTACTCAGTCTTTGAATCCTTATAAAATGCTTCAGAATTCTTATCTGGATAATCTCATTCTTTTTTATTCCATATCCAAAGACAGATATTAATCAAAAGCATAGAACAGAAATAAGGGGTTAAATTTGCAATAGTGTCTGACATTTACTTTTAAGATTTTAAACATTGATGATGCCCCCCACCACAAATTGTTTGTCTCATTTCACTCCTTCTATAAACAAATGAACAAAATAACAATGTAGTTTTGCCTTTTTAGGGGTTAATATGAGTAAAACTGAGAAAAAAAGTGTTGCTTGCGAAGGCTTAGCTCCTTTACATGGCCTTAACTATCAGAGGGATCCTCCCACTCGCTGATACTGAACAAATCATGGACTGACCAGATTTGCAAACTCTGCCTCATTTAGGACTATTCTTTAGGACTGTTAAGTGATTTCAATGATAAAAAACACCAATATCATATACTTTTATGACAAAGAAATAAGTGATAATATACAACATGACTTAAAAAATCACTAATAGGGTCTCAGTGTTAGCATTTTCATTAGCATCTTAGTATTTATTCAGTTTAGTATTTATTTGAGAAGGTATACATTAGAGTTATTTGAAAACTTATTTAAGATTCAAGTTGATGCTTTTAGTTGCTCTTTTGATGAATTTATATTTATTTAGAGAAGTATAGATAGAAGCTACTCAAAATCTAAAAATTATCATTGTGGAAGTATATAATTGATAAATAAGGACAAAAATAAAACCATTATTTTCAGACAAAATCTAGGAGCAGTGAAAGATTACTTTTAGTCAGATTCATTGAAACGCAATTTATATGTAAAGAAATTTATCTTTTTCGGTACATAGTTTTATGAATTTTGGCAAACACTTTTTTGTGTAACTACTACTACAAATAAGATATAGACCATTTCCATGACTCCTTCAAGCCCTCTCTATATCTTTAGATATATATCTTATATCTAACCAATCCATTTTCCAAACTTAGACCCAGAAACTACTTACATGTTATCTGTTTCTATAGTTTTGTATTTTACACAATGTAATTTATGTGAAAATATAGGGAATGCAGCCTTTGAATATTACTTTTTCATTTAGCATGATGTATTTGACATTAAATCTTGTTAGTGTGTCTACTAGTAGTTTGTTCCTTTTTGAGTAGCATGCCATCCACTGTAGGAAGTATCATCATTTGTTTATTCATTCATCTGTTGAAGGATATTTGGGTTGTTACCAGTTTTCAGTAATTAAGACTAGAGCTACAATCATTCTTTTCAAGTTTTGCACAGGCATAACTTTTTGCTTCTCTACAGTAAGTACCAGTACTAACTTGCAGGATTATTAGGTAACTAAAATATCTACTGTCATAAAAAAGTGTAAAACTTCTTCAAAAATGTCTAGACCATTTTTTAATTCCTACAAGCAGTTTATGAGAGTTTTAGTTGTTTCATGTCCAGACTTGTTTTCTTTCATTCTAACTGGTATTATTTTAGCATTCATTCATCTACTCATATATTTAGTTATTTCTTAATTTACTTGAAAAATAGCTTATTTGAGTGATTCACAAGTTTATGAAGGAAATTAAAATTCATGCTTTTTGCCGTTCTAATGAACGTATTTTGATCTAAGTAAGTACAAGTAGGAAGTGAGTTGACAATGGAAAGCAATAATTATTGAAATGGATCCTTTATAAAGACAAAAATTAAAAACCACAATATTCCATAAACTCCAGGGATATGATACTATTTTAAATACTTGGTCGCATACAATTAGCATTATATAGTTACTGTTTGTAAATCTATTCCATTGGAATATTACCAATGATATTGCTTTAGAACTATTTCAAAGAAGCTCAAGTATCATCTTACTCATAAATCTTTACTTCTCATTTTCTCTGATCCTTATGAATATTTTGTTATATATGTCATGGTACAAAAGTAATGGTTTATATATAATACCATGCAAACTACTACAAAAATAAATTACCTGAAATTCTTAATGCTTATCCTATAGAACTGGTAAATATTTAATAAAATAAATTATTTATGATATTGGAAAATTATGTATTTTAATTAGAGTATTGACATTTTATTTAAGCACTAATGTTAAAATAATATAAAATCAAAGAAAGAAAAACAGGAGTTTTGACAGGTTGAAGAGTTAACACTTTTCTACATTTCTACATTTATGCATTACTGTATTTAAAGTATTTTTGTGTTGTTGCATGATTGACTTAATGACTTGTGAAAATTGAACATGACAGATTAATCAAGCCTCAACTAAAGAAGAGTAAATACTGACTTAATTATTATCACTTAAAATTTAAGAATTAATAGAGTATGTACCACAACGAGAACTAAGACATAAGAAATGAACTTAGATCAGACAGGAAAAAATGTAAGTAAGCATTACTGACCATTGGGGAAACAGAGATTGAGAAGCCTCTGCTCTGGAGATCCCATTTCAGAGAGCATCATGCATATGCTCTGGAAGATTTGGACATTCGAGCTCCTGGTAGTAAAGGAAAATACATCTGAAATGCCTTTCAAGCATTCATTTCACAATTTATGCTTTATATCTCTCAATAAAGCACAATGAAGACAAAAAAAAAAGCCTAAATGCAAGATGCTTACTTCATTTTTAGAAAACATTTCTCTAAAATTTATCTAAAATTGGATCAATAGTATGTAATTTTAATTGTTTTATTAATATATAATTAATATAGGAGAGACTGCAACTGTTTAAAGTGCGCAATTTATAAGTTTTAAAATATGTAAACATGTATCGCACAATCATACTCTGAAGATAGTGAACGATTTTCTTCCTCCCTATTATTTTTTAAAAGATTTTATTTATTTATTTATTCATGAAAGACACAGAGAGAGAAAGGCAGAGACCTAGGCAGAGGGAGAAGCAGGCTCCAGGCAGGAAGTCTGATGTGGGACTCAATCCTGAGACCACGGATCATGCCCTGAGCCAGGGACAGGTGCTCAACCACTGAGCCACCCAGGTGTCCCTTCCTCCCTATTATTAATGCCACTTTCCCATCTTTTCTTGAACCCACCTCCATTGCTGTGCAACACCTGGTCTGCTTTAATGTTACTATAAATTAGTTTGCATTTACCAGAATATTAGATACATGAAATTATGCAACATGTAATTTTTTGCTTACCTATTTTTTTAATTCAGTGTGGTTTATTTCCATCTCCATTCATGTTGTAGCATGTATCAATATTTCATTTATTTTTTGCTGAGTATTCTATTGTATGGACATAGTGTAATTTCCTTGTGAATAGACATTTGAGTTATTTTCAAGCCAACTATGAATAAACATAGTTGTTTTAAACATTTGCAAATATATTTTTGTAGAAATATTTTATTTTTCTTGAATAAATAGCTAGATATGGGATTTCTAGACTATATGGAAAGATATGGAAATATCTTTATATTTCAGTTTTTAAGAAACTGCTTTCCAAAATGGTTATTTCATTTTATATCCTTCAAATATTGTGTTTCAATTGTTCCACACTCTTGTCCACAGTTGATATAACAAGTCTTTTTAATTTTAGCTATTTAATAGTTGTGTAGTCACTGCACTGTGATATCATTGTAGTTGTCATTTGCCTTGTCATAATAACTAATGATGCTTAGCATCTCTTCATGTGCTTATTTACTATTTATACATTTTCTCTAGTAATATGTCTGTTCAAATCTATGGCCCATATCTTTGTATTGGGTGTTTAGAGTTCCATATATATTTTAGATATTATTCCTCTACCAGACATATACACTGTATATAATTTATGTGGTTTGCCTTTTATTCTCTTATCTCTATTAGAGAACAATAGTTGTTAATCTGTTGAAGAAAAATTTATCAATTAATTCCATTATGAATCCTATTTACAGCATAATATAAACAAATCTTTCTTATTTTTAGTCCATAGAGGTTGTTTTCCTCTAGATGTTTTGTAATTTTAGGTTTTAAACTTAGTTCTGTGTTCTGTTTTGAGTTAATTTTGATTAATGATGTATAAACTGTTTCTATTTTTATGCCTGTAGATATTAAATCAGTGTGGCATCATTTGTTGAAAACAGTATCCAATCTCTACTGAATTGCTTCTGCATCTGTGTTATATATCAGTTGTCCATATACATGTGAATCTAGTTCAGAATTCTCTTTTCTGTTCCATTGATCTAGTCATCTATCTTTATGCCAATACCACGCTGATTTAAGACCTTTCTTTTTCTTTACTGCTTTATAGCAGTATATAGATAGAACAGCAGTATATATAGCAACAGTATATAGATAGAACCATAAGTAATGACTCAGTAACATTTCACAAATTTTGGCATGTTGTGTGTTCATATTATTATTATTATTATTATTAATTATTTTTTGTATTTTGATTTTGTGTCTTACCCATGAGATATTTGAAAGTCTTCTATTAACTTTCCAAATATTTTGAGATTTTCCAGAAATCTTTCTATTATTGTTTTCTAGTATTTTATATCACATGAATGCTTTCATATTTATATAGACTAGTTTTATATCTAAGAAGATGTTCCTTCTTAATAAATGCTCTGGATACATGTGAAAGAAGGTGAAATTGATCTGTATCATACTGTTGTTGAGTGGAATGTTATAGATATCAATTACGTATGTTATTTGATGCTGTTAATTAAATCTGCATTTATACTGATTTTCTGTCTACATGTTCTATCAATTATTGAGAAAAGATTACGGATATCTCTGTATATAATTTAAAATGTTTGTTTCCCCATTCAGCTCTAGCAGTTTTTGCTTCATATATAGTAAAGCTCTGTTGTTAGTTACCTAAGCATTTAGAACATTTATGCCCTCATGATGAATGGGCCTCTTTAGGAGTATGAAATTATGATTCTTAGCAATAGCCTTTGCCCTAAAGTCAAATTTCTGAAGTTAATATAACTTTTGGAACTTCTAATTAGTGTTAACATGGTATATGTTCATACATCCCTTAACTATTTATAATTATTTTTTTTAAATTTTGAAATGACTATAAATTTACATGAAATTATAGAAAATAATGGAGCTCCCACGTGTCCTTTACCAGTTACTTTTCATGGAAACTGTGCAAAACTATGGTGCAATATCATAACCAGGATATATTGATACAGTCAAGATACAGAATATTTCCACCAAACAAGAATCCCTTATGTTGCCCTTGTAGCCACTCCCACTTCCTTTATTCCATATCCTTTTTTTTTTCTTTAATATTCATTTATTTGGGAGAGAAAAACAGAGACAGAGAGGGGAGGGAAGAGGGAGAAAGAGAATCTCAAACAGACTCTTCACTGAGCATGGACCTGACAGGAAGCTTAATGGGGGAGGGGGGTGGTGCTTGATGGAGGTGGGGGTGCTCATCTGGTTACTCCATTTTGCGATCATGATATGAGCCGAAATCAAGAGTTGGGGACTTAACCATTGAGCCACCCGGGCACTCCTCTTATTCTTTATGCTTCTAAACCCTGAGCAATCACTAATGTGTTCTTCATTGCTATAAAGTTGTTCTTTTCATGAATATATAAACAAACTCATACAATATGTAATCCTTGGAATTGGCCTTTATATCTTGCCATAATTCTCTGAAAATTTACCAAGGTTGATGCATGTATCAAATAATTTGTCTCTTTTTATTATGGAATAGTATTTATTTGTATGTGTTTACCACAGTTTGTCTACCATTCACCAGTATTAGGACATATAAGCTGTTTCTCATTTTTGGCTTTTACAAAGGAAGCAGCTCTAAAAATTCAGGTACAGATTTTCATTTCTCTGGGAAAAATGTTGAGTTGTATGTCAACTGCATGTTTATTTTTTAAGAAATAGCCAAACTCTTTTTGAGAGAGACTGTACCATTTTACAGTCCTACTAGCAATGCTTTAAGTGATATGCTTTCTAAATATTCTGTCACTATTTTGGTTTTGTCACTATTTTTTATTTTAGCCATTCTGGTAGGTGTTTGGTGTTATAAAACCAACATGAATATCTTTTCATGTGTTTATTTAATATCTGTAGCTCTCCTCAGTGAAATTTCTCTTCATGTTTTTTGTCCATTTTATAACTGGATTATTTATTTACTGCTGAACATTGGGAGTGTTTTTGTTTGTTTGTTTAGTGTCTGGGGCTCTTTTTTTATATTTATTTTTTATTGGTGTTTAATTTGCCAACATATAGAATAACACCCAGTGCTCATCCCATCAAGTGCCCACCTCAGTGTGGGGCTCTTTTTATTTCTATTTACACTTTCTAGTTAAAATATTTTACAATTGCAAGTTCTTTATATATTTGATAACTTACATTCAAGAATATATATTCAGTATATTTAAATATTTAGTTTTACTCAAAATAAGAATATCAATATATTCTTTACAGTATATTAAATAATATTTTAAAATATTCAATATATCAATATTTTATTGAATATGTAGTTTGCAAATATTTTCTCCCATTCTGTATCTTGTCTTCAAGATCTCTTTACCAGAATCTTTTACAGAGGAAACTTCTAATTTTGAAATCTGTTTTATCAATTTTCCTTTTATCTATTCTGCGTTAGTTCAACAAGCTCTAGAGCCTGAATTTTTTTTCAAAAGGTTTTATAGTTTTATATTTTGCATTTAAGTTTACGATCCATTTTTTTTTTAATTTTTATTTATTTATGATAGTCACAGAGAGAGAGAGAGAGAGAGAGAGAGAGAGAGGCGCAGAGAGAGAAGCAGGCTCCATGCACCGGGAGCCCGATGTGGGATTCGATCCCAGGTCTCCAGGAAGTTTACGATCCATTTTGACATACACACACACACACACACACACACACACACACACACACACACACAATGAATAGACCTCGAGGCATTATGCTTACTGAAATGAGTCAAAAGTACATACTGTATAAACTCTCTTTTATGTGGAATTCAAAAAGCAAACGAACAAGCTCATAGATACAGACTACAGATTTATAGTTGTAAAAGGTGGAGGTGGATGGGTAATCTGTGTTGTTATTGCTGCTGCTGTTTATTTTAAATAAATTAAATATTTTCTTTAAAGAAGAACAAAGACTAGCTGGTAACCTACTGTAATTCAAGGGAATGATTTAAATAGCAATGCTTCTCCTTATCTCATATCAAAAAATAATTAGCAGATTTAATGGCCAGTCACAAGCTGTAAATAAGCAAAGGGTAACTTGCTAATTTTAGAATGGAAGCACATAGCTTTATGAGAGTTATTGAGACATATATTCATAAGTCCCATGACATACAAGTAACCATTAAAACAAAGCATATGTTAATAAAGTTTAAATTCCTCTATTTATATGAAATCAATGAAATAAAATTATTATTAGTTTTAGGGATTTATTTGTGTATTTCTTAGAATTTTCTGTAAGAACAAAAATAGGGACATTTTTTATTTATTCTTTTTAAATTTATATATTTATTATTTTCTTTTAGTGCCTTACTGACTTGGTAAGAACTTCCAGCACTGTATTGAATAAGTCTTGAGTGAGTACATTCTGGTCTTGTTCCCTCTATTAGGGAAAAAGCATTTAATCTTCCATCATAAAGTGTAATGTTAGCTGTATGGTTGTTACAAGTGTTCTTTATCAAATGAGAAAGTTCCTATCTATTATTATTTTTTTCTGAGGGTGTTTATAATGAATAGGTATTGAATTTGGCAAATGCATTTCTGCATTGACTGATATAATAATATGATATTTCTTCTCGAGTTTTATTAATATGGTGGATTACATGGATTAATTTTTAATTATTGAACCAGGCTTACATTTATACAATAAATCCCACTTGATCATGGTGCATGATTATTTTTATATATTGCTGAATTCTATGTACTAATATCTTATTATGGATTTATGCGTCTACATTTGTGAATAATGCTATGTAGTTTTCTTTTACTATCTTTGTCTGATTTTGCTATGAGGGTGATTTTACCATTACAAAATGAACTGAGAAAAATTGTCTCTTCTATAAAAGAGAGTGTGTACAACCAGTGTTGTCTCTTTAAATATTTGATGGAATTCTCCAGTGAATTATCTGGCTCTAGAGATTTATTTTTTGAATTTTTATTTGCTTTATTTATTTTAAAGATTTAATTTGCTTATTTGAGAAAGAGAGAAAACAAATGGGGAGGAGAACAGAGGGAGAAACAAACTCCGATGCTGGGCTTAATCCCAGGACCCTGAAATTATGACCTGGGCAGAAGGTAGACATTTAACTGACTGAGCCACCCAGCTAAACTTTTTGGAATTTTTAAGTTAAAAATTTAAACTTTTTATTCATAGTTTTAGTTTATTTATCTATTTCATCCTTAATGTTAGTTGTGGTTATTTATGATTTTGGAAAAAGTCGTTAATTTTTTCTAAGTTGTCAAATTATATCAAAATCATGTTATATTTTTCATAATAGTCCCTTATTATCTTTTTTGTGTTTATATTCTCTATTCCTGTTATTGGTAATTTGTATTTTCTCATCTATTCTTTGACTGTCTTTCTAGAGGTCCGTCCATTTTATTGGTGCTTTATAAGAAGAAGCTATTTCAATTACTTTACTAATTTTCTATCTTCAATTTCCTTAATTTCTGCTCTGATCTTTATAATTTTCAATTTTTGGTTTGGGGTTTGTTTTGCTCTTTTTCTCAATTTAGATAATTGATTCAAGATGCTTGATCTTTTCTATGATATGTGTTTAATGCTCAGTTTCCCACTCAGCACTGGTTTTCATGTGTCCCCCAAATTTGGTGTGCTCTATTTTGATTTTTAGTCATTTTAGCAACCTTTTTTGATTGCCTATGAAAAGTCGACTTTGACCCATGTTTGATTTAGGAATGGGTTGTTTACTTTCCAAGTTATTGTAGCTTTTCCCATTATATTTCTGAACATTTAATTCTAATTTGATTCCACTGTTGTTAGAGAACACATTCTATATGACTTTACTTCTTTTATATTTGTTGCAATTTGTGTTATGACCCAGGATGTACTCTACATTCGTATATGTGCCATTAGCCCTTGAAAATAATGTGAATTCTTGCTTATTTTGGTAGTGAAGTGTTCTATACATGTCAGTGAGATCCTGTTGGTTGATGCTGCTGTTGGATTGTTCTATATATACTTGTCTGATTTTCATTCAGTTGTTGAGAGAACTGCATTGAAATCTCACAATCATATGGGTGGTTTATTTCTCCTTTCAGTTGCCTTTTTTTGCTTCACATATTTTGCAGTTATGTTGTTTGGTTTATATACATTTAGGATTGCTTGGTATTCTTGGCAGATTAACCCTTTTATCACAATATGATATTCCTCTACAATGCTGATAATTTTCTTGATCTGAAGTCTATTTGCTTTTTTATCAATACAGTTCTGCTTTCTTTTGATTAAAATTTGCATGATACATCTTTTCCACACTTGTATCCTTTTTCTTTTTAATTTTTTTTTTTTTTTATTTATGATAGTCACAGAGAGAGAGAGAGAGAGAGGCAGAGACATAGGCAGAGGGAGAAGCAGGCTCCATGCACCGGGAGCCCGATGTGGGATTCGATCCCAGGTCTCCAGGATCGCGCCCTGGGCCAAAGGCAGGCGCCAAACCGCTGCGCCACCCAGGGATCCCTTGTATCCTTTTTCTTATCTTGTTATATTAAAGTATTTTGCAGATGTTATAGGCCAATTTTTATAAACCTATTTTACTAATCATTGTCTTTCCTTTTGTGCATTTTGATGATTTTCATTTCATGTAATTGTTGATAAGCTAAGGCTTAAGTCTGTTATTTCTTTTTTTTAAGATTTTATTTATTCACACACACACACACACACACACACACACACGAGAGACACACAGAGAAAGGAAGAGAGGCAGAGACACAGGCAGAGGGAGAAGCAGGCTCCATGCAGGGAGCCCGATGTGGGACTCGATCCCAGGACTCCAGGATCACATGCTGGGCCAAAGGCAGGTGCTAAACTGCTGAGCCACACAGGGATCCCCCAAGTCTGTTATTTCATTTTTATTTTTTGCTGTCTGTTCTGTTTTTCATTTCCTTGTTTTCTTCTTTCTGCCTTTCTGCCAGTTACTTGAACATTTTTTAGATTTCCATTTTGATTTGTGTATAGTGGTATGATTACATATCTTTGTGTAGCTCTTTTAGTGTTTTTCTCTGGGTATTGAGTTGCATACACATACTTAAACATAGTCTCCTTGTATTATTTTTCTAGTTTGAGAAATCTTACCTTTTGTCCCTTTACTCCTCCCTATTTAAAATATAATCATCTTAAATATTTTCTCTACATACATTTAAAACTAAATAAGGCAATTTATAATTTTTGTGTCAATAATTAAACATAATTTAGAAACTAATAAAATAGGAAAGCCTATTGTACTTATCTACTTTCTTCTTTTATTATTGAAATATAAATGATATACAATGTTAGTTTCAGGTGTACAGCATATTGATTTGACAGTTCTATTCATTACTCAATGCTTACCTCAGAAATTATAGTCAGCATCTAATGTTATTACAATACTATTTTTTTAAAGATTTATTTATTTATTTATTTATTTATTTATTTATTTATTTGAGAGAGAGGAAGCATGAGTGAGAGAGGGGCAGAAGGAGAGAAAGAATTCTCAAGTTGACTCCTCACCAAGTGTGGAGTTCAACTCATGGTTCAATCCCAGGACACTGAAATCATGATCTGAGCTGAAATCAAGAGTCAGATGTTTAATCTTCTGAGCCACTCAGCTGCCCGTACAGTATTATTGACTATATTACCTATGTTGTACTTTTCATCTCGGCAACTCATATATTTTGTAACTGAAGGTTGCACCTCTTAATCCCTTTCATCCATTTCGTCCATTACCCACTAATCTCCCCTCTGGCAACCATCAGTTTGTTCTCTGTATTTAAGAGTCTGTTTGTTTTCTGTTTGTAATTATCCACATTCTTGCTTACCATGTTATTTTCTCTTCATTATGCAAGGTTCTTCTTTTTCTCTGTTTTATTTTTAATCATTTCCTTTCTGTTTAAAAAACTTACTTTAGTCATTCTGATTAGGCCTACTGGTGACAAATTCTCCCAGTTTTTATTCTGGTGATGTCTACATTTCCCCTTCATTCCTGCAGGATATTTTGGATTGACAGGTCTTTTTTTTCCCTGCACTTAAAAAAAAAATTGGGCCATTTTCTTCTGCCCTTTATGGTTTCTGAAGAAATATCACTACCGTTTGAATAGTCTTTCCTCCTATAGTATAATGTATCATTTGTTTTTGGTTGCTTTCAAGACTTTTTTCTTTGCCCTTAGATTTCAAATGCTTTGGGGACACCTGGGTGGCTTGGTGGTTGAGTGTCTGCCTTCATCTTAGGGGCCAGGGATGGAGTCCAGAATCAAGCTCTCTGGGAGGAGTCTGCTTCACCCTCTGCCTATGTCTCTGCCTCTTTCTATGTGTCTCTCATGAATAATAATAAAAAAAGTAATAATAAAAAAAGATTTCAAATGTTTCGTTATGTTGTATTTTGGCACAGTTTTCTTTGGGTTGAATCTGCTTAAGTTTGCTCATCTTGAATCTGTATGTCAAGGTTTCATTACTTTTTTTTTAAGTTTTCAGCTATTATTAATTTGAACAATTTTTCATGGCTGGTCTTTTTCTCTCCATCTAGATTCTAATGACAAAAAGTATTTTAGATTATAATCTTCCATTTTTCTTAATATATGTATACATATGTGTATTAATATATAATATACATGTGCATATGTATTAAGAAAAATGGAAGATTAAATACAAACATTTCAATTTTGTTAACATAATTATATATATATGTTATTTATATATATTTACTTTTTTTCTCTACTATCCAGTTTAAGTAATTTCTTTTATTCCATCTTCCTCTTCCCTGATTATTTCTTATGTTCTAATTGTCCTCTGAAATGTTTATTTTGGTTAATCATTTTTAATTCTAAATTTTCAGTTTGGTTCTTGGTGTCTTGGTTCAAAGTACTATTTATTTGCTGCTGTTTTCTGTTTTTCTTTTTGATCCAAACATGTTCACAATTGCTCATTGAAGCATTTTTATCATGATGGCTTTAAACTGTTTGTCAGGTATTTCTAGTGTCTCTGTCATTTTCTTTTTGGCTCTTTTAATAGTCTTTTTTCATTTAGTTTGTGACTGTTCTGATTCTTGGCAAGGTGAAAGTTTTTTATTGATATTATTTTTATGTTATGAGAATATGAATTTTATTCAAATTTACCATATTTAATTGACATACAATTCACATACCATAAAATTAAACTTCTTAGAGTGTACAATACAGCACATTCTACACTTGCAGAGTGTGCAGCACATTCACAAGACCATGCAACTCTCACCACTATCCAATTCCAGAATATTTTAATCGCCCCAAAAAGAAACCATGTGTCAATTAGCAGCCTCTCTTATTTATTCTTCTATAGTCCCTGATAACCACTAATTTCTATTCTGTTTCTATGTATTTGGATATTCTGATAACTTCACATAAAAGGAACCATACAATAAATAATCTTTTGTTTCTGCTTTTTAAAGGTAGCCTAAAGTTTTTAAGATTCATCCAAGTTGTATCATGTATCTGTACTCTATCCCTTTTTATGGCTAAATAAAATTACAATGCATGGATATACACCGGATGGATATTCATTCAGTAAAGAATAAGGTTGCCATAAAGTTATTTCGTGGGGTGGTGTAGTGGTGGTGAGAACATATTTCCAATTATGTTGAGTACATATGTGGGGGCGAAATTACTGAGTTACATGGAAACTCTAGGTTGGAGTTTTTTGAGGAACTTTCAAACTGTTTTCCAACACTGTTACACTATTTTGCATTATCATAGTTATGTATGAGGTCAAATCTTCCATTTTAATTGAGTTTTTCTGATATCTTAGGTTCTTGGTTTAAATTTCTCAACTTGAATAATTCACTGGGCTCCACCTTAATTCTCACTTCCTGCACATCAACCTGAATTTTTTTTAAGGTAATAAACTGAGTCAGTCTCAGTGCTCAGCATTTCTTCCCACCCCCCCACCCCGCCGCTGTCTATTAGGGAATTCTCCCTTGTTATCTGTGTCCAAAATCTTGAAAACTGTGTGTCTGCGTGTGTGTCTGTATGCACTTGTTTTCACTGTTTGTTTACTGTTCTCACTGAATTTTGGTTGTCTGGTGCTCTAGTAGAAGGTCAAATGTGATTCCTCTTATGCTATCTTGATTGAAAGTGAAAGGCTTAACATATAATTCTGAGAGGAGGAGAAAAAGAAACAAATGAGATAATAATAAAAATTAAAATCCACAGATGTTAGAATCAATCATTGCAACAGGAATTAGTTCCCCAAAAAGTATTCCTATTGCCCTAACACTAGAGATTAGTGTTTTTGGATTCTCAAATCTCCTTATATTATATACATTAATTTTGTGTACATATGAAAGCAAAATTTTCTCTGGAGCAAGTCCATACTTTCCTATATTTTAAAGAAATATGAGATTCATAAAGAATTAGGAACAAATTTAATAACAGATCTTAAGACCAGAAGTTATCAAATTGAGGTGAGATAAATCCTTTAAAAGTCATATTGTGGTTCAAGAAAGAACTTTAGTTTTAGAAAGTTTTCCACGTAAGGAATAGGACAAAGTCTAATTTTTTTTTCTAATGAAATGTTCCTTGTAGTTTCCTATCGAAGTTCTATAGATTTGAGACAGAAAGAGACAGATGACCACCGTAGTCAGAATTGCTGAAATCAACTTTTATAAAACTACTAATTCATTTTCTTCCTCAGGATCACTCAAATTCTGGTAATTAATGCTTTTCTTAGCTGTCATGCCAAATTGAATAAATTTATTTTCTTTTCTATTCTAAGTGTTAAAAAGAAGCTAATATAATCAAAAACCTAAGTACTTAAGCATATGTAGTTTGAAATAGGGATTAGGTTGGTGTGGTTTTAACCATGTAATAATAGCTAATTTTAGAAAATAGGCAAGAAGCAGTCTTAATATCTATTTTTTGAAGCTCCTTTAAACATACTACATCTAACCCAAAATACAACAATTGTCATTGTTCGTTTATGAATCTCTTTAACATAATGGGATGTCAACACAACAGAATTTAAATGTAAAAAAAAAAAAAAGAAAAAAATTGTCTGAGGGTTGGTTATTTAAATTCACCAAATAATGTGTCCAAAGCTATTTCTGAACCATACCTCATATCTGGACTTGAGGAAGAGGGGGAGCATGAGCACAAGTAGGGGAAGGCAGAGGGAGAAGTAGACTCACCACTGAACAGGGAGGCCAACATGGGATCTGAGCTGAAGACAGATGCTTACCTGACTGAGCCACCCAGGTGCCCCTCCCGTGTTTTTTTTTTTTGGGGGGGGGGGGCAGGATATTTCCAAATATCCTTAATGTCAAACTGCTATGATAAAATGCCACCTATGTGTTAAAACAGTAGTGAATTAGGGCTTCTTAATCTAGAGTCAGTTCAGGTACATAATAATCTCTCAATGCATTTAAGTGATTATTAATAGTATGTTATTAAGATACCTGCCATTAAAGTTCAATAAATATTTACTGCATACGCCCTATGTGCCAAGCCTTGTGCCATTCTTTCATTCTAAAAAGTATAACATATCATGGGATTGAATAAACAAGAAAGCAAAACATTCATGATTGTAGTGTCTTCTGTTAACAGGAATTAATATGAACAACACTTGACATTATAGAAGCTTTAATTAAATTGGAAAATGTCAGGGAAAGAAAATACAATTAAGCCTAGGTATATTTAAGCTTTGTTATTATCACCACACAAGATGGGACATACAACTTCAATGCTATATATTGAACAATCATAAAATTCTAAGGCAAATGTCCATGTTGTGTCTGCTCATCCTAACATGCACAAGAAAATATGGAATTATTTTTCCTTGATAATAAAGCACACTAATAAAGTTTAAATGATCCCCCCATTTAAAATTCCTCCAACACAAAATTCTCACCCTGAAGCTTCCTACTAAATTATCTCACAAAAAGTAATCTTAGTTATGTCTTCGCTTCTAGATATGGCCTTTTATCACTAATCTTAGCTGTCATGCCAAACTGAATAAATTTATTTTCTCTTATATTCTAAATGTTTCTATTTTATTCAAGATATGGGATCTCAATATGAAGTTCTCTATTATAAATAATTTGACTATATGCATTGATATCTTGGGAGAAATTTAGATGTTTTTAAGAAAAATCTCTTAGAATTATTTTAGAGTAGAGAGTTTTTATGGCTTGACCTCTCTTTTGAGGTCAATATTTAGAATTATATGAACTTAGTAGATTCTCTGGTTCAAGTCCTTTCTATTTTCATTTGAGTAGTAGCTGAAAACTACTAGTGCAGGGGGTGGATCTTTAAAGTATACAATATATGAGCTTTCTAACACAGAAGTACTTCCCCAGGATAAAATCAAGAATGGACACACTGTCAATTTTTCTGATGGACAATATTTAAAAGCAATGTGCAATAGTTTTGAACACTTCTTTTTAAGGAACTTAAAATTTAGTATTAATTCATAACATTTTGCTGATAAAAGACAATGTTCATAATTCTAACATTGCCAAAGATAACCTTATTGATATGGAAGGAAATAATACAGACTGAAATAAACCAGAAGAATGTGGTAATGCATTTTAGCATTTTCAGTTAAAAATACCTTAAGACATGCATGCATTTATCATTCTAGTTCCAATTAATCTTCAGGATCCTAAAAATGTGCTGAATACTTATAAACCATAAGGTGGTACAAGAGAGGCGGGAATCAGATGGGATATTTTAGTTGAAAAGGACAAATGGAGTCAGATACTTGAAATAGTTGGATATCAGCATAGGACCTGGGAAAAATAAATGGTAGTTGAGAGAGAAAAGAAGGCAATGAAAGATACAACAGCATACTGAGGGCAAGAAATATTTCTTATTTTTCCTCTAAATCCTCCATAGCTTAGTTTAGGACTTATTTAGCACAAAGTTAGTGTTCAAAATATCCATATATGCATTAATAAAAAGATAATTCCAATAAATATATTTTATCTTACTGATTTTTTAAGGAAAATTTCATAGGTAAACATATCAAATAACAGACAGCAAACAAAAGCAGATAGGAAAGGAGAGAAAACCATCAGCTGGGGGTTACTGTCTATTAAGCATAAAATTAATAAGATACTTTTCCAATCCTTCTTTTTGTAACTTATTTTATTTAAACTCAATCAGTTAACATAGAGTGCATCATTAGTTTCAGATGTAGCATCCAGGAAATCATCAGTTGCCTATAACACCCAGTGCTCATTACATCAGGTGCCTTCCTTAAAACTCATCACCCAGTTACCCCATCCTCTCATCCCCCTGCCCTCCAGCAAACCTCAGTTTGTTTCCTATAGTTAGGGTCTCTTATGGTTTGTCTCCCTCTCTGATTTCATCTTATTTTATTTTTCCTTCCCTTCCTCTATGATCCTCTGTTTTGTTTCTTAAATTTCAATCCTTTCTTTATTAAGCATTGCGTATATCTGCAGCATAATCACAGGGAATCAACAGAAGGAATTAGTTGAAATTACTACTAAAACCCCAGGTTGGCAGTATCTTGATTTAACTACCATCTGTAGGGATTTTCTTGTAAGGTAAGAAAGCTCATAAATGTGATTGTTAATGCATTTGGAGGTGAATAGCCTCTAGGACTGACTCTCAGTAATCAATGCCATCATAGATTCATGTATAAAACCTAAATAACAATTCTAATTTTATAATACACATGATCTATAAAACATCAAATACCTCTTTTTAAATTAGCACACCAATATAAGGAAAGCAGAATTTATGTCTGAATATTGTAGAATGAGTGGATGTTTTGTTATTTGGTTGTAAAGGTTGTCAATATACCATTATTTACCAACTCATTTTCATCCTTACCCATAGACTCTGCCTTTGTCCTTGCTACAACAAATTAGCTTTCTGAGCTCCTACCTAAAACCATTATGCACTATATCTATCTTTTATACCTACCAAAGGACATTCACTTTTCTCTTTTTTCAACATTTCATTTTTACCCCACATCAACCAGCTTTTCCCACAGGCTTCTTTGTTGGAGTAAAGATTAATATATACTTCTAGCATTTCAACACTAAACATAAACTTGGAATATTTTTTAAAGATTTTATTTATTCATTCATGAGACACACAGAGAGAGGCAGAGACACAGGCAGAGGGAGAAGCAGGCTCCAGGCAGGGAGCCCGACGTGGGACTTGATCCCGGGACTCCAGGATCATGCCCTGAGCCAAAGGCAAACACTCAACCACTAAGCCACCCAAGCATCCCAAACTTGGAATACTTTTTAACTCATGCTTTCTCTCACACCTCACATACACCATCAGCACTTCACACATTCATAGTTCAACCAAGACTCATACCTTCAACCCTACCAACAACTTCAAGCAACAATAGTCTTTTGACTAGATTAATATCATTGCCCCTAAACTGGCCTCCTTGATTTCTCCCTTAAATACTTCACTTTATTATTATTTCAGTGATCATTTTAAAGCACACATTAGATCACATGTGTTTTCCTCTGCTCAGGATACTGCAGAATACTATCTACCTCAGCAAACAGCCAAATAAACTGATCAATTTTACTTCTGCTATAGTCTTCTCACCCTGCCCTAGACACACCCATGCTATTTCTTAAGCACATTAAGCACAGCTCCACTGCTGTACTTTTTCCTCTTCCTGGACCATTTTCTTCTAGATATTATTTCCTTGGTTCCTTCAGGTTTGTTGTCAAACGTTACTTTATCAGTGTGATATCCCATAAGGACTTTTTATAAAATTGTTCCCCTCATCCTTGCCACATTCTTTTCTTACTTAATCATATCTCATTTATGTCTTTTCCCCCCTACATAACAATTAATGTTATTTAGCTGGCATAACCAGCTTTGCTATTTAATAGCTACGTGACTCTGGGCAAATTGTTAAGCAGAATGCCCCAGCTTCCATATTTATAAGATGGAAATACTATCAGCAATTGCCTCATAGTATTGACATGAGGATTCAATAATTTTATACATGTAATATGCTTATACCAGTGCCAGTTAAATCAGTAATATGATAGTTATCATCTTATTATGGTTAATAGCATATTATATTTATTCATGCCTTGCGTACCTTATGGAATGTTCCATGAGAGCTGAAATTTTTTGTCTACTGTTTTACCCTAATGCCTTAATCAGAATGTGGTACATGACAGGGGATTGATAAACATTATTCAAATGAATGATGATATATTAGAAGGTGGCAAGCGAGTTTTTAAGTTTCTGCCAGTAAAAATTAATCAGTCCTTTTTCTGCCTTTAATTATTCCTCATAATTTATATTAAAAAACCCTCCCCATTAGGTAGACTGATTCTAAAAGGTGATGATACTGCTTTATTTATCTTTGTATTCTGTAAAACATTAACCCCACTGTCTTTGCTTTCTAGACCTACTTTTAAAGTTTCCTTTATATTTCCAAGTACAATGAAAACCCTAAATAACCCAGTTATATCCAGGAGCCACATAAATAAGCATTTCCTCCCTATAATGCAATAAAGCAAGGAAGGCTTAACTAAATTATTGAAATATCAATATGCCAATTGCCTAACTCCTAGTCTATTTCTAGGGAACAATTTGTATTCAGTATACTCTTGTGAATCATTAAGCAGCCCTCTGTGGGGCATATAACTTCAAGTATATCAATGATTACTAATTGATCGCAGTGCTCTTTTTATAATGAATATTAGGTGTTCAGTCTAGGTAGCTAAAGAGACATTAAATTGTTTTCTAATTCTTGAAAGTTTCTATTGATATTATTAATTCAAATAAAATGAAACCACTTCCTAAAATAGAATATGAGCTACTTTTTATAAGGATTACTTTTCTGTAAGAGTTTTGCAGTCTGTAATTGGATAAAAATGGATATAAATATAGCAAAGAAGTTTCCCATAAAAGCAGTGTAAACTGGGATCCCTGGGTGGCGCAGCGGTTTAGCGCCTGCCTTTGGCCCAGGGCGCGATCCTGGAGGCCCGGGATCGAATCCCACGTCGGGCTCCCGGTGCATGGAGCCTGCTTCTCCCTCTGCCTCTGCCTCTCTCTCTCTCTGTATGACTATCATAAATAAATAAAAGTTAAAAAAAAAAAAGCAGTGTAAACTGGTACTTATAACAAAAAAGAACCACTTAAGAATTTACATCCCAATTCTACCTCACCTACCAATTATTTGAGATTTTACTTTATAGAGTTCTTCAGAAAGAGCATCATGATAATAAATAAAAACCTACTAACTTTGCTAAAGATACGATAAGGAGATGATGGCAAATGGCAGGTTGGCAAACTGAATACATTGTTTCCTAAGGGATTTTCAATAGGCAAACACAGCAGGCGACTTATGTATAGATGTCAGTACTCTGGTATCACCTTATAATGTTTAACAGCAACACTTTGCAGTTTCATATAGAGCTTTGTTTAAATACAAATATACTTTTTTTTTTTTTTTTGCCTTTAGGCTGGGATATAAAGTTGCATTTGACCTTTATGTCTTGCACTTAAGGTCACACTTCCTTGGGCAGTAAGACCATTATGAAGGATGAGTCACTATAAGAAACCAAAAATTTTCATGGCAATAGTTCTGTGCATTTGATAAGTTTGGAGAAAATTATTGTCTATGTAGGAGGGGTGACCCTCCTACAACAAGGTAAGATTGTCAATGTATATTTCCCATCCCGCTTTTGACTACTTTCTTTTAGGACATCCAACAATGCTTACATCTTTGGTAGATGATAAAAATTCGCCTTCTTATCCCCATTTCATTAACTCTATGGAACTTCTGAAGGGTTATGTGTGACATCAAAGTTTACTAGTTGAACTTGAAACAAGGATATCACAGAGTTCCATTTCCACATTCTAAACAAAAAATACCCTTTTATGTAATTTTTGTTCATACGATACTTAATTTTATAATTTATTCAAGTGAAGTCTTTGCTTTTGTGTGAGAATACTAATGCTTAATTCTGAAGAAGAGGAAGAGGTAAAGGTAAGAAAAAAAGAAGATGAGAAAAAATTCAGAATTTCACTATTCTGCAATTGTTACTCAAATTCTTCCCTGAGCAGTTAGGCACATATTATACCTCTTTCTTTTACTATCAGTCTTACATTTTTTTAAATGTGGTTCTCTTATTTCTTTTTCTTCTTCTATATAGTTACCTCAGAATTAAAGTTGACCTTGGAGTTGAGCAGATTTCAGTAACATCATTAGCCTCATTCTAAATCATGCAGTTAATTTTGCCCTCCTAATGAATTCAGGACCAATGATAAGTACGTAATATGAAAAGCAGAACAACAAATCAGTAATACCAAAATTCACATATTTATGTACTTCTTATTCATAGCTCTGTTTTAATTTTTGTAAAAATCATGCTCATTTTCATAAGCAAAGCTGCCAATGTTATATAAATATGTGTCATTCCAAGGAAGTTTATATCTATGTTTACATGCATAGTCTAGGTTCAAGTGATTTTTATAGTGGATGTGAACTATTAATAACCATTATATTGACATGTTTTATGGCAATTAGCCTGTCTTGCTTGTGTTAACAATTATTGAAGTAATCTTCCTTCTTATAAATTATTGGTAATGTGTAGTATAATGCATGCATGCATCACTACTTGAGACTTTTTTTTATTATTCTGTAAATAGATTTTCATAAAATAAATCCTAGAAACAAATGCATGCAAGAACATATTTCTAAATTTATTACTTCATTAAATTAAACATCAGTAGGGTAACTAAGGTAAAGCTAATATCAGGTTGTGTTTTATTACATTGGGATTTCTTGCTTAGATATTTTAAGCATGATAACTAATCTTAGAAATATCCAAAGCTAAAAAAGAGGAAGGAAGGAAGGAAGGAAGGAAGGAAGGAAGGAAGGAAGGAAGGAAGGAAGGAAGGAAGGAAATTTCCGTTTGGTCTCCTGTGCTGTCTACTGTGGGTTATTTATAATACAGTCATTTCCAACAAAGTCTCTGATTTTTTAAATTTTATTCTAATTACTAGTGGCTACTTATAATAAAAATACTGAAACACAAGAAATACCTAACAGGCCATAGAAAACTGTCCTTGTATCAGCTGTTTAGGAAATCTTTTATCTTACATTGTTACACTTAAGATCAAAAGCTGGACATTAAAATCGATACTGTACATCACATTCAATTAAAAGCACTAGAAAAAATCTTAATTTTAAAAGTTTAATCTAGTTATTAAATATTATACTACAGTGAATACATTTAGAGCTTGTCTAGCCAAGAAATATGTAAATACATATAACCACTCTTATGAGGATTAGTTATCTGAGATTTATTGTAGGTTTATTTGTTCATTTCCTTTTCTAGTTCATAATATTTATTAGGCAAATTCTATCTTCTCAATTATTCATTTACTCATGTATAGATTTTATATGCTGTGAATAATATATATACTTATTATACTTTGCTGTTTTGTATAAGAAAATGAGCTTATGCATCCCTTTACTGTTGCTGTATTATACAAAGCAATCTGAAACAAAATATATTTGGATTGCCCACTTTAACCTATGTTTTTAATATACCCATTTTCTACAAGTATGTGCAATGAGTGTTACCTATAATTTATATTTCAGTTTCGGTGTAAATTACTGCTTAATTTTAACTTTAGATGTTGAAACTGTCTTTGTAACTGTTGAGGTAACTTACTGCATTGAGGCCCTGAACAAACATTGTTTTATTTTTTTAAAAGATTTATTTATTTGAGATAGAAAGGAGGGTAGGGCAGAGAGCATCCTATGCAGACTCAGTGCTAAGCACAGAGCCTGATGAGGAACTTGATCTCACGACCATGAAATCACTATCTGAGCTAAAAACCAGGAGTCAGATGCTTAACTGACTGCACCATCCAGACACCCATGAACAAACATCATTTTAAAAAGTAGACACAATAAATATCATAAATTTGACATTTTTTTTCTCCAATTTTAATTCAGGTTTGGCTGGAATGTTCTAAAGTTTATTTGCTTTGGGGCACGTGGGTGGCTCAGTTGGGTAAGCATCTGCCTTCAGCTGGGGTCACAATCCCAATGTCCTGGGATCAAGCCCCACTTTGCTCTCCCTGCCCAGTGAGGAGCCTGCTTCTGCCTCTCCTCCCCACTTGTGATCTTGCTCTCTCTGTGTCTCTCTCGAATAAATAAATAAAGCTTTTTTTTTTTTTTTTAGATTTTATTTATTTATTCATGAGAGACACAGAGAGGCAGAGACACAGGCAGAGAGAGAGAAGCAGGCTCCATGCAGGGAGCCTGACTGGGACTCGATCCTGGGTCTCCAGGATCACACCCTGGGCCAAAGGCAGGCCCCAAATTGCTGAGCCACCAAGGCACTCCAAAGTCTTTTTTTTTTAAAGATGTTATTTATTTGAGAGGGAGAAAGAGAGAGCACAAAAGCACAGAAGCAGTGGGAGGGAGAAGCAGAGTCCCTGCTGAATAGAGAGCCCAATGCTGGTTCCATCCCAGGACACTGGGATCATGACCTGAGCTGAAGGCAGACACCTAACTGACTGAGCTACCCAGGCACCTCAAATAAATAAAATATTTAAAATAAATAAATAAGTAAAGTTTTTTTTGCTTTAAAAGTGATTTGTATTTATAATAAAATAATAATTTTATAATACAGTTTACAGTTGTATAAATTGTGATAATTTATAATACAATTAAAGATCCTGGGCTATTACAAGACAGTGTTTTAAAACAAACAAACAAACAAACAAACAAAAAAAGACAGTGTTTTAAGTTATACACATAAAACATGTCTTTGATATGTCACAGATTTTTGTTTCTAGAAGACCAGAAAAATCTTCAAGGGGAATTTGGTGCAAATGCAAACATTATTTTTGCAATCACCCATCAACATTGCTTTATAAAATCTCTGTTCTTCTGGGGAGAGACAAGATAAAAAGCATTGAATTTGGAAGATAGGGAGTCTAATGTAATTACAGAGTTTACCTGAGCAACCTAATTTCACTCTCAAAACTATCATGATATTCTGTGTTTCTACTATGAAGAATTAAACTTGCTATCCTACCTTGCTGCTTAAAAAAAGGCAGTGTTGAAGAGAGTTGATTATGTGTGTTTGTTATTTTTTTCATAGTATAACCCTGAAAACTGAATATTTATTCAAATACTGTCTGTGCAGTTGAACCATTATTTTCATTTTGAATTTCAATAGTAGTTAGTATAATTAACACCTCTCTAACATGCTTATTAAGTTTCACAAATCAATTCTGCTGAGCACATTATTTCAGTATTTTGTTATCAAAGGTCATGAATTTACTGTGATTATTATAAGTTTTGTAATATCCAGTCATAATTTCTTACTGTTCATAAAAGGTCTATAAACAGAATAAAAAGGATCTTCTTTAGTATAGCTTCCTATGTTTTTGTATTTTGAAATCTCAGTGGCCTTCATATGGAGTGACAGGACTACTCTAAGACTAATTAACCATTTTCAGGCAAACCATTCTGAATCATTTCACCATTTCAGGCGAAATGGCATCATTTCAGGCAGACTATTCAGATCATTTCATGGGCAACCTGCCTTTACTGATAAACTGGATGCCACACTTTACAGTCATTTCCTGCTAAAAGTATGCACTAGCTCTGTGGTCTGGAGCACATCACTTACCTCTCTATAATGTAATTTCTTCAACTATAAAATAAAAAATGATAAATTATAAGTCATAGAGTCAAACACTACAACATTAAGCATATGGTAAATACACTGTTCTTGCTCTCAGTATACCCATTATTCCTACACATTTATAGTATTCAATGGTTTTATTCTACTAATATTCAACCTAAAAAGCCTGACTTAATATATTATGTTATCTTCTAAAATTTTAGAAACATATTATTTTTAATTCCCATATGTTGATGTAAATACTGCTTCAGTTCATATAGTAAGTGTATTGTTAGTGTAGGTATCAGTGTGGTAGTGGGCTTTATTTCTGAAGAGAACTGCTTTTGATTATTCTGTATGCAAACAGGATAGTTATTCCCACCCTAATGAATATGTGGGGAGGAACAGAAAAGACACTTCTAGGGGTACCAGTAATTGAAATTCTAATCCTCAACTTGCTTTGGAATTTTAGTTAAGTCATTTAATTCTTTTTCCATCACCATTTCCTCATCTATAAATCAGGTCCAAAACATCTTTATTCTGTAAGGACTTCTGTGAAGATAAAACCACGTTATGTTCACAAAATGTCTTTAAAAACTAGAAAACACTATTAATAACAGCCAGTATTATAAAGTGAATTTAAGCCCTTTGTAGTTCTTCTTTAGAAAAATAGGAAAATTATCTTGGTAAGTATTAATCTTTGACCTCCTGGAACTTCAAAACATTTTACTTCTGAAATAAGCACCTGGCCAGGTTCATCCTTATGATGGTAAATTTTTATCCCTTTATCTTTTTACTCAAATTTTTTTCTAAAAAAAAAAAAAAAGAAGAAGTGCTGTCATTGATGAATTATCTTATATTAGTGAAGTATGTCAGATTCTTCCTGGAAGGCCTGGGTATATAAAAAGTTACGGACTTCTGAGGCTATACAAGGACATCTTGACTCATAGTCTTTCTCATTAAGGGAAATGACCTAAGATATCTGTATACAATTGTTCATTCTCTTTGAGGTAAAGAACTAAGATTAGGGACACCTGAATCAGAGGTTGAGTGTCTGCCTTTGGCTCAGGGTGTGATCCTGGGTCTGTGGATCAAGTCCCACATTGGGATCCCTGCAAGGAGCCTGCTTCTCCCTCTGCTCCTGTCTCTGCCTCTCTCTCTGTGTCTCTCATGAGTAAATAAATAAAAATCTTTTATAAAAGAATTAAGATTAAATATATCACTCTAATAACACAAAACAGACAACTAACAGAAATAAATCTATTTTCAGAGAGGTAATATCTTCTAGGAAGCACTGTTTAAATATCCTACTTGGGGTTACTTAGTTTAAATTTTCTTTACCTTAATCCCTATAGTACACATTACAATATTTTCCTATTTGTTTACTTCTTTATGCTACTCTATATACTAAAGGACAGCAGAGCTGGTATATTTTTACAGAATTTTGTATACTCTCAATGGTTGGCAAAATCCTTTTAGAAGTTTGACAATAACATGCCTTTCTCTATTGATTTCTTCTCTTCCATTTGGCAAATATTGATTTTTTGTGCGTGCATTTACAAGATTCCATTTTGTTTAATTCTTTCTTTATGAATCAGCATTGCTGACAAGAGAAGCTAAAATGTCTAAAACTTGAAGAAATGCCTTTGATTGAATAGTCCTAGAACCAGAGATGAGAATGCAAAGAAATAAAATGGGACTTCTCAGTGGGCTCCATGAGATTCATAAAGGTCATATTTGTTTTAAAGACTAGAAGTTGAAAATAATCTATTGACACTAACATGTGATCTTGGAAAAATGCTTGTATTAGCAATATACACCAAATTATTTTTTTGGAGTTTTCCATTTTTACCTGAAAAACCTCCTTTATCTACTAGGAAACTGATTAAAAAAAAATCAGTGCTGACCTAGGAAGCAATGTTTTGTAGTATATAATGCAACTCCCTCCCTAAGAACTGTGATCAGGTCAAAGTGATCTTCTGGTGCAAAGTGAATTATCTATGTCATCTATCGGCAGCCCACTGACTTGTGACTATTAGGATAGACCAACAACATCAATGACAAGAGGCCAATCAGTATTTCTCTCCTAGGAATCTGAAATAAGAAATTAATTATAGAAGATAAAAGTAATATGGACAAACAAGAGAAGTCATGATTACCATGTATAGGAAGAATTCAGACAACAGAGATAAGTAAAAAAGAAAGTGACTTGGTCATAGGGAAGATGAGAGTAAAGGCACATGAATTGCAATTTTATGTTAATGAAGAATGGTAGCATCAAGATTACTTTTCCAGATACTCAAGTTCTTAGAGCAACTTTGAATCCAGAATCTTCCTAAAACTCTAATTCTGACTTTAGGTAGCCCCAGATTCTTCCTCTCAAGGAATTCACTGCCTAGTGAAAGAGATATCATCATGAGCATGAGAAATATGTACAATCTCAGTGGGTACAGAGAAAGAGGAATAACCAACTGTATACCAAGGAGTATGGAAAGACTTTAGTAGGATTGATCAAAATTAGTTTGAGAGGCAAAACGAGATCAAATGCATTGGGAGCAGGAAAGTTGGTAGATGACAATTCAATAACATGTTTTCAGAACTTAAACACTGACATTTGGTAAAATGCCATCTACTGATTTATTTTCTATGTTATAGCACAGTCCAGACACCAGGCCAAAGGCAAAAAGATGGCCCGAATATGTGTGCTGAAGGTCAGAGAAAAGCTTAATTAAAACCTTAAGAAAGAAACAGACTTAATTAATGAGGTGTTTAGGATTTATTGAGAAATGCATAACCACTGAGTTTAAAATGGTAACATAATTTAGTTTCAAACAATTTCAACAGGAAGCTGAAAAATTATTGATAATTATGAATTGCCCTCTTATTTGGCATCAATGATGTTATTTCTGAATAGCATGGATTCAAGAATGTTTTCAAAATGGATCGTTTATCAAAAAATAAGATTAGAGGTACCTGGGTGGCTCAGTTAGTTTGGTATCCTACTCTTGGTTTTGGCTCAAGTCATGATCTCAGGGTGATGAGATTGAGCCCCACATCTGACTCTCTCCCTCTCTCTCTGCCACCGCATGTGCACTCTCTCTCTTTCTTAAAAAACAAACTGTTTTTTATTAATTATCAATGTTATTAGTGTTAACCCTTGAACAAATCTTCCTCTGAATTCAATTGTTTTCATAAATTACTTGCAAGTGGCACTGGATGTTAACGGATACATCTAGTTGATAGCATATTGACCTCCATATTCTTCAGTCTACTCATTTTTCGGTCTAAACTGGAGCCCAAGATACCTCTCTAGTTTCCCTTATGATTGTTAATTCTGGGAAATAGAAGCTAGGCATATTATTTTTAAAATGCATTTCAGAGATATTTTTATCAGAGATATTGAATTAATATATTTCAATAATTATTTTGAATAACACTAGTAACTACATTATATGTGTTAAACTGCTCTAGAACAAAATCATTAATGTGAATATTAGTAACAATTACAATATTGTAAACACTGTACATATTTTATATTCCTCCAAGTTTTATATATATATATATTATATATGCATATATCTACACATATATGTGTGTTTCTGTGTGTATGTGTCTGTGTGGGTGTAATTGTGTGTATGGATGTACATTCTTTTAAAGTAGCAGATTATCATTTTTAAAAAGTGTACCATATAGGGATCCCTGGGTGGCGCAGCAGTTTGGCGCCTGCCTTTGGCCCAGAGCGCAATCCTGGAGACCCGGGATCGAATCCTATGTCGGGCTCCCGGTGCATGGAGCCTGCTTCTCCCTCTGCCTGTGTCTCTGCCTCTTTCTCTCTGTGTGACTATCATAAAAAAATAAAATAAAATATTTAAAAAAAAAAGTGTACCATATAACTAATGTTTAAATTCTAATTATTTTTCATTTAAAAATATGTCTTATATACCTTTCCATATCAGTATTTATGGATCTACTTCATTCTTTTTTAGAAAAGCATACATGAGCCATGCATAAGCATGAGTATATTATATGTAATACAGAATGCTCTGTTCTTCCTGCTTCTATTGTTACCACAATATCTAAACAAGTGTGAAACAAATCTGAATTTCAGTAGTAATTAGAGAAATTAGATTCTGAAACTCCTCTCTACATGGAAGATATAAAATCATAAGTATAGAAGAGATTGTTAATCAGGGACACCTGGGAGGCTCACTTGGTTGAGTGTCTAACTCTTGGTTTTGGGTCAGGTCATGATCTCAGGGTCCTGAGATTGAGGCCTATGTCAGGCTTCGTGCTCAGTGGGAAGTCTGCTTGAGATTCTCTCCATCTCCCTCTGCCCCCCCTCTGCTTATGCACACACTTGTGTGCTCTCTCTCTCTCTCTCTCTCCCTCAAATAAATAAGTAAACAAATAAATAAATCTTTTTTAAGAGAGATTTATAAAGAGACCTATTTAGGGGGAACAGTTTCTTACTGAATTTTCTTCCTCATCCTAGCACAGCAGGACGCTACCTTCTCACTCAATGATTCTCAACTTGGAGTCGATTCTATTCCCCACGGAGACATTCTGGCTTGTCACAACTGAGGGTGTGCTATTAGCAGCTATTGGGCAAAGATCAGGGATATTGCTAACCATCCTACAATGTACAGGATAGCCTTAAACAACAAAGAGTTATCCAGCTAAAATGTCAATAATTCTGTGGGTAAGAAAGCACAAGCTTACTTAGGACAACTTGAAAAATTTGAAATACAGTTCATGTAGTTTGGAAAGAGAGGACTGGTGCCAGATTCATGTCTAAGAAACCTACATTAGATAATTATAGGTTACATATGTGTCCAGGTAGCTTCCAGGTACCATCTATATTAATGGGGCTTTTCCAGGTCAAGAGAATATCCATGTGCTTGTGAAAGTTTCCTAAGAGAGTCAGCCTGCTAATAGCTGGCAAAGAAAGACAGGATTCAAGAGAAGAAAACATCTCCTATGCTCCACCTTTCCCGATACAAGACTACAAGATTAGGTCCAGATCAACTTTGGTCTAGTGCTGGACATTCTAATTATTACATTGAGACTGCACCCTCAATCACAATATATGAGTAAAGCTGGGTATTTACTGTTCACCGTAATATATGTAACCTATTCATGACTGGTGGATATTTCAGTGACTTCAATCTCTTGCTATTACAAAAAATGGTGTAATGAACATCAATAGATTTTTCCTTCCTCCTTTTCTCCTTTCTTTTTTCATTTTTCCTTCTTTCTTCCTCCTTTCTTTCCTTTCTTCCTTCCTTCCTTTAGAAATTAAAAATGAACAAGATTCAAAAAAATTGAAAGGCATTAAGCTATGCCACTATCTTATTACAATTAACAGTCTTAAAAAAAAAAAAAACAGTATTCACGTCACATCAGAAACCACTAGTATCTACTTTTTCCCTATTCTGTTCAATTCCTTTCAATATGATCAGATTGCAGAAAAAGCCATCATCACATCTTATACCCATTTAATTAATAATAACAGTAGTAACAAATAACTAGAATTTTCATTTATTAATCAAATATTTTATACTGGGCTGAATAACATTAATATTATATTCATTTTTTCTTGTATTGAAAACACTCCACGAAGTGTAGCATTACTATTCCTATTTTACATAGGAAATAATTGAGTAACAGAGGTTATGGTATCAATACACACCTTAGTCCATAGTAAGTCCCCTATACTTAGGTATTTTACTTTCTTTAATAGATTCTAAGATAGACTCATTTCAACAAAAGCTCAATTCCCAATAATAGCTATATTTTATGATGGTTTCTCAAATAATCCTCATCAATCCTATGACAAGGTACAAAGTATTATCCTAAATTTACAGAGAGCAAATGGAGACAGTGGAAGTTAAATAATTCATCCAAGTTTACAAAGCCAGTGAGTGGCAAAACTGGATTTGCTCCTGTGAATTTTGGCTTGATACTTTAAAGTGTTGTGCTCCAGGGTCTCTCCATAAGGACCGGTTTAAAATTTAGGCATAATGCCTGGTTTTGCTCAATCTTTCATTCCTTATAACTGAAGATATTTCCTTAAGCAATCTTCAAAGAAGACTCTTTCTAAATTTAATTCATTTCCTTATGATTTCAACTCATAATTGTAATGATAAACCTAGCTGTGGTTAAAGTCACAGATGGCTCAAAGAGGTGACACTGAGCTCAGATGAGAAGGAAGAGAGAGGAGATGATTGCTTCCTAAGGAACAATACTTGAGTTTTTTCCTGCAAACTCAGTAATTGAAAATTTCAAAAAGATAAAAAGTAATTAGAATAAACAGCTGGATGAGCAGAATCAGTTTCAATCAAGTGGACAACACAATTAAAATCTTAAAAAGTAAATAATATATATTTTTTAAAAAATTTACAAAGGACTTTAAAAAAGGACTAATGGAGTCTTTATTACAAAATAACAGCTTTATTTTGGAAGACATGTAATAACTTATCTGCCAAATAATTTAATAAGAAAATGCTCTAGAAAGATGGCAGCCCAAACATGTCTTTTGTCTTCTAGTGTTTTAATCTGGCTTTCTTTTCTGAGTAGAGCTTTAGTGGGCAGGTAAGAAGACAAAATCTAAGTCTTGGCAAGTTTCCACAGTATATGCTAGGCAAAACTCTGGGAAACAGTATGGAAGTTCCTTAAAAGGTTAAAAATTGAACTACTCTATGAGGGCAGCCTGGGTGGCTCAGCGGTTTAGCGCTGCTTTTGGCCCAGGGCATGATCCTGCAGACCCAGGATCAAGTCCCACATCAGGCTCCCTGCATGGAGCCTGCTTCTCCTTCTGCCTGTGTCTCTGCCTCTCTCTCTCTCTCTCTCTCTCTCCTCTGTTTCTCACAGATAAATAAATAAAACCTTAAAAAAAAAAAAGAACTACCCTATGATCCAGCAATGGCACTACTAGTTATTTATCTAAAGGATACAAAAATAGAATACAAAAAAATACAAAATGTTTCAAAGGGGCACATGCACCATAATGTTTATAGCAGCATTATCAACAATAGCCAAATTATAGGAAGAGCCCAAATGTCCACTGACTGATGAATGTATAAAGAAGTATGTATATGTACACACATACACACAATGGGATATTACTCAACCATAAAAAAGAATGAAATCTTGTCATTTGCAACAATATTGATGGAGCTAGAAAGTATTATGCTAAGCAAGATAAATCAGTCAGAGAAAGACAAATACCTTATGATTTCACTAATATGTGGAATTTAAGAAACAAAGACAAATGGATATGGGGAGAGGAAAGAGAGAAGCAAACCATAAAACAGACTCTTAACTATAGAGAGCTAAATGTGGGTTGCTGGAGGGGAGGTGGGTGGGGGGATGGGCTAAATGGGTTATGGGGATTAAGAAGGGCACTTGTGATGAGCACTGGGTGTTGCATATAAGGGGTGAATCACTAAATTCTACACCTGAAACTAATATTACATTGTATGTGAACTAACTGGAATCTAAATTAAAAACTTCAAACTAAATATGTATAATATGAATTTGAATATGTATACATATTCAAATATATATTCCCCAGATACATATATCTCCCAGGAAAAAAGGAAAGAATATATGTACTCTGAGTACTGATCATAACTAGATCTTTTCCAATGTAAGGTGAACTGCTTTTGATATATGTGTCTGGTATATGCTTAAACCATGCTTCTTTTATCAAAAAATATCTAGATCTTGGGGCACCTGGGTGGCTAAGTAGGTTAAGTGTCTGACTCTTGATTTCATCTTGTTTTGAGCTCAGGTCATGATCTCAGGTTCATGACATCAAGCCCTGTGGTGGGTCCACCCTGAGTGTGGAGGCTGCTTAAGATTATCTTTCTCCCCCTCCCTGTCTCCCCCCCCACTCCTCACCACTAGCTCTGACAGTGTGTGTTTTCTTATTATCTCTCCCTCAAAAAAAAAAAAAAAAAAAAAAAAAGCTAGATTTTAAGAGGGTAAATTGTTTTACCTGGAGAACTTTCCAAAAGTAACAGTCATACTGCTCTAAAATAATAAGAAAAGAGGGAAGAAGATTGAGTTGGAAACAGCTTAGTGAATAACTAAGTTTTGATTATGTTCCCGAAAGTTAGAATATTTCTAGTGCGTATTTAAGTACACACCATAGGTGGTATCTGAGAGAATTATATATCTCAATTAATCATTTTAAAATGTAATGAGCACTCAACTGGTGAAATGAGTTGCAATCAACTTATTTTGACTAATATTCTAAGGGCTTAATTTAATTTCCACCCTTTGCTCTTGTGGGAATAATGCCTAGGAACATTCTTTATTTTGGAGCACTCTGACATCAAGCCTTCTTTCCCTTCCAACGGAAAAATCCCCACTGTATTATAAATCAGTTTTATTCAAGAAGCTTGATAATCCTATCAGCATATTACACAAATAATAATGAAAGTTTAAATTATATGCTGTTCCTTCTGCATTGGGGGAATTTTTCAGTATTTAAGACATATTTTCACTTTATTGTATTTAATTGGTGACTTCATTTTTGTCATTGTTATTTGACATCTGTCAATTTAACATCACAAGTATCATGTCAGTGTTGTCCTTTGCAAGGAGGATAGTTATCATAAGGTGTGTTTTGGGAGTCATTTACTTTGTTACACTTCGGCTTCATGTAAACATAACTATTTTTGAAATATGTGTTTGGTATATACCTAAAGAATGATAGTAAACCTGCCTATAGTGTTGCATAGTAACCATGGTTCTTGTCACTAAAAAAATTCACATTTGTGTCTGTAACATCCTTTAAATCCAGATCTATACCCTCTCTTTCTTCATATTATTCTACAGTGGTTGAAGAAACATATATATATATTTTTATTTTTTATTTTTTTACTCTAAAGAGAAATGTTCCTTTATTTTGAAAAAGTTATACTGTTCTAGATTTTTTTCCACTCCAAAAATTGGAAAAGGATTGTTCTAGCAGCTGTAGCAATTTAGCTCCAATGGATCATTTATATTGGTAAACATATGTACCATAAACTATAAAGGCAGCAGCTTGTGAACCCATTAAATGGTGAAATTCTGCTACAGTGTTTACTAAAATTTCAGAGACAGTAATTCTTTGAGCTGAGTTTGACGGATGAACTGACATTTCCAGGTAAGAGAGAGGGCACAATACAATGTATTATAGCCATAATGATAATGCCATATCATCAAGACAACAGTTACCAGGTTTGGTACCTTTTAAGATGAAACTTAGTATTTGCCAATTATTTCCATGCTAGAATGGAAGAAAAATTTCATCTTAAGCAGGTTTTTTATGCTAATCTGTGGCTTCAGTTATGTTAGGAAATAGATATCCATTGCTTTTGGAGAATGCCTTTTTAAAGATTAACTCATTGGTGTACAAAGCTGGAAACAAGGAAGAAATAAGAATAGACTTATATAGTATCCTAGAAACTTTATAGAAAAGATGGTTTAAAGATGCAATAATTTCAAAGTGACTCCAACCTCACTGATGGACTCAGATGGTTCCAGCTGTGTTATATTAATAAAAAGGGCCACTACCAATCCCAAATGGAAATTTACAAAGGGTAGACTCTTCGCTAGAGCCTCTGGATCACCAAATTTAAATATCAGAAGAATGCTAACTCTGGGATAGTTCGTGTCCGTACTGAAGCTCCAACCTTAGAGACACTGGCTTTGTGGTTTTATTTGGGGCACAGTGGTTGGGAATGAAATGTAAATGAAAAGAATTCTAACTTGGAAACCCAAGCGTGACACACTAATGAGCACTATGTAGTCATGTACGCAATACACAAGTGATCAAGAATACAAAGAACATATTCTACTGTGTGTGAATAACACAAGCATTATAATAAGAAATCAAGAGCCCTTTTGATACAAAAAATTCCTTGATTTCTTCTCCCCCCACCCCATCTCTCTCTAGCTCTCTCAACATTTACAGCTAATGACTGGGAATTCAATAGGGAAGCTCTGAGGATTCGCATACTATGGCAAGGTGAAAGAGAGCAATGGTTGAAGCGCGAATCTTGGACTACCTGTAAATAAATTCATAGAGTATTTGAGTACTGAAGTTTTAAAATAGTAAATAAAATATTGTGTGTATTTAATACCGATGAAGAGTACCTATATTCAGGATGTTTTTTTTAAGCAAAAGAGAAAGATGCATTTGGAAAAAATATATGAACACCCGACAAGATTATATATGTTAAAGTTTTTTTAAAAAATTAAGTTGTAATTATTTAAGAAACTGGCTTATATATAATGCATCTCTTTGCACAATGCCAGATAAATATAGTTTTACAGTATCCCACTAAAATAAAAATTCTGAAGCGCTACCATATTTAAACTCCTTTAGCAAGGCTCATGTGTCACTTTCAGTAGGAAAGAAATTGATCCAACTTCCTGATATAGCACTAGTACTTAGTCCAGGTTCAAACCATAATCTCTTCATCTTATACATTTATTTTCAGTGTTCTTAATATTATGACGTTCCTATTAATGCTCTATTAAAAATCAGAAGCTACTCTGTTTGACTGATGTTTCAACCAAATAGAAGAATTATTAAAGAGAGCTGAAAATACCAACCATGTGTTCTAAAGTGTAAATAGCACACTTTTTTTTTTGAGTAAAAGTAAAGAAACATTTTTCAGAAAGGAGGTAAATATGGGGCTTCATCCTCTCGGTTGCTCTTCCTGAACAAATGGTAGCTACTGTTAGATGACCACATTATCTTTTCTGATTAGCTTCAGATTTATTTTGAAGTCAATGCTCAGGCAGCCACTATCCACCAATTATAGTTGGAGTTATTGATAAAAATAAATGCCTATCAGGGCACCTGGGTGGCTCAGTGATTGTGTCTGCCTTTGGCTCAGGTCGTGATCCTAGGGTCCTGGGATTGAGTCCTGGCATTGAGCTCCCCACAAGGAGGTCTGCTTCTCCCTCTGCCTATGTCTCTGCCTCTTTCTCAGTGTCTCTCATGAATAAGTAAATAAAATCTTTAAAAAAAATAAAATAAATGCCTATTCCTAAATTAGGCAGATGTTGGTGGCTGTGCATGGAATTATTTGACAATATATTTTGATCATAAACTTATGTTTCTTGCAATAGTATTAGAAAACAGAAATTTAAAAATTTATACTAAATAACAAATAATTGAAGCATCCAAATTTAAAAAATGTTACTATTTTAGCATTAGCTAAACATTCACATTTTTAGAGTTTTGTGTATATAAAATATCTATATATTTTAGAAAATTGAGATAGTACTTTTTGGCCTATCATCATCTTCCTTTTTCCAGTTAACACTAAAAGCAGTTTTCCAAATATTTATCAAAAGATATTTTTCAAAATCATCATCTATGATGGTGCATATTTTCCCATCATTAGTACAAGGTAAAAGAATTCCACCACTAACTCTCTTTTCTACGTTCATTAGATTTATAATCTTACCTTAATAAAAATGATAAATTCCCTATAAATAAATATATACATCATTTTAGCAAAATTTGGTGGATAAGGTGAGACCGAATGTTATTACACATTTGTAAATTTGCTCTGGCAAATGTTCTGACAGATGTTTCAGAGTATGGAGAGGTAATGATGCAGACCCACAGAAATTAAAAAAAAAAAAAAAGAGTAGGACTAATCTAAGATAGCACAATGTCCACAAATTACAGTTGTGACAGCCAGGACCCAAAGCCTCAGACCTAGCTTTCCTTTCCCAGAAAAGCCAATGTGCAAAACAGTTCTCCATGTCATTTCAAACTCTGGCTTCTCAGGGCGGAATCCCAGGCACAGCACATGAAAATCTATTTCAGGGCATCAATCTACGACACCTATAATATATTAGAAACAGCCATTCCTTCCTTATGAAAAAGTATAAATTTTCTGTAGTATTTGTAAATTTCCCATTTTTTTCCATTTCCTCTCTCCTCCTCTCTTTCCATTCTCTGTACTCATTTATAAGAACAAAGAAAGAAAAGTGGAAGAAAATATTGATTTGCTTTGGGCTAGAGACTAGGAAAGATACAATGTGATTTTTAAAAATAGATTATAAAGATCAAAACAGAACACAGTAAAGTGAGTTTCTGAGTGTTAAGACTGGGAACTGTTTTAGAGATGATTTTATGAGCACTGAGCAGACCTTATAAAACCATTGACCAAAATACAACTTTAATTCATGGAATAAACACTTCAAATAGATTAATCATGGATAAAAATAAATATTCAAAATGTTAAATTCATTTACATGTTTCTGATAATTTAGTAGAGCAGAAGCTCTTTGCCATGAATTTGGATGAATTCAAATACACAAAAAAATCTAAGGTGGAAAAGTCTATAACTGAGCAACTCTAGGGATGCACATTTCCTTTAGTAAAGGATTTTGTGTTTTCATCATCCTTTGATCAGCACAATGTTTTATGATTTGGAAGTAGATGTTAGTAAATGCCTTATGGAGTTGTGGGAACCACTTTTAACCAGAAAGAGTGAGAACCTATGCTCCTTAAATGAACCTTAATGAAATGATACTCTTCTGTATTATGCCACTCCTCATGAGTGCTGGATTACAATGTTTTGATTATGGACCATTGAATCATATTCATCAAAATGTAGAAAACACTGCACACTTCCATTAATGATTTGTTTGTGCAATTAAAAGCATAACAAATTAAACAAATTTTTCTCTGGCCTAAATTCAATGCTGTTTTCAAAATAAGAGTTTCAGAATAAAAACACAATCATATGTTAAAGATTTGACTATAGTTTCCTAATGATTTTAAAATGTGGAACAATAACCCAGGGTGGTACACAGAGCAATCCATTAAGACACAGTTATAGAATATTAAGGATTGTCTTTATTTTCTAAGTCATCCATAATAGTTTGTTCACATTATCATAACAAAATACCATAAACTGGTGGTTAAAAAAAGATAAATTTATTTCTCACAATTTTGGAGGCTGTAAAGCCCAAGATCAAAGTGCTAAGCAATTTGTTTTCTGGTGAGAGCTCTTTACTTGGCTTGTAATCAGCTGCCTACTTGCTATATCTCCACATAGTAATACATGACAGAAGGACAGAGAGTGAGAGAGCAAGAGAGCAATTCCTCTGGAGTCTACTGTTATAAGGGTACTAATTGTATCAGATTAGGGCCCTTAAGACCTGATCTGACCTCAACGCATTTCTTAGAGACCTATCTTCAAATGCAATCACATTAGGGGTTAGGTCTTTAGTATATGAATTTTAGGAGCACACAAACATTTAGTCCATAATATGGTCTATTATTTTATTTTATGGCATTTTCATGATGTTTTAATACACTAGCACAGTAGTATATTTCTACAATATACACTCACATACAAACATATACATACACACATAAGTGTATTCACATATACATATGCATGTATGTATGGTATGTCTCATTAAAAAAAAAGGAAGAAAGAGACTAATAGTAGCCTGTCTATAAGCTTCAAAGTTTGGAAACTGCTGATCTAGAGCATATTTTAATGCTAGAGAAGAGAAAATGACTATGTCTCAAGATATCATAGTTGAATTTGGATATCTCTTTTTGAAGTTTTCTAGTATTTTCAGGTAAAATGTGTCCCCCAATAATGATCATTCATTGGTTTCACTTCTACTACTCTATATCATATAAAACTAATCCATCTCTTCTTATGTCAGAGTCAGTTATTGGTATGAAGTTACTAAATTTAATATGGTGCATTTAAATATCTACTTATTGAGTCTCTCTTATGCCACCAAATGCTGGGAATATAATCTCTACCCCTAGGAAGTTTATAGAGTATTTTCAAGATATTCATTTATAAGGATCATTTTACTGAAATAAGGTAAGATCAAGGAAGAGGATGTAACTATGTGAGGTAATGTTAACTAAATATTATGGGAATCATTTTGAATATATACATATTTTTAAAAATTACATTGTATACTCTAATACAATGTTGTCAGTTAACAAATAACAAAATAAATATCAATAAAATGTGAAAGAGAGATCAAGGAGGAGGTGGGCCAGAACAGTGGCTATACCTAATGTGCAGAAAGGGTGGTGCAGAAGCGTTCCTGCAAATTAAAGTTTTGCAATGTAAGCCCTTCAGGGGGCCAGGGCAGGAAGAACAGCCTTCCAGAGAGAGTATGAAGCTGAGCTCCTAAAGGTCCCAAAATGAAAGAGAAGAAAATATGTTTTGGGAAGTGCTGACAATGTTATAAACCTCAAGCAGACCAGGTGATTAATGTTGAGATCTAAGCTGTAACTGGATTTTTAAAAATTCCAAAAATCAAAAAACAAAACACCTCCCTGACAGTAATGACAAATGTTGGGATTTCGTATGCATGGTATTGAATAACAGTTAAAGGACTTTAAGCCAGGAAATGATATACTTAGTGTTTTTAGAAGTTCTCTCTAGTTGCGCATTGGAAAAAGTGATTGCATATTCATAGGCCAAAAAGGAGGTGAGAATATATGCTACCCAAAATATCTACCAAAGCTAGAATTGATTTGATAGTGGCATTGCATTGCAAGAGCTGTCAACCCCATCTCTAGACTTCTTTTGTGTGTGAGGGGATGTGGGCAAATTTATTCACTTGTAAGATCTTAAGGCAAGGAAGTGAAAGTTCATTAATAAGATTGAGGATGTGGAAATATTTACTTACAGGTATTCCAAAAGACACAGTGATAAAATGCCTTGGAGAAATAAAATCAAGAGAAAGGAGACTAGAGTAGTACAAGGATAAAGTATGAGTGAACACATAAAACTGATAATTAGGTGGACTAATGTTTTGTGAAGTAACCAAGTTAGAAAAGGATATAAGCGATGTTTGTAAAACCTAGCCTCAAAGTCACCATTCCCTTCCTTCCCGGAAGAAGTCAGTGGTGACCTAAATTGATGATTATTCTGAGACTGTCCTGTTCCTAGTCGACCCAACTAATTGTATGTCAAAACAGAAGCAGAGGTGCCTGGGTGGCCCATTTGGTTAAGTGTCCAACTCTTGACCTCAGCTCAGATCTTGACCTCAGGGCTATAAATTCAAGCCCCATGTTGGGCTCCACACTGCCAGTGTAGCTACTTAAAAATAACAACAACAACCACCAAACAAACAAAACATAAAACAGCAGCAATGTCACAGATTGTCATTGTGTCAAGCCCCTCTGGAAGTAGTCTTCTATGCTCTAGGCCAAAAAGTTCCAATTCCTAACTCTTCCTTTTAGTAAATGGTGTTACATCCCTCATAAACTTGATTAGTCGTCACGGAAGACATCCCAGTTTGCCTATGATGATAGAGTAGTTTATAAAGTCTGATTTTTAATGTGTGCCATGCTTGTTCCAAAAATGATTTAAAATGGTTAAAATAGGTGATATTGTAATATGTTGGTGGGCAAAATGAAACAAGACAAAATGAGTAAAAAAATGAGAGTCAATAGTGTGATTAAGTATATATAAGATATGTTATAAGGTCTTCGGTATTTAGCAAAACTAGGCTATAGATCTGGTTACAGTATTATTTACAACACATTGTGTGTGTGTCTCTGTCTGTGTACATATGCCTAAAGGTATCTGTGTGTATCTGATCCCGATTTACAGAAAGAATACTTCACTGCAAAGCTCCAGTTTTTTTTGTGATTCAGTTAGAGTTATCAGAGTATGCTTAAAGGCTTTAATGTCACGGCCTTTTGTGATGAATATATCTTCTGTGATTTCTGTTCACAGAAAGTTTGCTGAAAGGCAGCCCAAGTGAATGATATATTAAGGTTGTCAAAGATCACAGTAATCACTCCAAAATCCATTTCCAAGCACCTAAACCTGTGAAGTTTATGGAGATTCAAGGGCCCCCTAGCTCTTGAATGTTCTTCTCCGCAGCGAATCATACTAAGCTATATTTTTTAAGTGACACTGCTGACCTCTCACCCTAGCCAAGTCAATTAGACTAAAACAGTTCTGACACTGTATATGGAATAGCTAATCTCACAGGTGCTCTGATCTGAAGTCATCAATCCTGGCTGACTTCAGTCATGGCTACTTACACTGCTAAGTTAAGAAACCACTTTGGGAAACTCAGATCTTGTAATGAGATTAAATCCGAGCCATCGTGAGCTAAAGTCAACAAATAACTGAAGTTGATTTTTAAAAAATCATAAAGTAGGAGGAAAAGATCAACGTTGCTATGATTTCTCCTCATGAACTTTCTTGACAGTGAAGACAGAAAGAAATACATATACAATTTCAAATACCACATAAAACAAAGTAAATTTGTTTGTTTACAGAATTCCTCAATGACTATAGGGTTTATCCTATACATTATAAAGATACATAAACCACCCAGGCTGACTCACCAGGGCACACAGGCATATAGTAGATGATTCTTTAGTCACTTTAATTTGTACTTTAAGGAATGTTCCTCCGACAGGAATGTACTTGGTATGTTCTTCCTAAAGGAATCCACATTTCATAGGATAAGGGCAATAATGATGTTTCTGATAATGTTTGTGGGGAAAATAATTTTGAAAAAGAAGCATTTTTGCATTTAGACAATGCAAACAAGCATCAATGTCAGCCATTTAAAAGAACTATTTATTTGTTTATTTATTTTTGAATCTCAACCTTTACCTCTTTTTCTTTGGATACTTCCTGTCCTAGAAAGTTTTCCCACTTTCTACTTATGCCCATCAGTTCAGCCCTTCTTGTTCTTTCCTTATTGGTAGAAAAGAAGTATGCTACATTCTTAAACATTTTTCAAATGTTAACTCATTTAAAATTCACAGCAGCCCTGTAAAGTACTGACCTTGTATTACACATGAAGAAATTATTGTATGCAAAGATTAAATAATTTTCTTATTTAGTTTTTAAGTAATTTTCACTATGTATGTCCAAGTTCTTCCATGTACCATTTGAGTTCAGTATAGCTTCAAAAATGGAACTTTTCAAAAAACATGTTACAGTCCCTATGTAGAGAGCTCAAAAGAAATATATATATAGTAATAATATAAAGTCATTATTTTTCAAATTATATTATCAGCTAATTTAAATAATCTCTGTGACAAGCTAATCCTCAGGCAAATCATATGTAAAATAAATACTCATGTGTATAAAGCTATTTTAAATAAACGTGCATTGTAGGGGATTTAGAAAACACATAAATATTTAAAGCAAAAAGTTAAAAATTACAAGCAATTTCAACAATCCTAGAAAGCCATTCCTACATTTTGGTGGATTTCTTTCCAACTATTTACACATGCACAAGTAAGTATTTATTTTCATTTACTTATTATGTCACATCTGACATTCTGATAATATCAGTTCCATGTTGCCATACATATTTTGCCATTCTACATTTGCCCAAACTTTCAAAAAGTCATTCTCTCTGTAAGATCTACTTAAGTAAATAAGACTGTTTTCTCCACATATTGTTATAATTGACAGTGACCCACAGATGCTTCTGTTTCCATTGTCTCTGCCTTAGGGGAGATATTTGTTGAGCCCTTTCCCCTACAAAGAGTCAAGTTTTAGAAATAGATATATCTTAGTAATCTTTGAATCCCACATAGCACCAAAGAACAATGCCTTCTATGCTGTAGACCTTCAGCCTATATAGGCTAAATTCAATTCAGAGTACAATGAAGATGAGTAGACCTCACATCCTTAAAACTTTAACATTTGGGATGCCAGGTGGCTCAACCAGTTGAGCATCTGCCTTCAGTTCAGGGCGTGATCCCGGGTCCAGGGATCGAGTCCCACATCGGGCTCCCTGTGAGGAATATGCTTCTCCCTCTGCCTATGTATCTGCCTCTCTCTGTGTCTCTCATGAATAAATAAATAAAATCTTAAAAAAAACAAAAAACAAAAAACATTTGACCAGATGACAACTGTAAGAGTTTGGAATAGCTACAGTGGCAAAATGTATTTAGAATCAACTAGGACAGTGTAACTTTTGTTTAATGCTAGACTTAGTCAGTGGAGTCTCTTTGGGAATATTAACAAGTCTGCCAGTCTAGTGCATTTGTTATTATGTGTGTCCATTGATATTTACAGAGTATTCTTGGGTGAATCCTTAAGCTTCTGAGAATAAAATCCATTTTTATTGCTTTTATGCCTCACTGAAAGAAATATATTTGAATTATTTCTGAGTATTTAATAACTTAATGGGTTTATGGGATATTGGATCATGCCATTATCTATTTTGTATGGTCCTTATGGTTTTAAAAGGGTCTTCCCCTTGCAATCTCTGGAATTTGCAGAGCAGTTAGTTGATTTTATTTGTGGACATTTTAAAATAAAAAATGCTGTGGCTTTTACCTCATGTTACTTGAGGGAGCATTTCATACTTATTTCTCTATATATCCATTAACAGGTAAGTTCTCAAGAGGTGTATATTAAACATTTTAGGGGTGACTGGTCATGCCTGGAACTCAGAGTACAGGTATTCAAGGTAATAACCTAATGTAGTTTATCACTGGCATGTAACTAACATTTCCCTCCTCTAAAGTCAACATGAGGAAAGGAAGAGTGAAATTTATGTTTTTTTTTTTTTCTTTCCTGTTCCAGGTAGTTAATCTTCTAGACTACTTTTAAGATGTTAGGGGGAAAAAATGTAGCAAAACTCTTTAATAGAGATTCAGAGAACACATATATGCTTTTATAAAGTGTTTTTTTTTTAGAGTAATTCTTAGAAAACTACTATCTTAATGTAATTTTATGTTAAATATTTTTAAAAATATAAAAAGTACAATATTATTTTTAATCATTTACTCTAGTATCACTAACCACTGTTTTTCGTAAGTTTAACTTTTGAGAGAAAATGCTTAATAATTAATATAAAATTAACAGAGTAATTTAATATAGAAAGTATTTCCCAGTTCTGTTACTCTATGAAATAAACGTTAAAGCATATTTTGGTATAAGCTTCTCCTACAGGTTTTCAAGTGTCATTTATTTTTTTTTTTTAGACTATAAGGAATTTCACCTTTTCTACAATAGGATACACACAACTATTTGCACATCATAGATTAAATTTATTAAGTAATTTTAAACTAATTTTTCTAGAGGTTACATATTTAACTGGAGAAAGACACAATCAGAATTTTTCTAAGGTTATTTATTTATTTGAGAGAAAGAGAGAGAGAGAGAGTGAGAGTGCAAGTGAGACCACAATAGCTGGGGGAGGGAGAAGCAGTGGGGAGCCCCAGGTGGAGCTCCATCCCAGGACCCTAGGATCATGACCTGAACCAAAGACAGATGCTTAACCAACTGAGCCACCCATGCACACCCATAATCAGACAATTTTACTTTATCTTTTGAGTTTGAGGAAAATTTTTAGCCACTTTGTAAAAAGAGAATAATAGTAAATGAATAAAATAGTGGGCTAGATTTTGTTATTTTTTTGTTCTCTTCTAAGTCCTAAAACCTCTAATTATAAATTGGTGAAAAAAAGAAGATCTGCAGAAATTTCAATACTCTAGTTTTTAGTATTCTGTCAATTATAGAGACCAATCTTTATATGTTTGTTAGCTATATGAAAATGTTTATTGTCAAAGACTTTTTCTCTAATTAGTGTAGCTAATAAAAAGCAATAAAATGCTAATCAATATACAATCTGCATTTATATATCATATACATCTGTCCATCTAACTACTGCAAAAGGTTCCCATGGTCCCCTTCAATACAGGGTTCCTCAGTAGCTGGATATAATTTATGAAGAAAAAGACAAAAAGCCTTTTAAATTTTACTTCAAGATCTAGAGCTGGAGATGAGAGAGAAATATAGAGGTTCCACAACTCTTAAGAAGCTATAAACCATCGTTCCTGTTTTAGCATTTATCAATTTTTAACCACTGCTACAAGGCTTCCGCAATCAATTATTCCCTGGCTCAATGAAGGGCTCAAAGCTACATCAAATAAATCAGAAATCAACTTTTTTGATTTCTGAATATATTTATTTACATCACATTAAAAAAAAAGAAGGCTAGAGTTTTACTGGTTCTGTGACAATTATTTTCGTAGCACACAAATAAAACAAAGACTTTTAAATGAGAAGAAAGGAAATTTTTAGCTTCATACAGACCCTTCATTTTCTTTTTCTCAGATTAATAGAAAACATTGAGGAGAGAAAGATTTATTTTATTTTAACAGGGTTTTTAAATTTATTATTATTATTATTATTATTATTATTATTACTTATCCTTTTTGTAAAACTGGTTTATATTTGATAGGAACCTTATTTATTTCACTTAAGCCACCATCTTCCTTCATCTCATTTCTGTTGGAATGCTGTCAGATAGTGCGAGGAGGGATACTTGGTAAAAAGCACTGGTTAGCAGTTCTCTTTCTACCACAGCCACTGGAACCAAGTGATCACAAATTTCTCTTTATTTTTCATTTTTATATGTTTTCACTCCATTTTATGTTACTTTTTTATTTTCCACTCATAGCTGTTTCTTCTTCAATTTACGTTTCCATATAATTTTTTTTTTTTTTACGTTTCCATATAATTTAATCAAACAACTCTATGCTTTATTTAAGAAAAACTTCGGCCTGCTCAGGGAAGTAAGGGATATACATTAGGGTAATAGGCTGAAAATGATGTTGAGAAACTATTTAAAAACAAAAGAAATAAAAGTCCTGATATCATTTTAATGATTAATTTTTAAAATGTTTAAATATTGCATTATTTTGAACATACAGCTATTGTAGATGTGGGCTTTATGTCAAACACAGTTGGATCCTAAAATTACGATTTCTATACATATTATATTGACCTAAGGGTAATTAATATGTTTTTCAAAAGAATGCTCCCTTCAAAAAGTTATTAGTTGGACCTTCATGTATTCAATTTTTTTAAAAGATTTTATTTATTTATTCATGAGAAACACAAAGAAAGAGAGAGAGAGGCAGAGACACAGGCAGAGGGAGAAGCAGGCTCCATGCAGGGAGCCCAATGTGGGACTCGATCCCAGGACTCTAGGATAATTCCCTGGGCGGAGGGCAGACGCTCAATTGCTGAGCCACCCAGGCGTCCCATGTATACAAATTTAAAAAAAAATAATTGAAAGAGTTGATGGATTCCAGGTAAAAAGGAAAACCATGAAAAGAAAATCTATGGGGGAAAATGGAAAAGGTGTTAATCTAAATAACTTTGGAAATAAATGAAATCCATAAGAGGAAAACACAAAAGAAACTACATAGCACTGTACTCAAGTTAATAAAGTTTTTTTTTTTTAATACTTGGGTAAAGGTTAATGATTCTGATACTACTATAGATGCACTTGGAATTTAACAATTAAGTGAATGCATGGTTGATGTTCCAACCCAGGTTTCTCCTTACTGGATCTGGAGATGACAGGTAAGCGAGGCAGAGGCTAGAATGATCTTGCAAAAATAGATAACCACAAGTAACTTTGGAGACATCGTTATAAATTTGTTTATTTTGTTATATATGCAATTGTTACATGAAGAATGGTAACATATAGATATATATGACACATATTTGTGTGTATATTTATATATAATATAGATATATAATATATATTATATATTATTGTGACAAACGTATGTGTGTGGGTTATTATGCATACATGTATTTCTCTGCTTTGTCAACTGAAAGGGCCAAAAGGAACAATAATACAATAGCTATGGATATACCTAAAACCCATTTTTTGGTTTCTTTTTTTTATGATTTTATTTATTTATTTATTCATGAGAGACACAGAGAGAGAGAGAGAGAGAGAGGCAGAGACACAGGCAGAGGGAGAAGCAGGCTCCATGCAGGGAGCCTGACATGGGACTTGATCCCGGGTCTCCAGGATCACACCCTGGGCTGAAGACAGCACTAAAGCACTAGCCACCTGAGCTGCCCCTATTTCTTGGTTTCTGATAATATTCTCTAATACAAAATGCTAACGTTCCTTGGACAACTGTCTGGTTCTAGGCCAGGAAATATACAATGTTAACATAGAGTATTTTGTAATGTCAGAAAGTAAGAATGTACTCAAATGAAAAAAAATAATAAAGTATGTCACTGGAGCACAAAAATCAGTAAGAGAGCTCCCAATGACAAAAGCTGGAACAATTTAAGCAATGATATAAATTCTTATTGGTTTAAAACTCAAAATATAAAATAAATATCCACGAGTCAATACTGATATAAATAAATAACTGAATAAACTAATAAATGGTAAAGAAGACAGAAGCTTCCCACATGAAATCCCAAATAGTTTATGTAAATATTCTGCCTTCAAGGAGGGAGACTATAACTCCCACTCCAGAGATGTGTGTGGGCTGTACTTAGTAACTTCCTTCTAAACACTACAGTAGTGGAAGGGGAAAATAAAATAACTTTACAGGGCAGTTAACTATATTATACTAGCAATTACTTCTGTGTAGATCATTTGGCTCTGACATTTGAAAATTTAGTCCAAAGAGGAATCTTTGTGGGAATTCCCTTCTTTTCACTTTCTGATTTTGTAACTTCTGTTCATGTTTTAACCTCTTTAGTAAGAATGTTTGAATGATTTCTTTTCCCATAAGCAGTGCATTACAGTCAGTCAAAGCACTGCCTTGTTCTGGATAGATGATTTGGAATAGTCTTAGTTTTCTTCAAAAGTGGTGAAAGAGAGAGAGAGAGAGAGATAATTGGGAGAGAAGGGGAAGGGAAGAGAGGAGAGGGAAGAGGAAAAGAGAAGAGAAAGGAGAAGAGAAAGAAGAGAAGAGAAGAGAAGAGAAGAGAAGAGAAGAGAAGAGAAGAGAAAGAAGAGAAGAGAAGAAGAGGAGTTCCAAGTTTCATTTGTTTAAACTGACTGCTTTATATGTTTGGCATAGTTTTTGACATAAATGTTAATGAAAAAGGTGAATTATGATTATATGATATAATACTATCATTGTTATATGACACAGTAACTTCATGGTAAGCTAGATGGGCTTAATACTTGGTGTCATAAATTGAAATATAGGATGCCTTCTTTAAGTTAAAATTAAAATTTATGTAATTATCGAAGTGATTTTGCACTAATTTTTGAACCATCCTCATTGAGTAAATCAAAACTTTTTTCCAAACCAGAAATCATTTATTTATGACTAATGTCCATAAGAGATGCTTATTTTTACAAATAACCTATAATAAGAAACAGAATTGCGTAAGGATAATTTTATACACAAAAATGAGAATTTGACACTAATGTCATTGCTTAGGAAAATTACTTAAGACAAGTTATTTAAATATATCAATCTATGTAACATCCTAGAGATTTTATCCATTAACTAAAAGGTTAACAGACTTAAGTTATACTGTAGAAAACTTATTTTAAATGTGGAAAGGAAATACGAGAAAATCTTAATATTACAGATGGAAAAAAAAAAAAAACTATCCAAAGTAGCACTAGGAATCTACAGCCAAATCAAAAGTCTTTGATACCCAGTTACATATTTGATTTATTGTATAACTTTTCTAAACTAATATTTTATATGATGCAGTTGTGAAGATAATCCGAAAGTTAAAGAATTTTAATAGTGGAAATGGAACCATTCTTCATATTGTTTATTTTTTTTTAATTAAAATGAGACTGAAGTATGTTTGTCATAATTTTACAAGCAGAATCACAGATGGGCAATCGGCAACAGGCAAGTGCTAGAAATGTTAATATGATATGTCTAAATACAACTTTTACAGAAAGCATTTCAATCTCCACAAATTTCATTTGTCACTGAAAGACATATCCATGCTTATATTGTCACTCAGTTCTTACCAATGAGAAATTTTTAGACACTTTAAAATATTCATATTTACTTATGAGCTAGCAAGTTTTATTTAATGTACTGAGCATGAAGTTTACTTATATTTCTAATACAAAATGCCTCCCTGAAATATGGACAAGCAATACACAAAGACTATAGCAAATCACTAGCACTTTCATTTAATAACAACATAAATTTAATAATTAAATGAGGTGTTAATGATGTATTAAGTATTAAACTTATCTTCACAAGAAGAAAGAAGAGTCATATTGACTTTCATTGAGGTGGCCTATTATTAGTGTTCTACAGGTTCCAATTTCTACCTTCACTCTGCTCATTCTGTACATACTTTCCAGGACTATTCTATCTACATGGGTTCTAAAACTCTCAAGTATTTATGTTTAATACTTGTATCTGTTCAATATTCATAAATTTCTTGACTTTTTGGATATATCTATCTTGTTTTCTCAGTCAAAGCACATTAAAATCAATTTGGACAAAATTAAACAAGTGACTTACTATTTCCTTACACCAGCACTACCTTACTTACTCTTTGAGCATTATCCAAATCAGGTGCCTTGGAGAAGCTGATGATGCCATGTTTGAGCCAAGGAAGATAGAATTTGAAACTTTGTACTTACTACTGTTCCAGAAAATTGAAAAATGTTCAAATATTTACAGGCACTTTTCACAAGGACACAAGAGAATTCTGCTTTTAGGTACCACTAAGTACCTTGAGGCATATCAGTACTTCTACAGAAAAAAACTAAACAAAAAAAAAAAATCCATAGAGGGGAAATAAAACTTTTAGAGAGCTGATGAAGCAACAAGATATAAAAAAAAGTAAGACTACAAGGACTAAAGGGCTTCAGAAAATGAGATTACTTCTGCAGTCACTTTTACCTTGGGGATATTTGCTGGTTATGGTGAGAAACAATCATCTGAGAATTCTTACTTAACAACAATGACATATATAGCTAGAGAACAAAGAAACCAAAAGAACGTTTGTCATAGACTTGGATATCGTCAATAATTTAGCTGAAGTTTCCTTCAGGAGAATAGCCGAATTTTAAGTTAGTGCAGGATAGGAGAGGAAAAACATATGTGAGAGACAACTAAGACATAGTGTTTTAAGCACAATGTTCTGAGTAAAATATTGCAGTTGAGATCTGCCAAAAAGATACAAATGATTACTGGGTTCTTAGTAGAAAACCCAAGGGAGAAGAGGGTAAAATAGAGATGGTCTAGCAAGATGGTGGTCAACTTCAAACTAGCCCCAACCTGGATTAAAGTAATGTGATCAGACACTGTTCTATATATCAAATACAGGAAATGAAGCACTTCACAAGGGTTATAAGATCACCAGGAGCCTGTAAAATATATATGCACAGTATCCACTACTTAGTCAAACATTTGAAAGGTCCACCAAAAATACAATAATACATTCACAAGAATGATAATTAAAAAAGAAAAGAGAAACTGATCTATACGCAATTTAGACTTTGGAGTTAGATGGCAAGTATGTAAAACAACTGTCATTAATATGTACCAGAAATTATTTTTTAATGGACAAAGTAGAATGACCATAAGGCAACAAATAAATCTAATCTATAAAAGTCAAATGGACAATTGATAAATGATTAATATGTAAAATTTAAAACTCATTACAAAGGAATAAGAAGCAGATTATAAAAAAGATAAGATTGTAAGGCTAGCATTACTATAATATTAAAGCTTGGGCAGGGATCCCTGGGTGGCTCAGCAGTTTAGCGCCTGCCTTAGGCCCAGGGCCTGATCCTGGAGACCCAGGATTGAGTCCCACATCAGGCTTCCTGCATGGAGCTTCTCCCTCTGCCTGTGTCTCTGCCTCAATCTCTCTGGGTCTCTCATGAATAAATAAATAAAATCTTAAAAACAAAACAAAACAAACTTGGGCAAAGACATTACAAAAAAAGACAAAACAGAAAATATATTGTATTAGTATTATAACTAGTACATCAAAAAGAAGTGGAATTTTGTCTCAAGAATAAAGGATGGGATAAAATGAAAAATCAGTATAATTTATGATATTAATAGAATAAAAAATTGTGAGATCCTATCAATAGATGCACAAAATGTAACAACAAATGTAATAGTCACTCCTGTTAAAACTTTCAACAAATTAGAAATAGAGGAGTATTTCCAAAAATCATAAAGGGCATCTAAAAAACTTAGAGCTTACTTACTGGTGAATGATTAAATACTTTTTCCCTAAGCTCAGGGACAGTTAGGACACCTGTGGCCATCACTTTCATATAACACTGTAGTTCTAGGGATCCCAGGGTGGCTTGGCAGTTTGGCGCCTGCCTTCGGCCCAGGGCAATCTCTCTGAGTCTCTCATGAATAAATAAATAAAATCTTAAAACAAACAAACAAACAAACAAACACTCTAGTTCTAAGTAGTGTAATAAGGCAGGGAAAAAAGACAAAAAAAAAACAAAACCTCAGGATTGGAAATAAAACTATCTTTATTTTTTTTTAATTTTTATTTATTTATGATAGTCACAGATTGAGAGAGAGAGAGAGAGAGAGAGAGAGAGAGAGGCAGAGACACAGGCAGAGGGAGAAGCAGGCTCCATGCACCAGGAGCCCGACGTGGGATTCGATCCCGGGTCTCCAGGATCGCGCCCTGGGCCAAAAGCAGGCGCCAAACCGCTGCGCCATCCAGGGATCCCTAAAACTATCTTTATTCTGTCATGATTGTTTATATAGAAAATCCTATAAAATATACCAAAAAAAAAAAACTACTAAAACTAAAAAGTGGGTTTAGCTATGTAGTATAACATTAACACAAAAAACAACTCTACTTCATATACAAACAACAAAAATTTCAAAATTAAAATAAAAAATACAACCCACAGTAGTGTCCTTAAATATAAACTATGGATAAAACTGTAAAAAGATGGAAAAAAGATGAAAAACTATAAAACATTGCAATGAGAAATTAAAAACCTAGAAAGTGAAATACATCTGTTCAAGAATCAAAAGATACACTATTTTAAGATGTCAAGAGTACTCAAATTAATCAACAGAATGAGGTTTAAATTTGAACTAAAATATGAGATATAAATGTAAACTAAAAGCAAAAAAAAAAAAAAAAAGCATCCAACTGAGAAACTCGGGATTAGGGGACAAAAAGAAAATACAACTCTTGATGACAAGATACACCAGTGAATACTCTCAAATTTTGTTGGAAACAGTCTGAAAGATGTTGAGTATCCACTAAAGCAGCACACGAGTATAACATACGATCTATCATTTTCTTTCATAGGTATTTACCCAAAGAAATGCATTTACGTCTTTTATAAAAAGGGGTTTAATAAAATGTTCTTAACAACACTATTTATAATATTCAAGTGGAAATAATTCACTCTCCATCAATAACATAATGGATAGGATACCTAGGTGGCTCAGTGCTTGAGTGTCTGCCTTTGGCTCAGGTCATGATCCCCGGGTCCTGGGATCCAGCCTGCATTGAGATCCCCGTGGGGATCCTGCTTCTCCCTCTGTATGTGTCTCTGCCTCTCTCTCTGTATCTTTCATGAATATATAAATAAAACCTTAAAAAATAACATAATGGATAGATTGTTTTAAATTCATATAATAGATATATTACAGCAATAAAAATGAGTTACCTACTTCATGCTACATTACGAAGTCTCACAAATATGATGTTGAATGATCAAAGCCAGACATAAGAATACATTTTGCATAATTACATTTAAATTTTTAAAAAGTGGTGAAAGCAAATGTATGATGTTCAAAGTGAGGAGAATGGTTACCCTGTGGGAGAATATTGATAAGCAGAGGATGTGAGGGTCTTCTGTGGTTCTGATAGTGTTCTTTATTTAAGTATACTTATGGGTAGTTATATAGATGTGCTACCTTTGTTAAATTTATCTGGATATGTCTTCATGTTCTGTGCACTTTTGTGTATATATGTTATAATTCAATATTTTTAAGATTATAATGGATTATAACATATTGCTAATAATAATAATAATAATAATAAATAAAAATGTGAGTGATGTTCAAAGGAGTAAGAGGTGTTCTTCATTACCAGATAATGCCAACTAATAAGTATAAGAATCAGAAAGATTTGACAAAGTAGGCAGTTACCTAGATATGAGCAGGAAACAAGTGCTTTCTAACTGATAAAAGGGCTGAGGCCAAGTTTTAGACAACTAGGATAGACCCCAAAGAATACATATGTGTTCTTCCCTATAATCATCACCCTACAGTAACTTATAGCATCATTATAATATATTTATTCCATTTTCTTCCAAGCTATTTTTTAAATTCCATTTAGTAAATTCAATATTAGTTTCAGGTATATGATTTAGTGATTCATCAGTTATATACAACATCCAGTGTCCATCACAAGTACCCTCCTCAATATCCATCACCCACATAACCCATCCTCCTACCCACTAGTCCTGTTTGTTCTGTTTAGTTAAAAGTCTGTTTTATGGTTTGGCTATCTCTTTTTTCCCTATGTTCATCTATTTTATTTCTAAAATTCTACATATGAGCGATTAAGAATTTGGCTCTGAATTCTTTCTTGGGCTAACTCAAGAACCAAGGCCAGAGATCAAGACTCATCACTGATAGAATCATAAAAAAACATCATTTTTCTATAACCAATGCAATTACAGATTTAGATAAGGATAACCATTGGAGGTTGTTTAAGCAAGGAGGTAAATTTAGGTATGGAACAGGATTTTCAAATGGTATCAAATTACTTTCCACAGTCTGCTTAATAATTATAAAACTGTAAATGTTACTTTATAGTGGAACATTCTAGCAGATGCCAACTCAAGGGATCAACAATAGGAAAAAAACGAACCCCAACTGACATTATGTGTTTCTTTATGCGACATTTAAAATTATCACCTGCTTTGGACCAAATTTGTTTCACATGAATCTAATAGTAAGGAACCAATTATATCAATCTATGGTTTGTGACATTCTAAAAAAAAAAAAAAAATAGCTGAATTTGACTCTTCAGGTACAGCATTGCCATGGAAGGAAAAAAAAAAAGATAGGGAAACTTTTCCAATTAAAAGGAACTAAGGAGGTATGACAACTAAATACAATGCATGAGCCTACATTAAGTTTTGGTAGGTGCTGCACTCCCTCCAAAAAAGTTATAAAAAACACCACTGGTATAATTGGAGAAATTTAATTTGGACTGTGCATTAGATAAAAATGATTGTACCAGTGTTACATTTCTTGGGTATAATAATCTGTAACTATGCAGGAGAATGGCTTTGTTCCTAGAGGACACCAAAAGAAACTCAGGAATAAAGTATCATACATTTTGCAATTTATCTTTAAATGATTGCAAAAGTAAGATCTTAAGATGTTTGGTGTGTGTGTGTGTACGTGTGTGTGTATGTGTGTAACAGAGACAGGCAGACAGGAGGGAATCAATACAATGATAATATCTTCTAATCCATCTGGTATCAAACAAAATCAGCATTACTAAATAGCAATACATTTTTCCATATCTATGCCCTGTGTCTTATCCCCTCAGTATCCTTGTGGTCTGGTCCACTTTACTTAAAGATGATGTAGGAACAAAGAGTCTAAATCAATGATATCATCCATAACAATATATAAAAAAAGAACATGCAAAGATGGGAACATTTTACATAAATCAACAGAACTATTAACTCATTTATATTAAGGACAAAATTTGAGGTAAAAAGAAAATACAGCTTAAAGTTTTATTTGAGAGTCATAATTTAATTGAGTAAATTTTTATAATTCATTACAATCTGTCCAGCTAGATATAACAAACAAAAATTTAAGAACTTTCATTCTTTGGGGTGTCTGGCTGGCTCAGTCAGTTAAGCATCTGTCTCTTAGTTTCAGTTTAGATCATGAACTTATGGGTTGTGAGCTGAGCTCCACATCCAGCTCTGTGCTCAGTGGGGAGTCTGCTTGAAGATTCTCTCTCACTGTCCCAATTCGTCATGCATGCACGTATGTGCTCAAATGAAATAAATAAATCTTCACAAAAAAATAAAGACTTTCATTAATGGTGATTTTTTCCTTCTTTTTGAATGACCAGGGGAAAAGAGATTGCTTCAAATGTTAAGTAAATCCACCTATCTATCCTATTCCTAGAAAATTTTAAGACAGTAATACACTCTTCCCATTTGCTTCACAACCATATTTTAAAAAATAAACATTTGTCTCCTAAAGAAGACTTCTGTAACAAGAGCTTTGAACAAACATTTAGTTATAGATATGAATGCTGAATTACTTTCCATTTATTTTTCATGAATGAGAGAAGTAATCGATGATCTGATATATCCTTGCACATTGAAATTATAGTGTGAAGTGAATTGCATCCTTTTCTAGTTAGCATTTATATTGGGCCAATCTCACTCTGATCATTTGTATGCAATCATTTGCATGTTTCTTTTGCTCTTTCTTCCATCCCTGAAAGGTCAGCAAGTATTACTGTCCTGCCTTGACAGTGGAGGTCACTAAAGTACACCGAGAATAGAAAGGCTTGCAAATGATCAGCAAAAGCCATTAGGTTCAGCAACTCCAACACAGGAGGCATAATTTGCATGTTCCCTGACTGCATCTTATGATAAAGTCTCTTAACCCTTTAGTCATCCTCTGTGGTTTCTATTGCCCCAATACTCAGTTGAACTTTGCAGGACTGTTGAATATTCACCTAGTGCCAGTAACATCCAACTTATCTGAGAGATACAAATAGTTCAGAACATGGAACACAGGCTCCTGATTACTATGTGAATGAATGAATGAGTGAATGAATGAAAAAAATCGATACATAATTGGATACATAATCCATTTTCAAGGGGATATGAAATCTAGGATAGCAAGAAAAGAACAGATATGAAAAAGAATGAACAGAAGCTCTAAAGAAATTCATCTGTTAGACTACAACATCCAAGGAAGTAGAGAGTGTGAATTTTTTACTTACATTTTTTATCTCTAGCGTCCAGCACAATATCTGGCACATTTAAATTTCCAATAAATGTTTGTTGAAACAATAGGTATTTTACTTCAAAGTAGTACTTTCTAGATAAATAGTGCTTTAAATTCAAAACACAGAAGTCATTTAGACTTTCAGTTAGAAATCATTTGTAGAGCTGTATCTTAGGAGAACATTCTTAATTGTGTTATTATTGCTATTCTTCCAGTATACATAGGTATAGCCACATTACTGGTCTTCCCACTTATGACCTAGCCCCAAGACCATTTTCTAGAAAAGCCAGAGTGATTCTTTAAAAATATAGGGGGGATCCCTGGGTGGCGCAGCGGTTTGGCGCTTGCCTTTGGCCCAGGGCGTGATCCTGGAGACCCAGGATCGAATCCCACATCAGGCTCCCGGTGCATGGAGCCTGCTTCTCCCTCTGCCTGTGTCTCTGCCTCTCTCTCTCTCTCTGTGACTATCATAAATAAATAAAAATTAAAAAAAATAAAAAAATAAAAATATAGGTCAGATGATGTCACCCTGACCAAAATCTTTTTCTGGCTTTCCATCTCATACAGATCATTAACTTCAAATTCTTAGAATCTTCATCCTTTGTGTCTAGCAATTCTTTAACTTCCTTTCCTTCTTACTTTGCTCCAGTAGTTCTCTTGTCTCCCTGCAGTTTTTTGTTTTGTTTTGCTTTGTTTTTAAGATGCCAAGCAAATTCCTGCCTCAGGGCCTTTGGACTTCCTATTCCCTGGGCCTAATATCCATAAAATCCCAATCTCACTTCATAATTAAGCTCAACTGTCATTATATCAGCAAAGCCTTTCTTAACCACCTTATGTAAAATTTGCAAATTCCTTTCATTTTCCTGCTTCCTTTCCTCCTAGCTCGTTTTCCTCCACATCAATGCTCACCACTTAACAAATATTTTAACCCATTAATTTGTTTATTCTCTCTCTTCCCTGCTAGACTACAAGCCCCATAAGGGGAGAGATTTGTTTTTGTTTTGTTTCTTTTAGTATTATATTCTTATTATATCAAATATTTCCTAGTACATAGTATGTGCTCAATAAATATGAACATGAAAAAAGAATGATATGTTAGAAAATAAAGTAAAAAATAAACCAGTAATTAGAGATGGAGATAGACATAGAGTAACACTATTGAAGTAGGACTATCATGCCAAAATAAATTAAATACAGAATGAAGAAAATAAGTATGATACATTACCAAATGAGATAGTATTCTGTTATAAATAAGCATGATATCAAAATAATTTCCTATGTTTATGACATGATGGGATGATGATGAAGCATCACAAAGCACAAAACCCATCTTAAAAGTCTATTGCATGTCACTGAATACATTAAGTCTCTAACACATAAAAAGACCTTGGAGACAACATCTTTCTCTAAGCAATAAAGAATAGAGAACAAACAAGAGGGGAAAAGACAGTAATACAAGAAAGCATAAAAGAGGTATGTAAGACCTTTGGGGACAGTATCAGGTAAAGAAAACAAATGAGGTTATACCAAATCAAACTCTTCCATGTTAAATTTTTACAAATTATATTACTTATTTCATTGCAATCTCTAAAATTATAAGTGCAAAAATATTTTTATTTTTTATCTTTTTTTATTTTTTGCAAAAATATTTTTAAAATAAGCTTTATAAATGAAATTCATGAGATACTTTATTTTTCATGTATCTCTATTGATTTATAACATTTTAAACCATCAGTCAAAAGGAGTTTCAAAACTACTGCTGCTACCTATTTGCAATCAGTTTAGTTGCACTTCTTATGCTTATGCTAATTGCACTTCTGCACTAAAATTCTTTATAATTAAACTTATGGTTGAAGATACTATGATACACTGAAGGAAATAAATATATAGTTCATTAAATTTTAACACAGCATATCCTATTCTATGTTAGCTTTTTCAAAATAGCATTCTCTAAACCATGGAGCTTCTCATATAACTTATGGTAACAGATTTTCCAGATTATTATGTTTTATATTCATACTGGTACATGTTTGTAATGGGTTAAGCCTGCCTGGACAACTGGGAAAAACAAAAAAAAAATAAAAAACAAAAAAAAATAAGGCATACAAAACATTTAGTTGTACAAGATTGCTCCAGCGCCATAGACATCTAGCTCCCTTGTCCCATTTTTTTTTAATTTGATAGGGGAAAAGATACCATGCAAAAGGCCTCATAATTGTGAATCACTATTAGAGAACAGAAGAAAGCGCATGAGGCTTAAGGCAGTATGAGTCTGTTGTAATAATACACGCAATAAATATGGAATTTATATTTACACAGTAGTTATGGGAAGAAGAAGGAGGAATGAAAGTAGTTGAAGCATCTTGCTATTAATCATATATATACTTGTTCTGCGATGTAGAAATTTGGTGTTGCCATAATGTTACATTTCTAAAGACAAGGATTTTGTTGTATAGGTCTTTGTCTTTCTGCTGTACTTGTCTAGCACAGTGATCCACACACATCATGTGGTAAGTGCTTTCCCACTTTCTTTTCTTATTCTATTTTTCCAGCCTAGGTTCACTTTTTCTTGCCTCTTCTAAATAATCACAGTTGATTCTCTCATCACAACCAGTCTTTCTCTTCCCTTATTATTCTTCAAATCAGCACTGATGAAAATGTTTAAATTCCACAATCCTGGGGTATTTCTCTGCATTTATTTTCCTTATTCTGCTTGGAGAATGTGGTGCCTGCACATTTTAAATCACTTTATTTCATACAATTTTCCTCCCCTCCTGTTTACTTAGACCCTTTACTTTGATAATATTCCAATTATCAAGAGAATCTAAGAGATGCTGTTTATTTTCTTGACTTTTTAATATTTTCCAACTTTTTTAAGTCCCCCAGATTCTCATTATCTTTTTAAAAATATTTATTTATTTACTTATATGAGAGAGAGAGAAAAGGAGAGAGAGACAGGCAGACAGAACACAAGCAGGGAAAGGGGCAGAGGTAGAGAAGCAGACTCCCAGCTGAGCATGGAGCCTGATGCAGAACTTGATGTCACAAACCTGAGATCATGACCTGACTGAAATCAAGAGTCTCACACTTAACCAACTGAGCCACCCAAGTGCCCCATTATCAACTCCTTTTCATCATCCTTTTTACTCAAGTCTTCTCATGTCTCTTTCTTTTCCTTTTTTTTCTATTCTCTTCCTTTTTCCTTCACTTTACTCCTCCTTATTTTCCTTCCCTTCTACTCTTTTTCCTTATCGCCCCTTCCTCTTCTTTTGTTGCCTCCTTTTACTAAATCATTTCCCTAACCTATTTCAAGTAATCATTTCTATATAGTTAAATTCCCTTATATTTGACACTGTATCTTAACTCTAGTCCTGCTGGGCATTTTTACCTCCTTAACCATTGACATATTCATGCCTAATAAGACCGAACAAATTCTCTCCCTTATAAAATTCATAAGACTTCACTGGCCTCGTCCAATTTCTTAACAACACCATCATTGTCAAAATGCTCCAAAATAAAGTCAGAGTTCTTTTACCCCCACTGGTGCCTACCTTCAAACGGCATTTAAGATTTCCATATTCTAGTTTTACTTTTTTTTTTTATTATCCTAACTTGATTTTATTATCTCATGCTTGGTATGTTATGATAAATTCTTAGATTATTTGCCTGTTTACAGAAATGCTTAATCCAAAGTCATTTTACTTCCACCCACGGAAATATATTAGTAAATCTCTCTACACAGAATTATTCAGGGCTCTCCATTGACAAATGAAAGCCAAGTTCTTATTGTGATACTTAAGGTGCTTTCACATGCAATCATTGAATCAATGTAATTCAATTTATGTGAAATGTCATTACATTTCCTATTTAATCCAGTAGACAGTATTTTGAAGGCAGAAAACGTGTTTCCTTCAATATCTAATGATAAACATGGCTCAATCAGACTTAGAACGTAGTCAGTCCATTCTTGCTTCTAGAGACACTCTCCCCCAAGTACCACCACCACCATTACTTACTCCTTCTCCTTCTCTTCCTCCTCCTTCTTCATCATCATCATCTTTAGCTTATGAGTCATCAGAAAGAACTAAAAGCATGGGAAAATTAGCAAGGAAAAAAAAAACTCCCTACTTTCATCTCTACCTTTTCTTAATTGGTCTTCATTTGCAGCAAGAGATACTATTACTATTGCCAGCCAAGTAGCAACTGCAAATAGCAAAAATTAAGAAGCAGTATTATACTGTTATCTATTGCAACCCTTGTTACCTGGGGAGAGGTTAACATGTGGTGGGGCCAAGTTGCAACACTTCTAACTTGTTCTCAGGTGACCCTAATGCTACTGGTTTAGAGAACACATTTTGTGTAAAAATCTACTGGAAGGCAGTGAGGTGGGGATGGAAGCAAGGTATGCTTACAAATTAAATGCAGAAAAGAATTAAAAAATTTTTTTAAGTGGCTTCAATTTTGCCAGAATGCCAGTTAATCTGTTCCAGCTGGTTCACAATATGTGAATATAAAATCAATTAAGAGAAAGAGTTCACAAAAGATGAATCATGCCACACTATTTCCACATACTTTGTAGACAATCAACATGTATTTATTGTCTGTTTCACTGGAGAAAAGTCATTTACAATCTCATAATATCTTTATAACTTTTAATACTTTGCAGTGGCGATTTCTCCAATTTCCGTATGATTCCTAACACTATTCTTTTTTTCCTTCACATATATGCTGCATAGTTTTAATTTTTCATATTTTTTTCTACTTTGACCTTTGTATTTTTGGCATCTTAAATTGAAGGGGGTACTGTCCACAAACAGAAATGACCAAACAATGACAAATACAAATATCAAGATATTATTTATTATTTTGGCTAGCGGATAAAATATAATTGCAGGTCTCTTTGGTTAAATAAGTGTGACTAAATGAGTAAGCAAAGTCTCCAACTATTCTTAACTTCAAACTCAGAACACAACTCTTATGACCAGCTGGGCTCAAGTCTCAAGTCTTCAACAACAACAACAACAACAACAACAACAACAACAACAACAAGAAAACTGGCTCTTAACTTCTGTGAGGAAAGAAGATACAAGAATGAGAGATCCTCCTCCCTCCTTGCTTTGGAGGAGAATTCTAGAAAAGGCATCACAGTTATATGCAGAGTCCATTAATGCATTATGGAGCTGTACTCTAGCAAGCAGTGCCCAGGCAGTCTCCTGGAATCAGAAACTTATTGTACAGGATAGGTATTGTATAGAAAAGGAATAGGGAAAGGCAGACTTCCAGATTCCACTATCTCCCTCTCACACTCTGGGTAACTTGACTAATGAAAATAGAAAAGAAAGTAAATAAAAGATAGTGAAGGAATTAAGTACATCGAAATAGGTCCATGAAATCAAAATAGTTTTTGTCCAATTCTTGAGGTATTTGTTTTCATTATTACATTGTGCTGCATTTCAGAAGCTATTCATACATTCTGTGGCTTGTCAAAAATAACCTAACAATATGTAATTTCTTCTGTTTATGTATAAAGTCTTTTTTTTTCATTTAATGATGTAGTATAACAACTAAAAAAAAAAAAAAAGAAGTTATAAGCATGGTAAATGGATATACCACAATGTCTTCCCCCAGCACAATCACTATTGTCATTGTGCTAACAATGGCTCATGAGCACACTACTTATTGGATTGTCCAGCACTGTAGTGTAAAGCAGACAGAGGCACAGTGGCCACATACAATATCTGTAATCTGGAGAGAAGCCAATTTCATTGTAAGAAAGGCAATCTGTAATGAGGAATAAGCGACAGAATTTGGACATTCAGCCCCTTCAGAATACATGAGAGGATGTTTGTACACACAGAGAATCATAAACACAGAATCTTTTATGGACCTGACAAAAGAATAACTGAGGTATAACAGTGTGTTCAGGAATATATGCCTCTCTAAAAAAAAAAAAAAAAAAAAAAAAAAAAAAAAAAGGAATATATGCCTCTCTGAAGCATCCCTCTTATCACTCTCTAAAGACCATTAAACCAAACTGATATTAACTTGAACTTTGACCCTAGTCCCATAACACTGGGCAATATGAAGAGCCAATACCTTCCTTGTCTCGCTTCTAATGAATTCCCACTTCCATCTCCAGAGATGATGTTTTGTCTGACTATGTCTATAGATGGTTGAGGAAGAGAGTTACCAGATTGCCCAGAGGAACAAATAATCGATTTAAGATTATTGCTCACTATTTAGAAAATGTATTTATGGGTGTTAGGAGAGCTCTCTGGGCAAGAGTTATAGTAGAAATGAGCCCTTGGATAATTCTGTATTCCTTCACATGAACACACAATATTTGGAATCAGTGATAACTTTTTTAATTTTAATGTTCAATTAAAATATATATGTATTTTTATAAAAACAAACAACTCTTTTTGAACAAGGAAATGTGCATGGGTTTGTTTTTTTGTTTTGTTTGGAACCCAAACAGGGAACATCTCCTAAGTTTACTCATTTATATTTCATTGGACAAAAGGTTTGTCCGTAAAAATTTACTTACACACACAGGCAAACATACACACACAACCACATACACACTATTCAACCCATGTGCACAATCTGCTTAAGATCAGAAGACAGGAGGAATTCACGTTCACCCAAATAACCAGACTGGCTGACTTCTTGAATAATAGCTTGCAAAATAAATTATTTAAGTTCTATTTGCTTTCCCTGTGACAAAATAGAGACATTGTTCACAAATTTAAATGTGGACTCAACCTAGTTGGTTCAATAAGTCATTTTCTAAATTCTCTCTTTCTGCTTTCCCTTTTTCCCACCTCTGCTGATCATTGTTTGTTTTGGGGTTTTTTGTTTGTTTGCTTGTTTTGTTTTGTTTTGTTTTTGCATTTGAAGAGCCATGCTGTGAAACTAGGAAACACAATCTCAGGAAACTGTTTCCTCTAAAGAGAGCCAATAGATTGATATTACTTTGTGTTGAAGACACATTTGGGTCTTGTCTTTAACATTTTAAGTGGATACACTTAATTTTCTTCTGTGTCATGACATTTCCAGACTTACTTCCATTTATACAGATGAATAACATACAAGTAAATTTCAAATACTAATTCATCATGAGAGTTAATGGTTGCTGGTGGGGCTGGTTATAATTGTTTCCACATACAGAAATTCTATGGGGTAATTTAATACAATTCAAACATTGCTTGATATGCTCTAAACCAGAGGAATATTAATCCTCTGGGGTAATTTAATACAATTCAAACATTGCTTGATATGCTCTAAACCAGAGGAATATTAATCCTCTGGGGTAATTTAATACAATTCAAACATTGCTTGATATGCTCTAAACCAGAGGAATATCACTTAAAATGTGATAGTTCAAAGCAAACATCTTTATGATAGATATAAACCTCCTAAATGGATGACTCATTCCAATTAGCTATCTGAGGTACCCTCTTCCTATGGAAGGTGTTAAAAATTTCTTGAGTTCATTCACTTCTGTTTAAAAAAATATTCTTTCATAAGATTATAGTTATATGGATTAGATTTTAATTTTCTTAGTAACAATCATAATTTAATCATATCTGCTTGATACCCCAGTTTATGTTGATTTCATTTTACATCTTCTATTTCATCAATCATACATTTATAAAGCATTTTTTACATCTGTTGTGATGATAAACAATCATCTCTTTTTAACTGTTTTTTTTTTTTAAAGTGGATAAACCTGAATTTTAGTTTTAATGTTTATTGCATTGCAAATATCTGTTTAGCTTTTATTTTGATTTGGTGTTTTTTTTTTTTGTAAGACAGCAAAAACAAAGGCAACAAAGCAAAAGCAACAAGTAGGACTACATGTAACTAAAAACCTTCTGTAGAGCAAGGGAAATCATCAACAAAATGAAAAGACAACATACTGAATGGGAGAAAATATTTCCAAATTATATATCTGATATATCCAAACTATATAAAGAATTCATACAATCCAATAGAAGATAACCAAACAATACAATTTTAAATGGATAGAAGAACTACATAGACATTTTTCCAAAACCGACATGCAAATGGCCAAAAGGTACGTGAAAAGGTGCTCAACATCCCCAGTTATCAGGGAAAGGCAAGCCAAAACCACAATGAGCTCTCACCTCACAACTGTTAGAACAAGGTTTTTGTTTGTTTGTTTTTGTGTTGCTTTGTTTTAAAGTAAGAGATAAATGCTGGCAAGGATGTGGAGAAAGGGAATCCTTGTGCACTGTTGGTGGAAATATAATGGAAACAATGGAGAAATGGAAAACAGATTGGAGTTTCCTCAAACAATAAAAAAGTAGAACTACCATTTGATCTAGCAATCTCACTTCTGGGTATATACCCAAAGGAAATTCAAACTAATATTGGAGAGTTATTTGGACCCACATGTTCATTGCAACATTATTCACAATAGCCAAAATATGGAAATAACCTACATCCATCAATGTGTACAGAAGGTGTATATATTGTAATATTATTCAACCATGAGAAAGAAATTCTGTCATTTATGACAACATGGATGGACCCTAAGGGCATTAAGATAAATGGATTAAGCCAGATGAAATAAAACAAATACTGTGTGGTATCACTTAGATGTATAATAAAAAACAAAAGATGTCAAACTCAAGAGTAAAAAAGTGGTTGCTGATGGACAGGGTGGAGGGGGGCAGGGGTAGTGTGGTAGACGGGTACAAACGTTTAGGTATATAATGTATATATACCTAATGGGTATAGGTATATATACATTAGGATCTAATGTAAAACATGGTGACTAGAGTTGACAACACTATGTTCTGTAATTGAAATTTTCTGAGAGTAGAACTTAAATATTCTCACACACACACACACACACAAAAAAGGAAAAGACAGAAAAAAAGATAAATATGTGAGTTGATGCACGTATTAATTAACTGGATGGTGGAAGTCCTTTTACAATGTGTATATACATCAAATCACTATGATTTATACTTTATTTTTTAAAATATTTTTGAGATAAAAATATATAAAATATATATAACATATATTTTAATATATATTTATTTGAGAGAGAGAGAACACAAGCAGGAGGAGGGGTAGAGGGAGAGGGAGAAGCAGACTTCCCATTGAGCAGGGAGCCTGACATGGGGCTCCAACCCAGGACCCTGGGATCAGGACCCAAGCTGAAGGCAGGTACTTAAATGATGAGCCACCCAGGTGCCACAGATTTACACTTCAAATGTCTTAAAATTTAAGGAATCAATTACATTTCCATAAAGCTGAAATTTAATAATAATAATAAGTCCCAAGGTCCCTGGATTTCCTATAACCATTTAAAAAAGTCAATATATCTATATGGGTATCATATCATTAATGAGAGAGCCTGGCCACAAATCTGTAGGATGATAAGAGGCACAGGACACACGTGGTTTCCAGAGCCCAGTCAGAGAACAAGTTTGACTTCTTGTCTTAAGAACACTTGCTGTTCAAGAACCATGGCTTTAAGAAATGAGCCAAATCCAATTCCTTATTTAGTCAAGCCCTGGTAAGCAGCTATCTGAGTCTTTCCCGTACCTTTTTTTTGCCTCTCTTCAAAAAACCTCTGATGAAAATTATACCCTCGGGGAGATAGCTACTAGAAATGATTGCTTATAGTGGCTGCAAAGCATAGTGCTGGTTTTCCCACTGACAAAGATGGCATTAACCTGGGTCACCCTGGATTTGAAACAAACACAGTACACAGGTATGAGGAGAATCACATACTGACTGCACAAAATAGGGAAATTTCTTCTCTTCATGATTTCAGGAAAAAAAAAAGGTCAAAGTAGTCACTTGAGACTGGGGCTTTTGTGATTTTTCTGTCTGATTAAACTTAAAGTGGAGTGTCACTGGGCCAAGGAGCTTAAGGGCAAATGAGAAATTCAGCGTGCATTGTTATAGAACAGAGCTAAATCCATCTGCAGGAAAGTGGTTTGAGAACTTACTAATAGAAGAAACTTGATCAGCTGCAAATATCTCATAAAATACAGAACAAACTCTTTTTTAAGTTGACAAAGACTGGACAGTTTTCAATTACTTTTCTGTATATAAATCACATTTAGGTGAAAGAGCAAGAACGTAGGGAACAAAAATGAAAAGCAATTGCAATAATAAGGATCATTAATAAGGATCTTAGGGGATTCTATGATCCTATAAAGATAAGGATGAAAGCTGATTCTTTGACTTCAAACTAGTATTTGGTAGGAATATTTGTTAATACACAGAATGATATTGAAAAGAAGGGAGAAGGGAGAAAGAAAAGAAGGGAGGAAAGGAGATCTTTCTCCTTCAATATCATCTTTTTTCCATGCCCTGTTGAAACTGAATTCTAGGTAATTGAATCACTTGCAGTTTCATAAACACATGATGATCTTTCTCCCCTTTCTTTGCCCAAGACAGTCTCTTTGCCTATGACACTCTTGCCCTTATGCATTCTCCTAAATATCATTTTTTCCTCTTTCAGAACCCCGCTCAGATATCTCTCCTCTTAAGAAAGTCCTCCCTGATGCATAGATCATAAAATGCAGCAAACCAAAGAGAACCCCTTAGCATAACAAGCATTTCAATATATTTTATTTATCTATTTATTTTACGTCTTACCCTGCTGGCTGCATAGGGGTATTACCATAAATGTTATTAGCACATATTACTGCGTCTGGTACATAACAGGTGGTCAATAATGATTTTGCTGATAAACCTCATAATCATTCTCCTCATGACTAGAACCATCATCAACTAAGGGAAAAATGGTGAAAAAGGTATGCTGATATCAGAATAAACCTATTGTTAATAACAATAAAACAATGTATCCATAATACACCTCTGAAGATCCCTAAAATCATGTTTATTCAAACATGATTAGACAATACATTTAAGTAAGAAGAAATGTAATTGAAGCCATGACCAACATTATTTTCAGTACTAACAGACATTCTAGCTGATGAAACACGGGAGATACTATATCCCTTCTAATTCAAGCAAGTTTTCAACAGAATCAAATCTAGATCCTACTATAAACGCAATCCTTCCCCAATGCTGGAACTCTCATATCTCACCCCCAAACCAATTTTAATTTATTTTTAAAATGTAAATTAAATTAACATATAGTGTATTATTAGTTTCAAAGGTAGAGTTCAATGATTCATCAATCTTATATAACATCCAGTGCTCATTACATCACATGCCCTCCTTAAGGTCCATCACCCAGTTATCCCATCCTCCTACCCCCATCCCCTCCAGCAACTCAGTTTGTTTCCTATGATTAAGAATTTCTTGTGGTTTTGTCTCCCCCTCTAACGTCATCATTTTTTAGTTTTCCCTCCCTTCCCCTATGCTCCTCTGTTTTGTTTTTTTTAATTCCACATGTGAGTGAAATCATATGTAATTTTCTTTCTCTGATTGACTTATTTTGCTTAGCATAATACCCTCTAGTTCCATCCCCATCATTGCAAATGGTAAGATTTTAATTTTTTGATAGCTGAGTAATATTGCAATATATATATCTATATATATACACACACATATATACCACATCTTCTATATCCATTCATCTGTTGATGGACATTTGGCCTCTTTCCATAGTTTGGTCATTGTGGACATTGCTGTGATAAACACTGGGATGAAGGTGCCCTTTCAGATGACTGTAACTTTAGGATAAATACCTAGTAGGATAATTGCTGGGTCAAACTGTAGCTCTAAAACAACAACAACAACAACAACAAAAAGAACAAAACAAAACAAAACAAACAAAAAAACAAAGTGTAGCTCTATTTTCAACTTTGTGAGGAACCTCCATACAATTTTCTTTTTTTTTTTTTCCATACAATTTTCCAGATTGGCTAGACCAGCTTGCATTCATACCAACAGTGCATTCCCTTTTCTCCACATCCTTGCCAATATCCGTCATTTCTTGACTTGTCAATTTTATTCATTCTGACTAGTGTAAGGTAGTATCTCATTGTGGTTTTGATTTGTATTTCCCTGATGCTGAGTGATATTAGGCAGCTTTTCATGTGTCTGTTGGTCATTTGTATGTCGTCTTTGAAGAAATGTCTGTTCATGTCTTCTGCCCATTTCTTGATGGGGTTATTTATTTGGGTGTTAAGATTGATAACAATATATAATATTCTTTATAGATCTTGGATACTAGCCATTTCTCTGATAAGACATTTGCAAATATCCTCTTCCATTCTGTAGGTTGTCTTTTGATTTGTCAAATGTTTCCTTTGCTGTACAAAAGCTTTCTATCTTGATGAAAGCCTGATAGTTCATTGTTACCTTTGTTTTCCTTGCGTTTGGAGACATGTCTAGCAAGAAGTTTCTGCAGCCAAGGTCAAAGAGGTTGTTGCCTGTGTTCTTCTCTAGGATTTTGATGGATTCCTGTATCACATTTAGGTCTTTCATCCATTTTGAATCTATTTTTGTGTATGGTGTAAGAAAATGGTCCAGTTTCATTCTTCTGCATGTGGCTGTCCAATTTTCCCAGCACCATTTGTTGAAGAGACCATCTTTTATCCATTGAATATTCTTTCCTGTTTTGTTAAAGATTAGTTGACCATAGAGTTGAGGATCCATTTGTGGGTGCCATTAATCGATGTGTCTGTTTTCTGCCAGTACCATACTGTCTTGATGATTATAGCTTTGTAATATAGCTTGAAGTCGGAATTGTGATGTCACCATTTTTGGTTTTCTTTTTCAGCATTCCTTTGATTATCCAGGGTCTGTCCTGGTTCCATACAAATTTAGGATTGTATATTCCAGTTCAGTGAAAAATGTTGATGGTATTTTGATAGGGATTGCGTTGAATATATAGATTCCTCTAGGTAGCATAGACATTTAAAAAATATTTGTTCTTCAATCCATGAGCATGGAATGTTCTCCCATTTCTTCGTGTCTTCCTCAATTTCTTTTATGGGTATTCTATAGTTTTCTGAGTACAGATACTTTGACCTTTGGTTAGATTTATTCCTAGATATCTCGTGGGTTTTGGTGCAATTGTAAATGGGATCAATTCCCTAATTTCTCTTTTTTTCTATCTCATTTCTAGGGTATAGAAATGTAACCAACTTCTGTGCATTGATTTTATATCCTGCCACTTTGCTGAATTCCTGTATGAGTTCCAGGAATTTTGGCGTGGAGTCTTGGGCTTTCTACATAGACTATCATGTCTGCGAAGAGTAACAGTTTTACTTCTTTGCCTATTCAGATGCCTTTTATTTCTTTTTGTTGTCTGATTGCTGATACTAGGACTTCTAGTACTAGGTTGGTCAACAGTGGTGAGAGTGGCCATCCTTGCTATGTTTCCGATCTTAGAGGAAAAGCTCTGAAGTTTTTCCCCATTGAGAATGATATTCACTGTGGACTTTTCATATATGGGTTTTATGATACTGAAGTATGTACCCTCTTTCCCTACACTGTGAAGAGTTTTAATCAAGAAAGAATGCTATACTTTGTAAATGCTTTTTATGCATTTATTGAGAGGACCATATGGTTTTTGTCCTTACTTTTATTAATGTAGTGTATCACATTGATTGGTTTGCAGAATGTGAACCACCCTTGCAGCCCAGGAATAAATCCCGCTTGGTCGTGGTAAATAATCCTTTTAATGTACTGTTAATTGGCTAGTGTTTTGATGAGAAGTTTTGCATCAGTGTTCATCAGGGATATTGGTCTGTAATTCTCCTTTTTGGCAGGGTCATTCTCTGGTTTTGACTCCCAACCCGACTTTAAACTCTACTCCTTGATCCTCAATTCTCCCTTTCTTTCCTACCAAGAACCCTTCAAAACAGAACTACAAACACTTACTTAAGTTACTGGATAGAAAATGATCAAAACAATGAAAAGTTTTAAGTCTAAAGAACATCAAAATTATCACTGAAAATTTTCTCAAAATGTCATGTGCCTCCAGCAGTTTAAAAAGCTTCCATCTTAAAAACAGGCATTCTTGGGAATGGGATGATCTTGCTTAAGGTGGGTACCTGGTGACTCATTCCGTTAAGCATCTGCCTGTGGCTCCAATCATGATCCCGGGGTCCTGGAATCAAGCACTGCATCAGGCTCCCTGCTCAATGCAGAGTCTGCTTCTCCTTCTCCCTCTGCTCCTACCCCAGCTCATGCTCTCTCCCTCTTTCTCAAATAAATAAAATCTTTAAAGAAAAAGTTACATGCTGGGACATATATAAAATACAAAGAAGAAGAGGTGCCTGGGTGGATCAGTAGGTTAAGCATCCAATTATTGATTCTGTCTCAGGTCATGATCTCAGAGTTAGAAGATCCAGCCTTACTTAGAGCTCCATGCTGGCTGTGGAGCCTGCTTAAAATTCTCTTTCTCAGTCTGCCTCTGCCTCTCCACTCCCCTTTCCCTCTCTAAAATAATAAGTAAGTAAGTAAGTAAGTAAGTAAGTAAGTAAGTAAGTAAATGAAAGTGAAGGTAAGATGCATTTTGTACCTACTATATGCCAGACATTTAGGTAAAACAAGCAAACAAATACAAAATAGCAAGTGGTCAGTATCATTTGGTTTGAAGGGTGTTAGAAGTTCTATTTAGAGATAAAAATTTAGAGACAGGTTTCTGAAATAAAATGCTAGCATTCATGCAGAGAGGAGTAGAATAGTATAATTTATTTCCTCAGCTATGAGTAATGATACAAGTTTAGGTAGGGCATTAAGTCCAGTCATTCCATTTTGATGAAAACAAAACAAAACAAAATAAAAGCCTCAAGATATTACTACATTTTTTTCAGGGAAGACAAGCATGTTTTAAATAATGGATATGTAAAAGGGAAGCTCTACAATAAGGTGGAAAGCAAACATGTCAAGAGAGTTCTAAATAAAATTTCTGCTTGAAACATGATCATGTGATGCTGAACAAATAAACACAGCAGTGTGTTTCTGTTCTTTGAAATAGATGTGGATGTTATTTCTATTTGTGGACATAAAATAGTATCATTGTGTATTTAAGAGTTATATTTAAAAAATTAAATTTGAAAATCTGAAGTAATCCAAAAATACAGTTCAGTGGCATTATTCATCATGTGGCTCAGTAAATTATCTAATACTTGAGAATCTAATTTCTGACATTAGATATTATATTCCAATTTTTAAAATAGGATTTCAGTAGAATAAATGCATAAGAGTATACTAAAGCTTTAGCACATAATATTCTACAAATACTTGCCTCAATGTTACCAAAGGATGATTATTACATCATTTACAAATTAATCCCAAAGTTATAACCACTGGTTTTGTGCCTAATTAAGAGTTAAAAGAATACAATGTTTAAAAAATGGCTTTGGAGTTGTATCTGGTTTTTGATTTGTGAGCTTTATTGAAGGATAAAGACTGTAGAACCATCTTTCCCATACAACAACTGTATACAGCCTCTTGGATATCAAAATTATTTTTTTTACAGTTGTGAAATTTCCTTTCTATGAAAATTTTAACCCTCGATCAATAAGGCTGATATTTGTATTCAACCCTAAATCTCTATATCTACATATTTCACCTAGCCTTGTATTCCTAGATCAATTTAATTTTTTTTAGATCAATTTAATTTTATTGGTATAGCTCTATAGTCTCTCCTGATAGTGAATGTTAGTAAAAATACTGTACAATATAGGAGCTATTGCTTCTTGGTGATTTTTCACAGTTACCATGGTTAAATTTCTCAGCTAAATATATACTCATTTGTTTTTTGTTTTTGTTTTTGTTTTGTTTTTACTTCTGAATGGGCCATTTAGAATTAAACGCTGCATAAATCCCTGAACTTGAGAGTATATTTTTAGAGGATCTAAATCATAGAAATATGACATTCTGCTCAGTTAATCAGTGCAACATGTCTGTGTCTCTATGGAGATAGATTGAGTTGGGTGTCCACTCACCCACAGACTGCTAAATATCATCTGGCTTCAGTAACACCAATGTGTCTTTATCTAAGGTATATACTTATTCATGGATGTTATCTTTTCATTCTCAATCAATCCAGCTTACATGACTCTCTTTTTTCAAATTCCCTTCCATGTTTGACTTATGTTTTTCTCATAGAGGTAGTTGTAATGTGGTGGTTTTAAATCTGTGTATGTTCAAATTACTTTTAATAATAGATTACTGAACATCTTCAAGTGCAATTTATCTTTGCCTAAAATAGATATAACAACTTACACTCTTCCAAGCTAATAATATAATACTTACCTATTATAAGGCTAAGCATCAATACCTTCTCATTCTCTTACAACATAACCCACAGCCATTTCATTTTACTCTGAAATTCCAAGTAGTTTTTTTATTTTTTCTGCATTGGAAATTGTTTTTTCTGTATATGTATTTTCTTAATGTAGTGCAATCCATAACACAAACTTAGGTAATGGTTGCCATAGCTTATTTTGATAACTTTAACATAATAATCACTGAAACAACTGAAACCCTCCTCTAACAGATCTTCACCATTTAATTTTAAATTCTTGGAACAAGCAGAACAGTGATTTTTTGTTAGTAAAATCAATACAGGTTCTTTTTCTCATTCAACCATTAATTGAGATATTTGGTACAGCAAGTAGCTTTTCTTATTCTAAGTTCTATAGGTTGAAGATGAACCAAAACAAATAAAAATAGAAACATTTTTGTGGGGGGCAAGGAAGCAAAATTATCTTCCAGCAAATTTGAACCTCCATTAGTGAAAGTTACCAAACTAGGTGGGGGCGGGGGAAACAAATGTTGAATTAGAATGTACGTACCTCAGTGCTTCCATCTCCTTAATCATTTGAATCCAATTCTACCAGGACTGAATAAGTATCTACATGCTCATTGAGCTTCTCTAGGCATTCTGAATGTATGGAATTCAACAAGATATGATTCCAGCTTTCAGTCCTCAGCTACTGACAACTTGTGGAAATAAAATAAGAATTTAGATAAGTAGAAATAAAACATATATTACAGGATGGACTCTAGTAGGATTACAATTAATGGTCTTAAATCTCAGGGTTTTATTTGTGGGTTGTTATTGGTTTGTTTCTGCAGCCTATGAGAAAGATTTTAATTCCAATTAGCTAAAAGTTTTGGGAGATAGAGTATCATTTATATTGAGCTTCAGAGAATGAGTAAAATATTGACAGTTACAAATAGGGTAAAGGCCTTCTACTTAGATGGAAATTCTTGAGCAAAGATGTTGCTCCTTTGTTTCCAGAAAAATGAGTGAAAAATCACTTCTATTTTCAAGGGTCATTGCTGTCAAATGATTCTAAAGCTTCCTAACTTTTGTCAAATATATCACTCCTCACCATCACCAATGATGCAGAAACTGACCCATACTCTATGGTATTAACAAGACCATGGTCTTCAGAGTCTTACTTGTGAGGCTAAAAGAAGGAATCAAAAGCAAAAAATTACAACTCCATCTGCCCTCTAGTTCAATGCTTCCCCTGTATCTGATGAATGACTTCTAAAGCTAGGAAGTATTTGATCTGAAATTCCATATTTTGAAGCAGGATATTAAATTGAAAATATGAAATGTTCTGAAGAGTACATTATCATTATTTTTAAATAATATAATTAGTAAAGATGCCTAAATACCAACACAGAAAATTTTAATTGAAGACATTCCTAAAACGTGTATAAGTAGAGAAACCATATGAATAGTCAACATTTATCCTGCCAAAGGGCAGACCATTTTTGACTAAATGCTATAATTAGGGTAGTCCTCTGCTATTTATGCTATCATGAATACACAATTTTGTGCTGGAAAAAGCTTCTGAATTGATTTAGTCATAGTGCTTCATTTCACAGTGTTAGACAACTTTCACAATATTAGAGAGAATGATTCTGTCAATGGAAGACTAGATACAGCAACTCAAGGATTTTATCAACTACACTGGTATCCTTTCTTATAGTCTCATGAAACTCAAATCCCATTACTTGCCATCTCCAACAACCTCTGTAAGTAAAGTTTCTAAAGAATCAACCTAGTTTTCCTAATAGTAGTCCTTTATTTATATCACATGAGTAATTGGACATTTATTTCTTTTGTCATCTTTTATGTAGGAAAATATAACAGAGATAATGGCCAAATACTGCCCACCTTAGAATCTCAGAAAACGGTTATGTCTTCTCCAAAAACAAGAAGAATTTCTAGAACAAAATCTTATGTCCAGGGATGTCTCAGAAGGTAGTATTTGTAAATTTATAAAACATCATTGGGGGAACCCTGGTTGGCGCATCGGTTTAGCGCCTGCCTTTGGCCCAGGGCAGGATCCTGGAGAGCTGGGATCGAATCCCACGTCGGGCTCCCGGTGCATGGAGCCTGCTTCTCCTTCTGCCTGTGTCTCTGCCTCTCTCTCTCTCTGTGTGACTATCATAAATAAATAAAAATTTTAAAAAAAATTTAAAAAAGACATCATTGGAAGATTTGGCTTCAAATGCAAATGTTTGTTTCATTATTTATTTATGTAAAACTTTTAAAAATTCCTAATTTGGGGGGGGGTGAATTCACCAAATTTTTTTTGGAATTTAATAAAAAGGAGTAGAGAAAGCTCATGTATGCAGCTTAATAATGCCCTGTACTGTGTAAGTACTTTGACACTGATATATATTAGAAATAGTATTGGAAAACTCATGTTTGCTTATAACTAAACCTGTGTGAAACTGATGAAACGTTTCTCACTCCAAAAAGGACAACAGAGACACTGGCTTAAGGGCAAGACAGACTACCATTTACAGCTTCTTGCAATCATATCTCTGGCATTTTGAAAGATGTACATTGTCAAAAGGGAGCTGCAAGCAAGGTATTATGACAGAGGCCAGATGGAAAGAAAAAGAGTCAGGAAAGCAGATCAGAAGGTATGATAGCATAGTAGTTAAACTGATGGATATTCTGGCCATTTCAGGAGCTGAAGATTGAGAAAGGTGGGGTTATTGTCTTAAAGGAGATGTGCTGAGGTCCTGTGCTTGTTATCCAACAAGTTGAAGATACAGTTACTAAATGTAAAGAAAAAGTCTGAGCTTTAATCAGAGGAAAAGAAAGAAGTCTTCTTTGGGTCTTGAAGTAAAAATAGGAATAGCAGAAAAAAATAATTGGTGCTGAATCAGCTGTACCACAAGATAGATATAAAAAAATTCCCTAGGATTTAATACCTACATCTCAGGCATATCAAAGTTATAGGTCTTAATTATGAACCTTTTGGTGGGAAATAAGTGACACCTGCTCTGTGGATCTTGGGTAACAGCACAGGGCACAAAGACATGTGTATCCATGTCTGTTAAATGTCCTATAAGGAATAAAGTGATTTATTTCTCAATATTTCAAATTTTAGTCTCAGAAATCCACTAATCTCTGTTATCAAAAGAGTGAAATATAAAAATGTAAAAAAAAAAAGTAGCAGCAACATGTGGGCAATGGAATCTTAAAGATAGCATAGTAGCCATTGAAAATATTTTATACATGAAGCCCTGAAAATCTTATTTTTGGCATAGCAACACTTTTGATCAAAATCCCTAACTAGCATTTAGCAGAAAACACATAGATTCAGAGTCTTCAAATATTAGCATCAACAGTGCTAATATTTCATTATAAAATATATGAAATGTAAGAAAAATTTTAAATGGGTATTACATATACTACTCTTCAATATTGCTTATAATTTTTAATAGTGACTTCTTTCCATATTTTAAAAGGCAAATACTACTAATAAAAATAAAAATAGCAAAATATAAATGTAAATAAAAATAAATGTCAAGCTTCATCATTTTTGATAGAAAATATCTCTTTCCAAATTAAAAAATATAGAAACAAATGTCAAGCTTCATAATTTTTGATATAAAATAATTATCTCTTTCCAAATTAAAAAATATAGATTAGACCTATCCATTTTTATATCTCATTGGCATTATTTTATACTATAATAAAAGGTACACTTTCAAGAATAATCAACTTTAAATCACAGAAGGGAAAATTCAGATTCATTTGGATAAATGGTATCTAAATAATTCTGAGTGACTTAAATAGGATTCCAAGAGGTAATGATTCATATTTTACTTTAATAGAATGCTAGGGTAAATGTGACAGTGTGTCTAACATGATGAAGCAATGATAATAAAACTAAAAGTATCGTTTAGTAAACTTTCTCTATCTGACAGGCACTGTTCTAATACACTCCTATGGAAGAGGTTCTATAATGATTCTCATTTTGGATAGAAAGAACTGAGGCACATTTCTCTTGAGTAAATTCCTGAATGTCACACAACTGGTAATATTAGAGGCAAGATTTATCCCTAGATACTCTGGATCCAGAGCTTAAATTTAACCACTTCTTATGTCAAGCCTTACAAAATGCTAGTCTATGGGCATAACGTACACAAACAACCACATGTTTAATCCTCACTTTTTCAAGCATTCTGATACTATGAGAACCATACAGTTACTCTCTGAAAGTTCTAATTTTTATTTTTGGACGTAATCCACCAACAAATAGGGTCATCTGTAATAGCATCAAACACATATTTTTTTTAACATTTTAAAAATTCCCCTATCTTAGTATTTTCCATGAAATAGACTCAATTATTTCTCAACCTAAACCAAGTTGAGTGTTGTTTAACCAATATGCCTTAGAATACAAAAAGTCAAAACTCAACAGGAAATTAAGCGTAGTGTGTTAAATAGATGTTTGTGCTGACTGCAGAGCAAAATGAAGGCTTAGACTAATATGTGCATGTCCTGTAGGAAAGTTAACATGCAGAACTTAATTCAAGAAAAATACTAGTAAGCTATTATTACTTCAGTCAAAAGTAAAAATAGGGAATGTTTGAGTTTAAATATGGCTAGTAAATTGGCATGTGAAAAAAATCTCTGCATGCAATCTGCTATCTTTAAGTCTAAAATAATGCAAGGACAAGTGCCTTATAAATGGTGCCTAAAATCAAAATCCCATGTGTTATATTTAAAATGATACCTGCTGTATATTATCCAAAATTATTGTATTTAGTTTTAAATAGCACTATTCTTAGTGACATGAAACATGAACAAATATATTGGAAATACTTTCTTTAAGAAAAAGGGTCACTTTGTGAGCTGGTCTAATGAGCCATGTTTCTGGTCAATAGGAAAGACATCCTCCAAAATGAACTCAATCAATTAGTCCATAGAAAATAAGTAGGGCATTTCACATCCATCCATATTTAGCTAAATCTGCCTTTTAGACTTTATTGCTGAGTAGTCTGGGGAAAACAAGTCTGCTAGGATCTCTCTATAAAAGTAGGGGGAAATGTAAAATGTTTATATAGTTGTTTCACAGTTAAATTTTCTAAAGGAGATGTTTTCTTTAACCATCTAAGAAGGAAAAACCTTAAAATTCTAGAACATTAATAGTGAAAATGTCAATGTACTCTGGGAAAATTAACCAGTTCCCTTTTATATGGTCTCTTTACTGGTCACTTTTTAAAATTTTTTTAATTAATCAATCAATTAATTAATTAATTTGAAAGAGAGAAAATGCATACAAGCAGAGGGGGGTGCATCAGAAGGAAAGAGAGAAAGAATCTCAAGCAGGCTCCACTCTCAGCTGAGTCAGAGGCAGGGCTTCATTTCAGGACCCTGAGATCATGACCTAAGCCAAGATTCAGAGACAGAGATGACTTAATGAACTGAGTCATCTAGGCACCCCTTGTCCACACCTTTTGTTTGAAAAATAAATTTTGTTTTAGTAAAAAAACTAAGAAAGAGAACTAAAAGTTTCAGAAATAAGGCCAGGATAACTTCTTGATGATTTAAATAGTCTAAATGTAAAATTTCAAGAATTGTTCTTTTCTCTATTCTCCATGAAACACTAAAATGCTTCACATTACTTCTTTCAGAAATGATTTTTTTTGTGAATGTATTCTTTATTGCAAAGTTACACACAGCTCTGTTTTCTTAATGTTTCTGCATAATGTATAAATCAAACAGGTGTACTTGATACATATTTATGGAGGATTTTTTTTCGTTCTCTGATCTCAGAAGACATCTCAAAAGAATGCAGCTAGGTCTTTGATATGCATTGGTTTTGTGACTGTACTGCTACGACAAAGTGAGTAGAATTTGTGTTTTCTTTATAGTTCCATCATTTAATAATTTTTATAATGCTATGTTAGCATTCTTCCAAAGGTTCTAAATAAAAACATGATTCAACAAAATTGCAAGCAGGTAAATAGACCTGCTTCAAAGGTTCTTAGATTATTTCACTTATTCAGAAATGAATTATGAATTAATTATCTATAAACCATCAGAAATAGAGAATTGTTCATAAAAGACATTAAAGGAAAATTATGTGTAGGAAGACAGGTGAAACAAGAAAACTTAGCAGGAAACAATATGAGAACAATTACAAACAAATATGTTAACCAGTAAAAATAATGCAATATTATTTGGACAAATAGGTTCTCAAGGAACAGATTTTATATAGAGAGGAGTACTTTAAAAAAGATAAGTATGATTCCCAATTAAAACCAAAGCTTAGATGTTTGTGTCTTGTATTCTAAGTGCTACACTCAAGTTTGAGCTCTTTGTATTTTCTTAACCAACTCCTGTTATATAATTCCTTCAATTACTCCTAATTATTTCTTGTTTTTTTTTTCCCCTTTGAGTAGGTCTATATCCAAACATAAATTATTTGAAATCTTTTAAGAAAACCATTTATTTATTTATTTATTTATTTATTTATTTTTTTTTTATTTTTTTTAATAGGTAGTTCTTTTTTTTTTTTTCTTTTTTATTTATGATAGTCACACAGAGAGAGAGAGAGAGAAGCAGAGACACAGGCAGAGGGAGAAGCAGGCTCCATGCACCGGGAGTCCGACGTGGGATTCGATCCCGGGTCTCCAGGATCGCGCCCTGGGCCAAAGGCAGGCGCCAAACCGCTGCGCCACCCAGGGATCCCAAGAAAACCCTTTATAACTTAATGAAAATTTACAGTTCTAGTGCTATTTCTCAATATTTATGGCAAAAACTACTACAGTTCATACTGAAAAGAAACCAAAAGGGCTTCAGTCATAATTTACCCAGATTTACTTTTAATTAACAGTTTGAACTCCCCGGGTAATTGAAACTATTACTGAAGTGTTTCATTTAATCAGCAGAAAAGTTGGTAAATGTGAGGCCTCATAAAATCTTCAGCCATGTTTTTCAGTTACTAAATAATGCAGTTACTGAATTAATAAATAAGAGCCTAAAGTGAGAGAATACAAAGAAAAAAAAAAGCTATGGCAAGTGAGAAAAGATGTATTTCTGTCATGAATTGTAAATGAGATAATCAAAAGAATCAAAAAGCTGGAAAGGATAACAAGCAGCATTTTTTATTTGCCCAGGTTTTTTCCAAAAGAATATTTTAAATTTCTCTTTTCAAATCTTTAAAATCAGTTTTTTTGCCTTTCCTCCAAAGTGAAAGGAATTGTAAAAGCACAAAGGTTATCATAAGCTAGGGTCTCCTCAAGTAGTGAGGAACTTTGCACTATTTATTAGTTTTCATTAAAGCAATCCTTGGTGAACTCTTTATCAAGGACTTTGCCAGATATTTAGAGAACAGACAAAGAAATAGAAGTTATATTTTGTGCCCTTCAAGAACTTAAGTTCTCCTCAAGAGAATATTGTCAGCAAAGGGAAAGAAAAACATACCTGACTCCAATTAATTACAAAACTACGTATTACAATTGAGTGTTTTTGTTCTAAGGCAACACTAAGTGTGTGGAAACACTGGAATATATAAAGTATGAAATACATAAAGTATTTCTTTAAAAGTACCTTTTCCATTGGAAATGACAGCCACATACTTCAGAATGCTGAATGATAGTATATCAAGGGTAGTTTTCATTTGATTTCCTGTGTCACATTTTATTTTGGTATCAATAATTTCTTGTGTATTTTTCTTGAACCCTCAGTTACACTGCCCAATCCCTGGACATAAATCTCATAGAATTCTTTAATATGATGCCAATTCCATGAAAAATGCTGAGCACTAATTAAGAAATCAGTACGTGCATATTGATTGACTAAATAAAACTTATTTCTGAAAAAGCACATTTTAATTTTAATTAATCAATTAATAATTCATATAAACTAATAAAGCAAGTTAAATGGAAATGTTTTATGCAGGAATCATAGATGATTATAAAATACTAAAAATATTTAAAAATCTAATAAGGTATATTATAATGGTTTAAGAATAAAATAGCAAATTAACTTTGAATGAAATCACGCCTGCTCTTAATAACTGATAAGTTGCTTTTATGTACCTTTCAGGCAGTAGTAGACTTGACCCCAAACACGTTGAAAGTCATTTGAATGGAAAAGAGGAAATAGCTAGCGTCATGTTATGACTGAGGCTATTTCCCAAGTCATACATTATACCCTGAGTGTACCCATAAATAGTTGAGAAGTAGCATGAGAGAGGCTTTTGGCCTTCAAACAGTAGGTGGTGGTTTGATTCAGGTACATAGATCATTATAATATAACTTTATTCCCATGTCACTATTTTTTATAACACAGAGGTTATAGCTGTTGTTCTTTAATTCCCACATGCCTAGTGCACACAGGGAGTATGCATTTACAGTTCTGCACCATTAAGATTCTATCCAGGAACCGGGCTGGGAATTTAGGTCACAGTCAAAGCAAGGAAGAACTACATGGAGATGTTATATATCAGCCTAAAGAGAGATCTGGGGACAGAAGGGGAAGTGCTATAGATCACGATTAGGTTAGGCAGTGCAAAAACTAGGAAAAGATGCTTATAAGCATGGGGTTGATTGTTGACTTAATTTTTAATTTTGTAATTTCTAATTCTATTCAATTTCATCTTAAAAATGATCGTATTTATTTATTCTTATTTATTTATTCATGAGAGACACAGAGAGAGAAGCAGAGACACAGGCAGAGGGAGAAGCAGACTCTCTGGGGGAAGCCCAGTGCAGGACTGGATCCTGGGACTTCCAGGTCATGCCCTCGGTGGAAGGCAGATGCTCAACCACTGAGCCACCCAGGCGTCATTCTTAAAAAAAGAAATGTTAGTGCTACTAATATGTAATATGTGGAGTCCCTTCCTGCTTCCTACTCAGTCTATATATCAAATTTTACAAATTTTCAAGTAAATGAGGTATAGCAGCAGGGTAGAGTCAAAGTTCCACAATGCAGAAATTTTCATAATGAGGCCATCAGTGCTTCACTGGCTTTCAACATATTGTGATTTATAAGAGCTTCTGTTTGCCAGTTTAAACTGATTTAGGGATTATATCTTCTAATTTTAACTAACTTATTTTTCACCAAAAAGAACAATTGCTTGGAAAGATATTTAAAAATAAATGTTAAGTTAAGGCAGTATTATTAACCCCAAAAAAGCAAGAAGTAAAAAGTTGGCAAAGGCTACACTACTACCACAATTACAAGTCCTGATAACTATATTATGAGGTGAAATAAAATGATTTAATCTCTATTCTCTAAAGTTAACAGAATTTCATGTAAGATTTTCTATGTCTTTAGATATTAAATAAATATTACAAAACTAATATGATTCTTAGTCCACCTATAAAAGCTAAGTATCAAAACAGGAGCTCAAACTCTACATTTTTCTCAGTTATATTTAAAATCATGCATTACTCAATCCATATTTAATGACAAACATTTTAAGCAATCTTTAATAGTTTCTTTCTTAATAATGCAAAACAAAGAGCTACATGTCGTTGGTAAGTACTTTGTTAACTGCTCTATGTAGAAGTGGATAAAAAATCAAAAGAAAATAATACTGCACAATTTAAAATAAATTTATTATTTTAAATAACACTAAAAGCATTGCTGTAGGTTGGTAAAAATAATTTCTGCTATAACATCATAGGAAAATAAAGGTGTTTAATTTTATGGTATTTTAATAATCAAATAAGAAATATAATTTAAAAATATAAGTTACATTTTAATGAGCTGCAAAATGAATATATATATGAGAGACAAAACAGAAGTGACCAAAACAAAACAAAGATAGATCTTAATCCAATCATATTAATTATCATGTTAAATGTAAACAGTCTAAACTCATCAATCAAAATAGAGAGTTTGTCAGGACAGATGTAAAAGCAAGATATGGAGGCTATGCACATGTGGAGAGTAGGAAGTTTATATGGAATTTCAATACCTTCCACTAACATATTCTGTAAACTTAAAACTGCTCTTAAAAACAAAGCAAACAAAAATTAAAAAGAAAAAGCAAGATCAAAATATATAATGTCTATAGGAAACCCAAGGGAAATATAAAGACAGGTTGGTTAGAAGTAAAAGGCTGAAAAAAAAAAAAAAACATATCACACAATCATTAATCAAAAGAAAGTGGGGGTAAGGGCTCCTGTGTGGCTCAGTTAGTTAAGCACCAGCCTTCAGTTCAGACCATGATCTCAGGATCCTGGGATTCAGCTCAGGTCATGATCTCAGGGTTCTGGGATGGAGTCTGAGTTGGACTCTCTGCTCAGTGGGGAGTCTGCCTCTCTCTATCCCTCTACCCTTCCCCCATGTTCATGCTCTTTCTCTCTTCGTTCTCAAGAAAAAAAAAAAAAACTTTATCAAAAATAAAAGAAAGAAAGAGGGTATCTATGACAGTATCAAACTAGACTTCAGGAAAAGGACTATTACCATGATTAAAGAAGAGCAATGCTACTATAGAACATTAGGAAGAATATTTTGGGGGTGATGGAAATGTTGTGTATCTTTATTGTGGCTTTGAGTTCACTGCTGTGTGCATTTGTAAAGATTCATAGAACTATGTACCAGATGGTATCAATTTTCATGTATGTAAATAAAAATAATAAAAATAACAATATGAAATACAATGGGCCAAAAGAATTGAAAATGAGCTAAGCATACCCTTTGTTCATTTCCCAGACTTAGGAGCCTCTCATGTTTTGTCACCCTAATTTTTCCCACTGATTTTCCCTCATTTCCCTTATAATCCCTTTCTCTATTTCTTATATTCCCATATGAGTGAAGCCGTGTGATGATTGTCCTTTTCCGATTGACTTACTCCACTCAACATGATACCTTTTAGTTCCATCTATATTGAAGCAAATGGTAGGTATTCGTCCTTTCTAATGGCGGAGTAATATTCCATTGTGTTTCACACACATGTATACACACAGTATTCCATCACATCTTCTTTATCCATTCATCTGCCAAAGGACATCAAGTCCCCTTCCACAGTTTGACTATTGTAGATATTGCTGCTATACATTGGGGTGCAGGTGTCCCAACGTTTCACTGCATCTGTATCTTTGGGTAAATACTCAGTAGTGCAGTTGCTGGGTCACTGGGTAGCTCTTTTTCACTCTTTGAGGAACCTCCACACAGTTTTCCAGAGTGGCTGTACCAGTTTGCATTCCTATTAACAGTGCAAGAGGGTTCCCTTTCTCCACATCCTCTCAGCATTTGTTGTTTTCTGTCTTGCTAATTTTTGCCATTTTCACTGGTGTGAGGTATTATCTCATTGTGGTTTTGATGTGTATTTCCCTGATGGCAAGTGATGCAGAGCATTTTCTCATCTGCTTGTTGGCCATGTCTATGTCTTCTTTAGTGAAATTTCTGTTCATATTTTTTGCCCATTTCATGATTGGATTGTTTGTTTGTTTGCCGTTGAGTTTAATAAGTTCTTTATAGATCTTGGATACTAGCCCTTTATCTGATATGTCATTTACAAATATCTTCTCCCATTCTGTAGGTTGTCCCTTAGTTTTTTTTGACTGTTTCTTTTGCTATGCAAAAGCTTTTTCTCCTGATTAGGTCCTAGTAGTTCATTTTTGCTTTTGTTTCCTTTGCCTTCATAGATGTATCTTGCAAGACGTTACTGTGGCCAGTTCAGAAAGGGTGTTGCTTGTGTTATCCTCCAGGATTTTGACTGTTTCTTGTCTGACATTTAGGTATTTCATCCATTTTGAGTTTATCTTTGTTTTTTGTTTTTTTTGAGTTTATCTTTGTGTATGGGGGTATATCTTTGTGTATGGTGTAAGAGAATGGTCTAGTTTCAATCTTCTGCATGTGGATGTCCAATTTTCCCAGCACCATTTATTGAAGAGACTGTCCTTTTTCCAGTGGATAGTCTTTCCTGCTTTGTCAAATAATAGTTGATCATAGAGTTGAGGGCCCATTTCTGGGTTCTCTAATCTGTTCCATTGATCTATGTGTCTGCTTTTGTGCCAGTACTATACAGTCTTGATGATCACAACTTTGTAGTACTGCTTGAAATCAGGCATTGTGATGCCACCGGCTCTGGCTTTCTTTTGCAATATTCCCCTGGCTATTCAGGGTGTTTTCTGATTTCACACAAATCTTTAGATTTTTTGTTCCAACTCTGTGAAAAAAGTCCATGGTATTTTGACAGGGATTGCCCTGAATGTGCAAATTGCCTTGGGTAGCATAGATATTTTCACAATATTAATTCTTCCAATCCATGAGCATGGGATATTTGTCCATCTCTTTGTGTCTCTCAATTTCTTTCAGAAGTGCTCTGCAGTTTTTAGGGTATAGATCCTTTACCTCTTTGGTTAGGTTTATTCCTAGGTATCTTATGGTTCGGGATGCAATTGTAAATGGGATTGACTCCTTAATTGCTCTTTCTTCAGTCTCACTGTTAGTGTATAGAAATGCCACTTGTTTCTATGCATTGATTTTGTATCCTGCCACACTGCTGAATTGCTGTATGAGTTCTAGCAATCTTGGGGTGGAGTCTTTTGGGTTTTCTATGTACAGTATCATGTCATCTGCAAAGAGGGAAAGTTTGACTTCTTCTTTGCCAATTTGAATGCCTTTTATTTCTTTTGTTGTCTGATTGCTGAGGCTAGGACCTTTAGTACTATGTTGAATAGCAGTGATGAGAGTGGACATCCCAGTCATGTTCCTGATCTTAGGGGAAAGGCATTCAGTTCTTCCACATTGAGAATGATATTTGCTGTGGGCTTTTTGTAGATGGCTTTTAAGATACTGAGGAATGTTCCCTCTATCTATACACTCTGAAGAGTTTTGATCAGGAATGGATGCTGTATTTTGTCAAATGTTTTCTCTGCGTCTATTGAAAGGATCATATGGTTCTTTTTTTTTTTTTTCCTTGTTGATGTGATCTATCATGTTGATTGCTTTACGAGTGTTGAACCAGCCTTGCATCACGGGGATAAATCCCACTTGGTCATGGTGAATAATCTTCTTAATGTATTGTTGGATCCTACTGGCTAGTCCCTTGTTGAGAATTTTTGCATCTGTGTTCATCAGGGATATTGATCTATAATTCTCCTTTTTGGTGGGGTCTTTGTCTAGTTTTAGAATTGATGCTAGTCTCATAAAACGAGTTTGGAGGTATTCCAACCATTTCTATCCTTAAGAACAGCTCTAGTAGAATAAGTATTATTTCTTCTTTAAACGTTTGATAGAATTCCTCTGAGAAGCCATCTGGCCCTGGACTTTTGTGTCTTCTGAGGTTTTTGATGACTGCCTCAATTTCCTTCGATTTCCTGGTTATTGGACTGTTCAGATTTTCTATTTCTTCCCATTCCAGTTTTGGTAATTTGTGGTTTTCCAGAAATGCATCCATTTCTTCTAGATTGCCTAATTTGTTGGCATGTAGCTGCTTATAATATGTTTTTAAAATAATTTCTATTGCATCGGTGTTGGTTGTGATTTCTCCTCTTTCATTCATGAATTTATTAATTTGAGTCTTTTATTGTTTTTAATAAGACTGGCTAATGGTTTATCTATCTTATTAATTCTTTTAAAGAACAAACTCCTGGCTTTGTTTCTCTGTTCTACAGTTCTCCTAGTCTCTATTTCATTGAGTTCTGCTCGAATCTTCATTATCTCCCTTCTGCCTGATGTAGGTTTTACTTGCTATTCTTTCTCCAATTTCTTTAGGTGCAATGTTAGCTTGTGTATTCGAGTTTTTTTTGATTTTTTGAAGGATGCTTGTATTAGGATGTATTTCCCTCTTAGGCCTGCTTTTGCTGTATCCCAAAGATTTTGAATGGTTGAATATTTATTTTAATTAGTTTCCATAAATCTTTTTTTTTAATTTTTATTTATTTATGATAGTCACAGAGAGAGAGAGAGAGAGAGAGAGAGAGAGAGAGAGGCAGAGACACAGGCAGAGGGAGAAGCAGGCTCCATGCACCGGGAGCCCGACGTGGGATTCGATCCCGGGTCTCCAGGATCGCGCCCTAGGCCAAAGGCAGGCGCCAAACCACTGCGCCACCCAGGGATCCCCCATAAATCTTTTTAATTCTTCGCTAACTTGGTAGTTGACCCATTCATCTTTTAGTAGGTTGCTCTTTAACCTCCATGTATTTGAATTTCTTCCACATTTCTTCTTATGATTGAGTTCTAGTTCCAAAGTGTTATAGTCTGAAAATATGCTGGGGACAATCAATCTTTTGGTATCAGTTGAGACCTGATTTGTGACCCTGTATGTGATCTAGTCTGGAGAAAATTCCATGTGCAGTTGAGAAGAAAGTGTATTCAGTTGCATTCAGATGGAAAGTTCTGTAAATAACTGTGAAATCCATTTGGTCCAGTGGATCATTTAAGGCCCTTGTTTCTTTCGTGATAGTCTGCTTAGAATATCTGTCATTTGCAGAAAATGCTGTGTTGAACTCTCCTACTATTAGTGTATTATAATCTAACTATCTCTTTACGTTGGTTTTTAATTACTGATATACTTGGCAGCTCCCACATGAGAGGCATAAATATTCATGATTGTTGGGTCTTCTTGTTGGATAGACCCTTTAAGTATGATGTAGTGTCCCTCTTCATCTCTTTCTACACTCTTTGGGATAACCTTTAATTTATCTGCTATGCGGATTGTTACCCCAGTTTTCCTTTGAGGACCATTTGAATGGTAAATGGTTCCACACCCTTTCATTTTTAGGCTGGAGGCGTCCTTAGATTTAAAATGAGACTCTTGTAGACAGCAAATAGATGGGTCTTGCTTTTTTATCCAGTCTGATACCCTGTGTCTTTTGATGGGATCACTTAGTCCATTCACATTCAGACTTACAATTGAAAGATATGCATTTAGTGATATCACTATACCTCTCCAGTCCCTGTTTTTGGGATTATTTCTTTGGGCTTCCTTTCTATCACAGGGTGCCCCTTAGTATTTCTTGCAGAGCTGGTTTGGTGGTCACATATTCTTTCTGTTTCTGTCTATCTTGGAAGCTCTTTATCTCTCCTTCTATTCTGAATGAGAGCCTTGCTGGATATTCTTGGCTGCATGTTCTTCTCATTTAGGACCATGAATATATCCTGCCAGCCCTTTCTGGCCTGCCAGGTCTCTTGGAGAGGTCTGCTGTTAATCTAATATGTCTCCCCATAAAGGTTAGGGATCTTTTTTCTCTTGTTGCTTCAAGGATTTTCTCTTTATCTTTGGAATGTGCAAGTTTCACTATTAAATGTTGAGGTACTGAATGGTTTTTGTTGATTTTTGGGGGGACCTCTCATCTCCTGATCTGAATGCCTGTTTCCCTCCCCAAATTAGGGAAGTTCTCAGCTATGATTTGCTCAAATATACTTTGTGGTCCTCTCTCCCTCTCAGCGTCTTATGGAACCCCGGTTATACATAGATTCTCCCTTCTCAGGGTATCATTTATTCCCTTAACCTTTCCTCATGGTCTCTTAATTGTTCTTTCTTTTTTACTTCCTTACCATCAACTTGTCTTCTATGTCACTCACTCACTCTTTCTTGCACCTCATCAACCCTAGCAGTTAGGACCTCCAGTTTGGATTGCATCTCATTTAATTTATTTTTAGTTTCAGCCTGATTAGATCTAAATTCTGCATTAACGTGGTCTCTAGAGTCCTTTATGCTTTTTTCCAGAGCCACCAGTAGCTTAATAATTGTGCTTCTAAATTAGCTTTCTGACATCAAATTGTAATCCATATTCTGTAACTCTGTGGCAGGGAGTACTATTTCTGATTCTTTCTTTTGTGGTGAATTATTCCTTCTAGTCATTTTGTTCAGTGCAGAGTGGCTGTATGAGTGGCCTAATCAAAAATATCAACCATGACCTAAGTAAATTCCACCCTAGATGATTCTGAGTGGTCCTAGAGGTTGATCCTCTTGGTTCTGAGTGTATTTTGTTCTGTATGTTAGAAGATGCTCAATCCCAAATTTATATAAACCAGCAATACTTACAGAAAGCCCCAACACTGACCACTAAAACATAAACAAGATAAAAAGGGGGGCAGAATGGGAATGAAGAGAATATAATCTCACAGAATGAACCAGCACGGTATTCCACTTGGTTCTGGGTGCATGCTGGTCATGTTTTAGAAGGTATTAACTTCTGCCATTGTAGAACAAAACCAGGCAGAGAAAACAAAAAGTACAAATCAAAAACCTATATCTCGTATATGTCCCAAAATTATATTGAGTATGTTGGAGGGATTGGAGAAGTGTAAAATATATCTAAGACATTTAATTTTAGAAATATGAAAGTCAAAAAAGAAAAAAAACTTAAAAAGGAAGAACTGGTAAAATCTTGTAGTTAAGGTGGGAAAGAAAAAATACTGGAAATTTTTAGTCTCATATAAGAAAGAGTTGTAATGGAAAAAGGAAAAAGAAAATTATAAAACAGAAAAAAGGGGACCCTCTAGTTCTAAATACTGTATTCCCCTGACTTTTCCTTGGTCCTGGAGCTTCTTGGTGCACTTGGTCCAGAACTTGCTCTTCCCCTGTCTTTCCAGCTGGTCTTCTGGGGGCGGGGCCTGCTGTGCTGACTCTCAGGTGTGTGCACCTGCGGGAGATGCCCCGCCCCCTACCAGGTGCTTGGCTACTTGTGAGCTGTTTACCCCTGAGGTCACTGTTCCCAGGCGGCCCCGCCCCTCCCAGGCACACATGGAACAAGGAGGGAAAACCACGCTGGCGGCGGTCAGGTCTGTAGCTCTGGAGTCAGCTCCCCCAGTAACTGCCGCAGACTCCCAGTCCGCACTGGCCTGGATGCTCTGGGGGCGGGTGTGCTGATCTGCACAGCTCGGGGGCACCCAGCGGCAGGAGAGTCCTCGCGGTCCTGCGCCCTCCCCACCTCCACACGTCCCGGGGGAGCTCAGGATCCTGGGCTGTGTCCCCTGGCGCCCTGGGATCCCGGGCCTGCGCCCCTAGAACCCGCTCCCTGGGCCCCCTGACCCACCTGCATCTCCCAGGTGCCCCGGGGGCTGCGCTCCAGCCCTTTACCGAGATTCCCACCGTTTGAGGTGCGCTTTTCCCGGGGCGCCCCCTCCTCTAATAGGGACTCCGGGAATCTGGAGGCTTCCCTGCCCCTCCTGCAATTCCCCCCCCCCCGATTGCCCTGCTGAGCGCTTTTCCCTCCGGGAAGGATCCTGCGGATTTTTAAAGTCCCCGCTTCTCCGGGGCTGGGCTCTCCCGCCCTGAGGGGCTCACCCTGGCCTTGGCCCTGCTCCTCGCAGCCCCTCCCCGACTTGATTCTTTTTTTTTTTTTTTTTTCCCACCTTCCTACCTTGTTAGAAGTGAACACTTTTCCCCCTGTAGCGTTCCAGCTGTTCTCTCTTTGAATCTCAGGTCGAACATCTGTAGGTGTTCAGGATGTTTTGAAAGTCATCCAGGGAAGTTGGTGGGACCAGGTGAGTTGAGGACCCTGCTCCTCCGCCCTCTTGCCCCCAATCTAAGATCTGTCTTCTTAAAGTAAAACTCATAGAATCAGAGAGTAAAAAAGCCAAAAACTTTTAGCTGTGACATGAATAAGATCTGAGGATCTAATGCTAAACGTGGTGACTGTAGGTCACAGCACTGTGTTATTTAATTGAAATCTCCAATGGAGTAAAACTTAAATAATAATAACAAATAATAATTAGTAGATAGATATGTAAGGTGAATGGATATATTCATTAAGTAGGTGGAGATAATCCTTTCACAATGTATGCATGGATCAACTCACCATGATTTTTCTTTAAATCTCTTATGAATTTGTTATTTATACCTCAACACAGAGGAAAAAGTAAAAAAAAAAATAATATGAAGAAATGGTACCAACTTATATTCTCACTGATCATGTGTAAAACTGCTCCGCATCTAAACTACTGTTATTGTCTTTTTGTTTTCCCAATTGCACATTTGTAACTCATTGACCTTTGGCGGTATTGCTATGATTCATGAGTCTGCCTTACTTTTAATTTTTTTGCTAAGATTTTTAATAGTTCAGTGACAGTTTTTATAAAGTGCTGCTAAATTCTGTTGAATGCTTTTTCTGCTTCTGTTTTTGTCTGCTTTATTCTATTAATAATTTGAATTACACTGATTGATCTTTTAATGTTACACTTGCATTAGTGAAATATATTTCACTTGGTTGTTATATATTATTCCCTATGTGGTTTAAATATTTTGTGCCTGTATTTACAAAGATATTTACCGATGAATTTTGTTTATTTTAATATCCTTGTTAGCTGTTTGAATCAATGCTACGATGCCCTCATAAATGTATTGGTAAGTAGGATATCTTTCTGTAGATATTCTCTAGAAAAGTTTGTATAAGATCAATATTTAATAGGTTTAGGTCCAGTAATTTTTTTTCTGTTTCCTCTTGTATATAAATTAAGTTGTACTTTTCAAAGAATTTGTCTATTTTATCTAAATTGTCCTTTTTTAGACACAATTTGTTTTGGGCATTATGCTAACTGAAGTAAGCCTGAAAGAAAGATAAATATGAATGAGTTCACCAACATGTGGAATTTGAAATTAATTAAAGTTGTAGGATTATAGAATAACTGGAGGTGAGGGAAATGGGTAGATGTGGGTGAAAGAGAACAAACTTATTTGCAAGATAAATAGGTTTTGAGAATTTAATAAATAATGTACAACATGTTGACTACTGTTAATATTGTATCGTATACTTAAAATTTGCTAAGAATAGATCTTAAGTGTTCCCTCACACACACACTTATAAGGTAACTGTTTGAGAGGATGGATGTATTAATTAACTTGATTGTGGTATGTGTATGTAAGCCATCAGGTTTGTACATTGTAAAAATGTACAATTTTATTTGTCAGATATACCTGATAAAGCTGGGAAAAATAAACTTAAGAATATATTTCTTATCTTTTAAACATGTGGGAATTTGTATTGTGTTACTTTACATTGCTGATAACAGTAATTTTTATCTTTTTTCTTGATTTGTCTTGCAATGTGTATTTATCAAAGAAACAATGTTTAGCTATGATGAATTTTACAGAAAATATGCTTTTTCCCATTTAATTTCCATTTTAGGCTTATTATTTCTTTCTGTCTACTTTTTTGGAGATTAATTTCTAATCCCTTTTCTTGTTTGGAGATTGGAATATTGTACAGCCCTTTCTGTTTCTACTGAAAGTTATTTATAGTTTTAAACTACTTTTTAAGCATTACATTATACTTGCATGATACAATTTTGATATGTTGTAGTCATTATCATTAAGTGAAAATATATTCCTATTTTCATTTTACTTCTTCACTGACTCATAAGTTATTCAGATGAATGTTATATAATTTCTAAACAGTTGAGAGTTTACTAATTTTCATTTCCTGACTGATTTCTAGGATAATCTCAATACGGACAAATAACATATTCTGTATGATTTTAATCCAGGAAATCTGTTAAATCTTGACTTATGGCTCATCAAAGGATCAATTTTGATAGATGTTCCATGTAGCATTAAAAATAATAATTCTGTGAGTATCAGTTTTACTATTCCCTGTATTTCAATTAGGTTAAGTTTCTTAAGTATATTTTTAAATCATCAATATCTCTATTCTTTTCTATTTTTTCTAGCAGATACTGGGGACATTATCTTAAAAACTTCAATAATTTTTGTGGGTGTTAATCTACCTGTAGGTCTTTCAGTTTTTATTAGTCATATGAACATTTGCCTCTCCCTCTTCTATGCTCACTCTTTCTCTCTCCCTCTCAAATAAATCTTTTTAAAAGTCTTTTCATTTCTTATAATGCTTGCTTTAAAGACTACCAAATTTTTACAGTAAATACTTGCATGATATTTCATATTCCTTTCTTCATCCTCATATTGAAAATGTGGCTTATTGGCAGTATAGATTTTCTTTTAATCGTGTCCATCAAACTTTGTCTTTTACATGGATATTTGTTACATTTCCATTTAATGGTATTACAAATACTGCTGCTAGTCTATTTCCCTCAGCCTTTTCTAAATCTCTTTTTTAAAGATTTATTTATTTATTTTAAAGAGAGAGGGGGAGGGAGAGAATCTTGAGCAGATTCTACAGTAAGCATAGAGTCCTATGCAGAGTATGAGCTCATGACCCCAAGATTATGACCTGAGCAGAAACCAAGAGTCAGACACTCAACCCACTGAGCCAACCCAGCACGACACTCCCATCCTCAGCCTCTACCTAAACTGAAATACAATTAAATTACATTTATCCACCAATTAAATCTGCATCACTTATTTTCTTCTTTAACCACTCTAAATCCACCAACTTGCTATTTGTTTTCTAACTGCTCAATTTGTTCTCTATTTCCTTTACTTTATCCTTGTTTTGATCTTGGTTAACCAATTATTACTGTTATTATCATTGTTTTTCCTTTCTGAAGCTGTTAGTATCTTCCTTTGTACTTTTAATTAACAGAGAGATTACAATATTCATATTTAATTGATTATAGACTACCTTAAAATCATAGTGTTGCATTTTCCTAGACAATGTCATACTTCCCCACATCTCTTTACTAGTTCATGTGGAACTAGTTTAGTACCTTTGTTGTTATATATCTCAATAGACCATATTTAAAAACCCATAAAATTTTAATTTAACTTCATATTTACCCTTTTTGTATGAGTATGTATTTGTTTTATTGCATAACCATAGTTGTTTTTTTTTTTTTTTGCATAACCATAGTTTTATATGGAATTTCCTTCTGCCTGAATATCCTCAAGGTTTTTTGTTTGTTTGTTTCATATTTTTGTCTCTGAATTCTTTAATTTTTGTCTGTATTGAAAATTTCTCTATTCACTTTTATTCTTGAAAGATGGTTTGGCTTATTATAAAATTATATGTTCACAATTATTTCAACACTTTCAAGAAGCAATTCCATTGGCTTTTGGTTTCCAAATTTTCTGTTGAAAAGTAAGAACTTAGTTTTATTATTGCTTCTTTACAGATTTTATGTATTCCTCCCTCCTTCAATGGCTGACTTAAAAACTTTGCAGTTTTAATAATATCTCAGGTAGTTTTCCTTTGAATATTACTTCTATTTTATTCTCCCAGGTTCTATCTAAACTGAAGTACAATTAAATTTGTACACCATATTCCATATGTATCCCTTATGTTATGCTTTATCTACTTCAATTATTTTATTTTTCATTTCTAGAATTTCATTTGATTCTTTTTTTTCATATACATTTATTTCAATTTTCTGGTAAAATTCTCCCTTTTTTCTCTATTTCTCTGAACATATTAACCCAATATTTGGATGTCCTGTTTGTTTCTATTTTCTATTTTTTCCTCTTGATTTTCTTTAGTTATGTGCTTTGCTATCTTATCATGATTCACACCTCTGTTTTTCTCATTACCATTTAAAGTCATAGTCTACTTGATAGCCTCAAACATCAACTTTTGTGTCCTCAGGACACAAAGGTGAGAAAGGTCTTGTCCTCTACTTTTGGCAAATGCTCTAATAAGTAAAACGGAAGATATAAAATATAAAGCAATCTTCTTAATTTTGTTTAATAAATTAATGAAAATGTGTCTCATATTTTACTATTAAATTTTTCTCCTTTTCATAGATATCCTGTAGTAGTTAGATCTGTTAATAACTTGGTAAGCATTTACTGCATAATAGACTATTCAATTTAATTTAATTTAATATTCAATTTAAAATCTCTCTGCTTCTGTTGACATGATTATGTACCTTTTTAAAAAATATTTTATTTATTTATTCACAGAGAGAGAAGCAGACTCCGTGCAGAGAGTCCGATGCGGGACTCCAGGATCATGCCCTGGGGCGAAGGCAGGCGCTAAACCACTGAGCCACGCAGGGATCCCCAATTATGTACCTTTTATACTTAATTTCTTATGAAGGAGAATTTCACATTGTATGTTTCTCTTTTTTTTTTCCTTTTTTAAATTTTTAAAAATATTTTATTTATTTATTCATGAGAGACACACAGAGAAGAGAGAGAGGCAGAGACACAGGCAGAGGGAAAAGCAGGCCCCATGCAGGGAGCCCGATGTGGGACTCGATCTCGGGTCCCCGGGATGATGCCCTGGGCTGAAGGCTGCGCTAAACTGCTCAGCCACCTGGGCTGCCCTCTTTTTTTTTTTCTTTTTAAAAACATTTTTATTTATTTATTCATGAGAGAGACAGAGAGGCAGAGACACAGGCAGAGGGAGAAGCAGGCTCTTGTGGGGAGCCTGATGTGGGACTTAGCATTTAATATTTAAGATTAAGATCACCCCACAATTCTCTTTGTTTATATCCTTGTTCAATTCTTGTGTCCAGATTCAGTTAGTAAAAAAAAAGGAAAAAAAAAGTGAGAGGGGAAATATTCATTATATTTTATATGCAAAGACAGAATTTTTTTCCATAACTGTTTGATAAAAGTCAACTGTATAGAGGGGCATCTGGTTTGCTCAGATAGTTAAGGAGCTGATTCTTAGTCTCGGCTCAGGTTTTGATTTCAGAGTTGTGAATTGGAGCCACAAGTTGGGTTCTGCACTGGTCATGGATGTCACATGTAAAAAAAAAAAAAAATGTCAACTTCATATCATCAACCACTTTTATGGAGGATATTTTTGAATTATTTCATTTTCCTTAATGATTACTTTCAGTTTTCAACATACCTTTGTCAAATTTCATACTTTTTTGGTATTGCCTACAACATTTAAATTTTCAAAATTGCTAAGATTTTCGCTTATCCTTTTAGCTTTAAATAATATTAGCTTATCCTAAATTTATTTAATTTTTTAAAGATTTTTCATTTATTTATTCATTAGAGACACAGAGAGAGCTGGAGACATAGGTAGAGGAAGAAGCAGGCTCCCCCAGGGAGCCCAATGTAGAACTGATCCCAGGACTCGATCCCAGGACTCTGGGATCATACTCTGAGCCGAAGGCAGACACTCAACCACTGAGCCACCCAGGCATCCCCAGCTTATCCTAAATTTAGTTTATTCTTTGAAAATCCTGCATTGTTTTCCCCTTTTTAATTACTTTAATGTGTAAGTCTGTCCTTTCTTTTTTCTCTTTATCAGTCTTTTTCAGCAGTTTGGTTCTCAAATAATTTGTTTTGCATTATTGGTGATTTCTGTGTCTTTATATTATTTTCTATATCCCTACTCAGTTTTTCTTTCTCACCTATATCATTGTGAGAAGTATATTTATAATCTCACTGGTGACTTTTGATTTGTCATTTTGGCTTACTGTTATCTCATGTTCTATCACACGAATCTTGATGCTATTTTACTATGTATAAGATCATGATTATAATACATTTATAATATGTTGTCCTATTATCATTAAAATATCAAACTTGCTGTATTGTTTTATTTTTACATTATGATGTTCTGATATTAATAATGTTACATTAATTTTATTTAGTTTTTATACTCTTATTCCAGTCTATCTACCATTATATTTTAAGTATGTTTCTTTCAAGAAGCAAATAGATTGGTATTTTGAAAAGATCCTCTGTCTATTGATGAGATAATTTAATGTATTTAAATTTATTGGCTCCTCTGACATGATTAGAATTTAGTTATACAACCTTATTTTGTACTTTCTTTGTAACATAATTTTCCTTAACTTCACTGCCTCTCTTTTCTTAATCATGTTGGGCTTACTCATTTATCCTCTATAACTTTGGATGCTGAGCATTTTATTCCTATTCTTTAGTTAATGTTTATTTACATGCACTTTATGACTCATGAAATACTCTTGTATTCTACAGTTCCAGCCTCCCTTGTGGTTATATGGGAGCAATTTGAAAGCAATAGCTGATGGACAGTGAGAAGTGATTAATTTCCTCAAAGATGAGACAAATAAATGCCAGCATACTTTCCATGCTGCAGTAACATTCTACAGCACATGTTCTAGATGCATACTAGAGGTAGGAGACTTTATGTACCTTAAAAACAAATTCTCATTCTTAAGCCATTGATATCACTGTGTTTGTCTGTAGCAGCATTTAACATGAGTTCTTCTAACTAAAACAACTCTGTATTTTGCCAGTGAAATCTAAATAAATGTAATCTTTATCTCTGTCCTTTTTCCTAACACACACAAAAAAACCTTGGAGTGTTTTGCTCCTCACAAATTCCGTATTTGATTAACTTTGCAGTTTCATAATTCCATTTTATAACCTTATTTTCAATAAATTATTATATTATATAATTATGTACTAATTTAATTTTTAAATTTTGTTTAATCTCTAATATCTAATACTTATTTAAAATTCTTCCATATAAAACATAATAAAATTCTTCCATATTTTAATTTTATTTTTTTAGAGCACGCGAGAGAGAGAATGGAGGAGTGAGCAGGGGTGGGTGGGTAAAAGGAGATGGAGACAGAGAATCTTTTTTTTTTTTTTTTTTTTAAGATTTTGTTTATTTATTCATGAGAGGGACAGAGAGAATCTGAAGCAGGCTCCATGCCCAGTGCAGAGCCTTTTGCAGGGCTCCAACCACTACTCTGAGATCATAAGTCAAGCCAAAACCAAGAGTCAGATGCTTAACTACTGAGCCACTCAGGTGCCCTTCCATGTTTTAAAATCTTCTTTGCTTACTATGACTGCCTTCATATCAGTCCTACTTGCTGGCTTTATTTCCCCCTTGCTAGTTAGAACTTTAAGCAGTTCTTTCTGCATTATTTTGTGAAATTTAAAATCTTATTCCTCATGTATTTTAATATATCTTTGTTGCACTAAATGAGTTAATTCATACAAAGTGTTTATACAAGTTCTAGAATTGGATTTTCTGTTCTCTAATCGTTTCTACATATTCACCAAATGCCCTGAGTTGTAGAGGTTTCTGTATAGGACAGTTTTAAGGTTTCCCTGGCCAGGATCCCATACAGTTTACTGGATCTAGATAATATTTTGATTCATTTCTTGTTCATCCTGCCTCACTACTTTGGTATTAAAGCTTTTTGGCCCAGTACCCATTCATAGCACTGGCCATGGATTATGATTTACAAAGGCTGAGTATGTCCCACTCATATATCAGGGAAGCTTGATGGTTTTTGTGCTAAATTATCAAGTTTAGCACAAAGTGTGTGTGTTTCACAGGTCTAAGTTTTAGACAAGAATAACGGTCCCAGGTCCCCCTTGAGCATGAGGCCTACAGCTCTCTCTCCTGTTAAAACACCAGCCTTTAAGACTTATATCCTTTCCCTCATGGGCTACTCTCACTTCCTCGTTGTTTATAGCACCTGATGGTTTCCCTTGGAAGGACTTGCATTCAACATTACATTATGTGTTCATTGTTTGTCTTTTTCTTTTAATCTAACATTTTAATGTTTTTGAAATAGAAGGGGGAAATTCTTCATAAGAAATTAAATATCACTATAATATTTCTAGCATCACTTCTTAAATTAAAAAAATAACTTGAGATGAACTCATTTCTTAAATTTACTTTAAGCACTAATAGCCTAAAATTCTATTGTTTCTACCATCCCAGACCTCTCTGTACCCTAAAAAGAGGGGTACCATTTAATTACATTCAATAAGCCTCTTTACAATTTTCTGTGTAGAAACAATGGCATTAACCCTTGGATATTTCCAAATAAAATTCCACCCAAAGCCATTACCAACTCTAGGTGCAAATTTAGGAATTATTCTTAAAGAAGCAGATATACAAGACTGAGGATCTATAGCACGCATTTTGCTTCACTGTTATTCCCAGGCTCACTTAGTCTGCTACATTGTTTCATTTGTTTCCAAGTTCACAGATGACAGTAGACTCATCAATGAGTGAAACAAGAAGGTTTAAGAGGCTCCAGTTCTTTTTGGCTGGGGATGTATCTGGCAGTGACTACTTTGGTCCTTTGTCAGTTTTATTTTTCTTGCTTACTGCATCTCTCTGAGGACCTGGAAAGAGTAAAGATTAGGCCATCAAAGATAGCTCTGAGCCAGAAGGATGACCCTGCTTTCTTTCTTTCACATAGCCTGACCTAAAAGAAAACTGGATTCCAATCTCCCTGAATGATCTGATTTACCAATAAATCCTATGTCTTAAAGATAACTGTTCCTGCTTCGGTGCTTGACCTGAAACTTTATTTTCTCTACTGCTAACTACAAAATATCCTCTTGTAGAGGATTCTATCTACATTTTCTTCCCAACTTAAGCAAAAACTATTATATTAAGATGGATGGGTAAATAGATGGATAAACAGAGAGATAGGTAGGTAGGAAGGTAGGTAGATACATAGATGATAGATAATCTGCTTTATTAGAAGACACTTGTCACACATGTAACTATGCTTGTGACTATAGATTAAATGTAAAGAAACTGAGTGTAACAAAGGAAGTTCATATTCTTCTAATTCCAAAGCTTTAATAAAGAATTAAAGAATTCTGATTACTCAATCCCATATTTACTATTCAGCTTTACATTTTATACAAACTTTCTCCAATTCCTTTATCAGGTTCAGTGACAACATGAGCAACTCATTGAGAATTAGAATTCATAGCTCCTAAGAAGTGAGCACTGATTATTAACACATTTTCTCTCATTTCTATTAACAAGATTTCTCTCATTTCTATCAACCTATAAGCCTCACAGCTTTGCCCATCATTTTATTTCTTACATGTCCTTTCATTCTGTCCTACATATTGTTGTTTGGATTCCTACTTTCCTTTCTTTTCCAGACAAAAATACAAGCATATACTCCAGAAAATAACCTCATGGAAAAGGCTGCCAAAATCACTGTCAGACTTCCATATTACTGCAAAAGTTCAATAGCTTTGTTAGTTCCTCTGCTGGAGGCAGTCTGAAATAGGTAGAGAGAAATTTTAGTTTGCAATGAATAGTGTGTCGTAGTGAGAAGTGAAAAGCCATTTTGTTTTAGGCTAAAGGAAGTTGCTCTGAAATGTTGAAAGACTCACTTACCAGACTCTCAATTTCTAGCAAACAGCATGCTGCAGGTCCACATAAAACACTTAGAATTCAATGTTTCGTCTTCAAACATATGTGCCGCAGTTAAAGCCTATTGCTACTCTCTAGTATAGAATATTGGTTGGGGGAAAGTACCATTCCTCAGGCGTAAGGAAGGAAATACAGTTGATGGAAAAAGAACAGCAAAACTTTCATAGGTATAAATTTCTAAGAAACAATAAATATCTGAAGACACAATCATGATTTTTAAATGGAGCAAATAGCTGTGGCATTCATCTAACTGTTTCAATGTACATCTGTAGATTAATTTAATTATCCTACTCTAGGAAGTATAGATTTCCATGGGGTTCCATGATAGCATGGCCCAAGTACAGGGTTGTATGCTGTTAGATATCCTACCTTAAAGACCAGTCATATGCAAACTGTTTTGTTTTCTTTTTCCTGAGAATGTTTTCAGCTCCTCCTGACAAAGTTCATCATCTCCTTCACCTGGTTACTATAAATTTCACTTATGTCTACTGGAGTTTTCATCATTTCATGTTTTTACATTTTTTAAGATTGTATTGGTATAAGATATAAAAAGTCTGTAGTCCTGCCACATTTATGTCCCTTGAAGACAACCACTTAAATTTTAAATTTTCAGTTATATAAAATGTATCTTAATATTTTTAGATAAAATGATTATGCAGGTATTTATTGAATTTGTTTCAGGGATTATCATTGGCTTTTTAAAATGGAAAATCAGAATAGTTACCATGTCCTCCAAAACATTATACTGATGCAAATGTTTTTCTTTTCTCCAATATAGAATCTACTATAACTATATTGTAATTGTTTATAACAATCTATAATATTATTTATAATATTGTGATATGTAATATTTATCTACAATTGAATGATACAGAGTATTTTGATTACATTTCACTTTTGTATACTATTTTATCTTTTCTGGAGTTAATAATTACCTTTTCCCCCCATTTTCTTAGCTGTCTTGATGTGACTACTGTAGAAAGTATAAATCTACTCTCCATGTATTTAAACCTATAAAGCAATCTCTCAGTTTCTCTGTGTTCTTAGAGATAGCCCTCTCAAATGTTGGTCCTGATTTTATCTGGACCATTTACTCTCTAGGCTTGAAATACAGTTGCATTCACAAAATCTCCCAATACTGTTCTCTTGGGGATTGCTTCATCACTTTGTGGCATTGGGCACTCATTTTTTTCTTCCTCTCCCTCCATCCCCTTCTTCTAGTATAGCATATCCTCTAGGAATTAAAGAAAAAATACATGGGATTTTTTTTGAGAATGTATGTCTTATTTTTTTCTCCTAATATTATATTTGAAATATACTTCTAATGGGAATAGAGCTCCAGTTGAAAATATGAAGGCACTATTCCATTTCATCCAGTTCCAGTGTTCACTGCTAAGAAATTAGATACTGCTCAAATTTTTGAGTTGTTGCATGTGAGTTTTTTTTTTTTTTTTCTATGTAAGTGTTTACAATCTGCTCTTTGAATCCAACATTCTGCTGTTTGATAGTGATGCATATATACCTGATTTGGGTGTTATCCACAGTAAGTAGACTCTCTTTCTTTCTTTCTTTCTTTCTTTCTTTCTTTCTTTCTTTCTTTCTTTCTTTCTTTCGACTTTATTTATTCATGAGAGACACAGAGAGAGAGGCAGAGACAGAGGCAGAGGAAGAAGCAGGCTCCATGCAGGAAGCCCGATGTGGGACTTGATCTGGGGACCACAGGATCATGCTCTGAGCTGAAGGCAGATGGTCAACTGCTAAGCCACCCAGACATCCCTCTTTTTTCTTTTCTTTTCTTTTCTTTTCTTTTCTTTTCTTTTCTTTTCTTTTCTTTCTTTTCTTTTCTTTTCTTCTTTTCTTTCTTTTCTTTGTTTCTTTTCTTTCTTTTCTTTTCTTTTCTTTTCTTTCTTTCTTTTTTCTCTTCTCTTCTCTTCTCCTTCTCTTCTCTTTCTCCTTCTCTTCTCTTCTCTTCTTTTCTCTTCTTCTCTTCTTTCTCTTTTCTTTCCTTTCTTTTCTTTCTTTTTAGTTTTTATTTATTTGAGAGAGAGAGAGAGCATGAGCAGGGTGTAAGAGGGGCATATAGAGAAAAGCAGACTCCCCACTGAGCAGGGAGCCTGATGTAAGGCTGGATCCCAGGACCCTGAAATCATGACCTGAGCTAAAGGCAGATGCTTAGCCTACTGAGCCACCCAGGTGTACTTTTGCAGGCTATTTCTATTTAGGAAATCAAATCCTTATTTTTAATATTTTATTATTGCAAAGTGTCTCTTTTATCTTTGATTATAATCATTTTCTTGGAATCTATTTCATCTGATTTAGATATAACCATTCTAATTTTGTTATGATTCTTGTCTGCTTAGTGTATCTTTTCCTGTCACAGCCTTTACTGTCTTTCAGGTTTTGTATTTAAAGGGTTTACACTTGCTGTTGATCTAGTTTGTCAATCTGTATCTTTTATTTTGAGTATCTAATTTAATTTATATTTAATGTAATTATTGATATAGTTGAGTTTAAATATAATAGTTTACTATTTGTTTCTATTCCAATTAATCTCTGCTATCACCTTTTGTATTTATTACTTTTTGTATTCCATTACATCTCCTCCATTAGGGAACTGACTATAGCCCTGTTCTTTATTAACTTATTTTGTGGTTTTTCTAGAGTTCACAGTAACCATCTTTAACTTATTAAAATTTATTCTCAAATATATCATTTCATAACAGTATAATCTTTTCAACTTTGAACATCTTTAAATTATTTCTTTGCGGGATCCCTGGGTGGCGCAGCGGTTTGGCGCCTGCCTTTAGCCCAGGGCGCGATCCTGGAGACCCGGGATCGAGTCCCACGTCGGGCTCCCGGTGCATGGAGCCTGCTTCTCCCTCTGCCTGTGTCTCTGCCTCTCTCTCTCTCTCTGTGACTATCATAAATAAATAAAAAAAAAATATTTCTTTGCTAAGTAATCCCTCTGTTGCCTCAGCTATTTGTTCTTTTTTCTTACTTTCAGATGGTGCACCTACTGGGTCAACTTTTTGGTTTCCAAGCCTTCTCTCTTATGTGTCAAGTTGTGTCTCTGTGTAGAAGTATTCTAATTCAGGGTGATTTTCTCATCCTTAATTTCAATATTTCCCTTTTATATTTTGTTTTATGCTATCTTATTTTAGTTTCAAAGGATAATTTAAAATCTGAATGTGTTTTTCTTATAGAAATATGTTTACTTGTATAATCCATATATGCTCTTTGGCAGTATTTATTACAATGTCTTTGGTCTATTTTATTTATGTTATTTTCCATTTCCTGATTTTCTATCTCTTCTGAGTATTTTCTCTCTTTACTTCCTGTCATTCATGTTAAGAAACATGCTTGAAGGGACAGACTCAAGAAAATGGGAAAAAAAATCTCTGCATGTATCATTGGTATTGGTTACCTTACTTCCTCTTGGTGGACTTTTCTGAGGTGTGAGGTAGCTGGGTTATTATGACTTTTCCTTTGAATGGGGTTAATTTCTGCAGTATTTTCAAAGCTAAATAGTGAAAAGTCACCTTTGATTGCTACACCGTTTTCATTATGAAAATCTACTTCAAGGGGCCCCTAAGTGGCCCAGAGGTTGAGTGTCTGCATTTGGTTCAGATGGTGATCCTGGTGTCCTAGAATCGAGTCCCACATGGGGCTCCCTGCAGGGAGCCTGCTCCTCCTTTCACCCTGTGTCTCTGTCCTCTCTCTGTGTGTTCTCATGAATAAGTAATAAAATCCTAAACAAAAAAAAAAAAAAAAAAAAAAACGAAGAAAAGAAAGAAGAAAGAAGAACGAAAGAATAAAGAAAGAAAGAAAGAAAGAAAAGAAAGAAAAAGAAAGAAAAAAAAAAAAAACGAAAAAAGAAAAGAAGAAAAGAAGAAAGAAGAAGAAAGAAAAAAAAAAAAAAAGAAAAGAAAAGAAAGACAAGGAAGAAAGAAAGAGAGAAGAAAGAAAGAAAAAAGAAAGAAAGAAAGAAAGAAAGAAAGAAAACCCCACAAACGGAGGAAGGACGGAAGGAAAGAAAATCTCTTCAACTATGGGGGAAGGATCCCAATTTATCCTTTTATTCAAATTTATAAAAACTAAATCTATACCATCCCCTGAGGTCTTGAGACCTAAGTTTTAAAATTTGTAAACAATTTTCTATTTTCACGTTCTCAGACTAATGTCCTTTCTTTTAAATTAACTAGTCTGGGAACATGAAAAAAGAAAATTGTTTGCAAGTTTGTAAAACTTAGGTCTTATGACCTCAAGGGGATGGTAAGATATTTAGTGTATATATATATATATATATATATATTAAATATATATGAGACATATATATATAGTATACTATATATATACTATATATATATATATATGAGAGACACAGAGAGACAGAGACAGGAGGAGGGAGAAGCAGGTTCCCTGTAGGGAGGCCAATGTGGGTCTAGATTAGATCCTGGACCCCAGGATCACACCATGAGCTGAAGGCAGATGTTCAACTGCTGAGCCATCCAGGTGTCCCATTATTTATTTATTCTTGAGACACAGAGAGAGAAGCAGAGTCATAGGTAGAGGGAGAAGCAGGCTCTCTGTGCGGAGCCCGATGGGGGTCTCAATCCTAGAACTCCAGGATCACGCCCTGAGTCAAAGGCAGATAGATGCTCAACCTGAGCCACCTAGGCGCCCCTGTCCTTTTTTCATATATATCTCATACTTCCCTTCTCTGAGCCTTCTGAAGATTCCATGATGTCTTATTTATGTGCTCCCCCTATTCCTGACATCAGTTTTCATTTTCTCTGATTACTCAAGTCAGTTACCATTCAGGTAACTAAATGCAAATCCCAAAATCATTTTCCTGGAATCCCTTTTTTCATTATGTTTGTCCTTAAATATTTTCTCTTTTTATAGGTATTATAAACTATATTTAAAGAAATTGTTTTCTCATTTAAGAATTCTGCTTTCTCAGCCATTCTAATGTTTAATCAGTGATTCAATAAGTTACTGTTAACTGGCTACCAGCTAGTTAGCATTCTGACCCTGGCCTCAAAGAACTTATATTCCATTGAGAACAATATAATCAATGTTAAAAAAAATAGAGCAGCACACTTTATATTAACAGGGTAAATAATATAATTGCAACTCAGAAAAGAAGAAAATAAGTGTGGGCTAAACATTTAGAGAGGACAGAGAAGAAAATGTAGGTCTTGTATGGATTCTTAACAAATGGAATACATTTGGTCTTTTCTGGATTGAAGAATAAATCAATAATGGTATTGAAGAACATTTATGAAATGCTTATTCATAGCCAGGAAATATACTAAAACTTTGCAAACATTATCTCATCTAATCCTTAAAACAAATATATGGGCTAGTTACAAATATCTTCTCCATTTTTATAAATGAAGAAACTATAGTTTGGCAAAGTATTTGACTCACCTAACATCAGACAGCTAATCAAAAGGTGAATCAGCAATCAAGCTCAAAAGTCTAACTTCAAACCCTATGCTCTCAAACAGTAGGTTATATTGATATTTGTATAGATACATCTTAAATTTAACAATGTATTTAAATTCAATGTAAGCATTTTCACAGACTCTTTTAGGAAGTCAAATATAATTTTAATTATGACAGACAATGACAAGGAAATGTGGACTGGTTTATAATATATTCAAATTGAAGACGACACTTAAACTTCTCTCGTTAAAAATTAGTCTATTGAGACTGAGGGAAAAACTTCAACTTTAGACTGAAGGTAGATAAATCAACAAAGCAATGACCTGACATAGGCTACCTTAACTTACGCCTGTTGGTAAATGTAATCAGCAAACCTTGAAATGAAAATGCCATAGAACATTATTGATATTATCCGCCCCCCCAGACATACAAAATTCTCAGTAAGAACACAAAGAATGTAAACAAACAAATGAAATGGAAAATACATAGTCAGAAATGAATCTGTATGTAAATTCTATGTAAGATCTTTCCCTGTTATTCATGAAGATTCTACCAAAGCACAACTTGTTACATTGTACGCCTTTGAAATACAACAACTTAATACATCAGAAGCCCCCATTGCAAAAGAGCTAGTCAATCAGGCATGTGATGGTGTCTGCTTCCATATGATGACTGCTTCCACTAATTACTAATTAACAGTTTCCATAGAGCTAAGAAGTACGTTCACTTACTGACAAAATAACTTCCTGACACATTTATTAGATACAGCTCTCCACTATTTTTGTACGTCCATTTATCAAATTTTAAAATACACATTTTTAAGTGGATAAGAAACTTTTGGTGCTTAAAACAGAAAAGCTTGATTCAAAAGAAAGAGGAGGATTGGAGTCCGGAATCCTAAGTGTGGGTCCTAACTCTGCCACCAACCCTTTATGTGTCTTGGGCAAATAATTTCTCTTTGGACCTCAGTTCCCTTGACCACCAAAGAAGAGGGTCAGACTGGATCTATAAGGTATTTTGCGACTTAATATTCAACAACTCCAAAAAAGAGCTTCATATATTTCCAGTTTAACAGTTTTTAACAGCAACTTGCAAATTCACGTGCCGTCTATGGTACGTGCTCCAATTTAGTTCCTGTGATTTTGATTCTGTTCTTAAGTGATAATGTATTCATCATTAATTAAATAATTAATCAAAAGTATCAGAAAGCAAGTCCATCCAAGAACCAAATGGAAAAAACTAGCGTTTTTTGTAAATCTCTGCTCCTGGGACCCTTAATAGAATTTAAAACAGTGATTATATATATATATATATATCTCCTGCCCATTTCAGGTGATTTCCAACTTTTTTCATTAGGTTTAACTTGGAAAGCAGTAATTTCTTTTAATTTTAAAATGGGCTGTAAATACCTGTTGTCATTTTTTATATTATCAATATGACTATCTGGCTATAAATTTAATCCATTCAAATTAAATCCATTTGGTATGGCAGTTCTTCTGGCCAAATGACCAAATGAATTTGCTTTTGGTTAGAAACAAGTGTGCCTTCATTACATTTTACATCTTCCAGTGGCTTTCATTTCAAAATAAGTGTGCTAATACAAGTCCCATGGGATTTCACTTCTGAATTCAATTTCAAAGATAGATGGATGGATAGATAAATAGACAGATAATGGGAAGGCAGGCAGCTAGATATGGCACTGAGGAATCTGCAATGAGCTTGTTACTGATTCTCTGTTTTGTTTTTGGTTTGTTTGCTTTGTTCTGTTGTAAATTCATAATGTTTTACTGCCAATATACCCTCCTTCAGGAGCCATACATTTTTAAATTATCCTTTTAATTGGTGCCCAAGAATATGGATGGGACTAGTAGGATTCTGGAAGGCTGAACAATTTGCCTTTTCTTAAGTAACCTGGAAGGAAGGCGATTGTGCTAAGTATGGAGATGGGAAAGAATCTTCAATTTTTCAGTAGATCTGGGTTTCAGAATTGCAGAACTCTCAATCAGATCAATTTTAGACAGAAGTTCATCAGAAACATGAAAATCTGATACCCCATTCTCTTAAAAACAATCTGTGTCATGTAGTCTCTGAAAAGTCTTTGTATCCCTCAAGAATAAGCACACCTGGGGTTGAAGACATCTGTTATAAAGCATGATTCATTCTTCATCCTAACAAAATTACTTCGCCTTTTGACAAGGTCAGAAATTATAAAGTGAAGCTAAATAAAAGAGTTTATTCAAGAAGATTTTAATGCATCAACAGAGTCCCTTTAGTCTATCAGTCCAGGAAAAGGAGACACCGCATTTGTCTATGGTGATGCAATTCAGCTGAATTTGATTAACTACTTGAAGGGAACTGTCAACATCTCTGTGAAACTAATCTGAAATACTCCATTTCCTTAAATGTATTTAATTGGGTTGGGGCCTCAGGGCATATTTTTATCAGACTTCTAGTGCTTCCTAGCTAATGCCCTGTCCTGATGTTTCAAAAATCTGTCTTTCCCATACTATTTGATCTGTCTTTTATGTCTCAAAGCAGCAGCTTAGAAGGCATGAGCACACATAAAGCTAGCAGCCACAAATTACACAAGCGTTTCACTGATTTAAGTCTATATTGATTTAAATTATTATGGAAAGATTTATATTCAGAGTTCAGTGTGTGTCTGTGTGTGTGTGCATGTGTGGAGACAGAGAAGAAAGGAAGGGAATTTTTTAAAAATAAAAGTAAAAGTCATCCTGTTGGTTCATAGCTAAAGAGTTATTACAGTAATTTCTTTTTTTTTTTTATCCCTGATCTGTTTACTGTGGTGTTTATTCCTTTGCTTTCCATTTTTCTGTTCCTTATAGATTGATGGATAAAGGCATAGACACATTATATACCTGTAAAATATGTGCAAACAGCATTTCAGAAATATTAATATACACTTTAGATAATAGTAAAGTATTTAAAGAGACTATTTCATTAGCTAAACTGGACATATGCAGAATTATTTGGGGGGATCTTGGAATCCATTTTATAACCACATGAACTGCATTGAGAAATAAAGTGGACATTCATCACAATAAAAATATATAAATAATCAATGTAAGTGTAGATTTGTATGCCATAGAAACTTGAAGAGATGTAAATATATTACAGAATATGAATTCAAAACTGAAACACTAACATATAATTTTTAATCTTCCATGGTATGATGGAGGCAAAAGCAACCTTCCTATACAGATATGTAAAGAAGTAGTGTAGAAAAAAAGAATTATGCAAACCACAGGCAAATGTGTACTGTGTTATAGGACCTCAGTCTTAAAAGCACAGTGATATGATGGTGAAGATTTTAAATTTATATTTCCTTATAGTGTTTCTTACAGTATCATTAGCATTTTTATTACAGATACATGTTTTTGGTTTCTAGAATTTGCATCACTTTTTCCCAAAATGCAATATATATTTAACTGATTAATTCAAGATAATAGAATGATTTTCTTTCCTTTGTATCCTCGCTACCTCCTGATTGATTTACAGTGGCAGGAAACCACACTCATATCTTACTTAGGCAAAGGAATCTATGCTATCCATTTAGATTAAAAAAAAAGAAGAAAAAGAAAAACAACAATAAAAATAAACCACTTGAAGCTCTAGAATGCCATCCTTTTCAGTTTGTTACTTCAGAACTGTCCCAGGGATGCCTGGGTGGTTCAGTGGTATAGCATCTGCCTTGGGCTCAGGTTGTGGTCCCAGGGTTCTGGGATCGAGTTCCACATTAGGCCCCCTACTGGGAGCCTGTTTCTCCCTCTGCCTATGTCTCTGCCTCTCTCTGTGTCTCTCTCATGAATAAATACGTAAAATCTTAAAAAAAAAAAAAAAAAAAAACCTGCCTCAATGTTATGTAGTAACATTCATGCATCTTTAGTTCTTCAGTTAGACCAAGGCTATGGAGCCTCTTCCCAGGATATGACAATTAACTTACTGTTGTGATTATTTTCCTGAAGTATTCCTTTTTACTACTTATCTCCTTTCCAGGAACTAAACACTCCTAACAAGGAATAATACACACTTAAAATATCCACAGAATTCTCTTTATCTGAACAGAACTTTAGTATAAGTAGTTGGTAGACTTCATGGCTTACTTTCCAAGCTACTACTGACTGAACCTCTGGAAGCAGTGATGTCCCTGGATATATGGACAGTGGGGAAGAAAGCTCACCAACCACCCTTCTCTCATTATAATAATCTGTTTCAGTCCTGACTTTCTGGAGATAAGAACATTTTTCCAGGTTTCCATGTTTGATATCAGGCCACATGGTGTGCTTCCTTGGGCAGTCTTCTAAAATGAGTAGGCAATGTCACTTTGTCACAATTTCAATGGAAATACTCATTCCATCTTCACCCCTGCTTAAAAGAGACTTTTTACTCTTCACAGTTATATTTGAGAAAAGATACCAGTCCCTACTTTAGAAGGTAAAAAGTGTTAGAAAGTAGATTTTTCTACCTTATGCACTTGGGGATAATAACAGCTTTTCTCAGGGCTAAAAAGTGCAATTATTCATAAGATTAATTTCTCATTATACACGTTATTGTATAATGCAAACTAAATACATCTTAACATATAGGGACTAATATCCTGACCAACAGAATGCATTCAGATTAGATAGATAGATGATTGATAGATAGATAAATAGAGAAACAGAGAGATACAGAGAAATACATTCACTAGATAAAGGCATGTATACTGGCAATGTTTTATGTGAAATTTCTAAAATGTAGTCTAATTACCAGACTTTAGCACTTCAGAAAACATTAAGAAGGTTTATTCCTGAGAGTTTCCTTGTGATTATACCAAAATAGCAATTCAGTGCATTTATTTATTAGAGTAAGTAATTAAAGGAACCAAGATGTTTTGCAAATATTAATTGCCCTGTAAATACTAGCATTTTCATAGTATAGATGTTCTGGAAGAATGATAAACTAAGAAACATGAAATTGCATTTCCTTACTTTGTAAGTCTTTTTTTTTTTTTTTTTTTTTAAGATAAAACACAGTGCCCTTGTCAGAATCCTGAGAAGTGAATGTACACTGATGATAGACTGTAGCAGCAAGCTAGTGGCCATGGTAAAAGGCAGAAAGATGATCTCAGATCTCAAGCCAATTGACAGAAGCTAACTTGGTTTTAACATGGCTCTGACATGAAGGAACATTTTATATCACTACAGTTAAATGACAATCCAGTGTTACCTGCCATGAATAAAATAAAACTATAAATAATACAATGTAAATAAAACATTTTCTGCATTCTACTAAAAGTTCTGAAACAGAAGTCTACTCTCAGTGTATTTAAAAAATAAGAGAAATTAGAACATTTTAGAGAGGTACTTAAGGTATACTGGCACCAAGGTTACACTTTTTCTTTGATTAAATCAGTCCAATTTTCCATTAGAATTAATTAAAGCACTCCAGATAACAGTGGAGAAAGGAGGTACAGTTGTAGAAAACAAGTATAACATTGGACAACTTTGCCAATAATAGCCATTTACAGGCACTAGAAATCAACCAAAGTCAGACCAAAAATTGAGAAGCATTTGGTCTTTAAAAACTGCTGAGATGCTAAGAAATTACAAGCCCAACCTGTTGCCTTTCTATACTCCTCTCTGCTTGGTCACTGGAAACCATAGCACTATTGCCTTTGGGTTTGGGATAAACTAGCAACTACAGATAGCAGATCTGATTTGGGGTGAAAGCAGAGGATAAACCCATGTCTTTGTCTACTAAACTCAGCAGATTCAGTTTGAAAAACTGAGGAAAACCCATAATATGCGAGCTCAAGATGGTGGTCATGGTTCTAAAAGGGCAGCAGACAAGGCAGGAATTTAATGGTGAGAACCTGGAAGTGTCAGATCCATAGAAAGAAACTAAATTCATACATACCTGGCTGACAGATAAACTATGCACACATGGAGGTGATCTGAAAGAACCAAGACAAATCTAAAATCTAGGTCATGTTGACCATTTCCAGGAATTAAAATGAATTTCTCTACCCACATATAGACAGCTCAGTAGAAGGCAGAGCCTTATGGACTTGAGCTATCTAAATACAAACTCCACACAAATCATTGCCTGACCACTAACACAGAAAAAATATCAAAGGAAGCCAGGTAGCCAGGTAATAAAAACAAAAATTATATATAATATATTTATATATTCATATAATCATATATATATATATATTATATATATATGCATGATAGACAAAGTTTCAGTACCAGGCAAGTTTATAAAGTTACTAAAAACGACAACAAAAAAGACCCACAGAAAAATAAAATAGACTACAGAGCTACTTTAATATAGTAACTATATAACATTCAGTTTTAACCAAAAACTACCAAGCATAAAAATAAAAAAAAATATATATATATATATATGATAACATAGTAGAAATAGCAAAAATGGGAGCCAATAAAAACGAACTCTGAGTGAGCCTGGTATTCATCAGACAATATTTTAAAAGATTTATTTATTTATTTATTTATTTATTTATTTATTTATTTATTTATACGAGAGAGGGTGCACAGGAGGGTGGTGGAGAGGCAGAGAGAGAGGGAGAAGCAGACTCCCTGCTGAGCAGGGAGCCCAAAGTGGGGCTCAATCATGGAACCCTGGAATCGTGACCTGAGCTGAAGGTAAATGCTTAACTGACTGAGTCACCCAAGTGCCCTGTCAGACAATAAATTTAAAGTGGCTAATATAAAACTGTTCAAGGTAAATAGGAATGACGTATTTAAAGAACTAAGGGAAATGGACTAACAATAAACCACAAAAAAGACTGTGAAGAGAAAAATAGATATGGAAAAGAGACAAAAGAAAAAGTTACAATGAGGGGCATAATAATTGGACAGAATGTATATACCAGATGGGTTCCTGAATAGATTTGAGTTGAGAAAAGATTAGTGAAACAAGTAGACAGAAAATTACTAAAGATAAGGAAGACTAGAAAAATTCGTATAAACATTAGAAAGTAAAGTATTTTGGAACAAATGTAGCACAAGTAGTGGAATTCCCATAAAATGAAACTTACAAAGTGTTTCCGAAAGATATTAAAGGCAGCTTAAATGAAGAAGGAGACATATCATGTCCATAGGCTGGAACACTTACTATTCTTAAGAGTAGTTCATCCCAAACTGATCTACAGATTCAATGCAGTCCCTGTGAAAACCCCAACAGAATTTTGAGGTGGACCACATGACTCTAAGTTTATATGGAAATGAAACAAAAACAAACCAAGACCCAGAACTGCTACTATGTATTTTTATATATGTTATTTCAAAATAATTTGTATTTACTGGAGTCGCCAAAATTGTACAGTGTTCTCACAGCCCCCCTTCCCCTAAAGTTAGCAACTTGTGGGCAGCCCAGGTGGCTCAGTGGTTTAGTGCTGCCTTCAACCCAGGGTGTGATCCTGGAGACCCAGGATCAAGTCCCACATCCAACTCCCGGCATGGAGCCTGCTTCTCCCTCTGCCTCTCTTTCTCTCTCTCTGTCTCTACAAATAAATAAATAAAATCCTTTAAAAAATAAAAATAAAAAATAAAGTTAGCAACTTGCATAACATTCTTTTACTAAATTTCAGAAATCAAAATTGGAAAAAATATAATTACTTAATGTATATACTTTATCCATATTTCTTCAATTTTTCTTTTTTTTTAATTTTTTATTTAAATTCAATTAGCCAACATATAGTACAGCATTAATTTCAGATGTAGTTTTCAATAATTCATCAGTTCCGTTTAACATTCATTGCTCATCTTATCTTGTGCATTCTTTAGTACCCATTCTTTAGTTTTCCTACTGATGTTCTTTTTGTCTTTAGCCTTATCAGAACTTCTAGATGCTTTCCCATTGCCTTTTTTCCTCACCACCTTTACTAACAATATTTCATACTTTTTAATTCAGTTAGACTTAGTTTTCACTGTCTGCTTTCTATCCTCAGTTCTTACCACATTGTCATTAAAAAAAATTTTCATATACTAAAATTCACTCTTTGTAGTGTACAGTTCCATAGGTTTCATAAAGTCAGACAGTAATATATCTACCACCATAGTACCGTACAGCAAACTTGCATCAATATAAAAATTCCTTTTGTGCAAACATCTTTATAGCCTCTCTCTCCTCCCTCTCCAAAGCCTTTAGCAGGTATAGATCTCTATTCTGTTCTAGAATTTTTACCTTTTACAGAATATTATATAAATGCAATCACAAAATATGTAATCTTTGGGTCTGACTTCTTTCTCTTTACTAAAATATTTTTGATATTTATCCTTGTTGTGGTGGTAAATTTATAGTTCATTCCATTACATGGAAGTTTTATATATATATAAAACTTATATATATATATATATTTTTTTACCCAATCACCTGTTAAAAGACATATGGCTTATTTCTATATTTTAGAGTATATGAATAAAGTCAATTCAAATATCTAAACAGGTTATTTTATGAGCATAAGTTTTCAGTACACTTGGGTAATAATTATTTTTGTGCGGGTAATAATTAATAGCGTCATGGTAAAAATATGTTTACTCACACAAGAAACTACCAAGTTAGTTTTCCAAGATTGCTCAAACATTTTCACAAGTAATGGAAATGCTATCTTTTTCTGCCTCCTTGATAACACTTCATTATGTCATTTTATTTTTCTTAGCCATTTTAGTAGTTGTTCACAGGTTTCTCAGTATGATTTTAATATGCATGTCCTTAATGATTAATAATTTTGAGCATCTCTTCATATGCTCATTTGACATGTGTATATATCTTCTTTGAGAAAGTGTCTGTTCAAATCTTTTGTTCATTTCCTAATTAAAATAGATTATTTTGTTTGTTGAAGATTAGAGTTATTTTTGTATTCTGGATACAGTTAATATGAGATATATAATACATAAATATCTTCCCAAACTTTGGCCTGACTTTACCCTAAAATTTCACAGTGCAAGAAGTATTAATTATGATAACGTCCAATTCACCAATTAATTTTGTTTCTGTTTATCTATCATGCTTTTGATGCCATCCATAAAAACTCATTACAAAACCCAAGGTCATGTGATTTATTTTTCTAGATTTTTTTTTTTTTTTTTTTTGTATTTTACATTTAGGTCTACAATTATTTTAGGCAACTTTTGCTTGAAGGTAAGTATGTATCAAGGTTCCTTTTTTTTTTTTTTTTTTTTTAATGCCGAAGTACAACAGTTCCAGCACCACTTATTAAAAAGAATGTCATTTTTCAGATTGAATTTTGAATTTTGAGTGTAGCTCTGAAAAAATAATTATATTTGTGGAGATCCATTATATTATTGGGTTCTCTATTCCAGTTCAAAGATTAATCTGACTCTAGTTGGCCAATTCAATATTACCTTGATTAACATAGTTTTAGAGTAAGGCTTGAAATAAGGTAGCATAAGTCTTCCAAACTTGTTTTACTTTTGGAAATATACATACATACATACATACATACAATGAGTCTATGTTCAAATAATATTAAATTGTTTTAGCTTTAATATATCTATAACAGTTTATCCCCAATTCCTTCCTCCATCTTTTTATGTTTTAAATTTTACATACAAATACTATAATTACACAATAGCATATTTTTGCTTAAAATATTCAGTTATCTTGAAAAGCAAATAAAAATTTGAAAAATTATCTCTACGGATTCTATTTTCAACTCCATTTTTGTGTAGATCCAAGTTTCTTACCAATATCACATTCCTCTGCCCAAAGATCCTTCTTTATTTTATTTTATTCATTTTCATGGATCCTTCTTCAGAATATCTTGTAGATTAGTTCTACTGGCAATAAATTCTGATTTTTTGTTGTCTGAGAAAGTCTTCATTTCTCTTACTTTTTTTGATATGTATTTTCTTTGGGTATGTAATTTTGGTTTGAGCCTTTTTCTTCCTTTTTGAAACCAGCAGTTGGAAAATATTCATCCATTATTGTCTCGAATGCATGGTTTCTGATAAGACTGTTATAAATCTTATCTTAGGTTCTTATGTAGGTAATGTGTGTTTCCCCTTTCTTCAAAATTTTGCCTTTGTTTTCACTTTCAGCAGTTTGAATATATGTGCACAAATGAGGCTCTTTTGTGTTTGTTTTGTTACTTATCTTGCTTGGTGTTCTATAAGCTACTTATGTATGTCGTTTGGTGTCTTACTAGTTTTGAAAATGTCTTAGCCATTGCTTACTTACTTACTTACTTGATTAATTTATTTATTTGTGAGAAAGAGGGAGCACCACTGTGCTTGCAGGTACAGGGAGAGGGGTAGAGAGAAATGGAGAGAATCCCAAGAGGATACCCCACTAAGTGCAGAATCGAATGCAGGGTTCAGTCTAATGACACTAAAATCATGACCTGAGCCATCAAGAGGCAGACAAATGCTCACACCACTGAGTCACCCAGATGCCTCTTAACTTAGCCATTACTTCTTCATACATTTCACCTTTCCCATTTTTCTTTCTCCTTCTGAGAATACAATTATGTGTCTATTAGCTCATTTAATACTATTCCTTAATGTTAGATGTTCTGCTGTATGATTTTCTTTTGATTTCAGTTTAGATAATTTCTATTGACTATCTTGGAATTCACTGTCTCTTTCCTAGATGATGTAGAGCCCACTGTTAAGCCCATCAAAGGCAGTCATCCTCATTGTTTTACTTGTTTTCCCCCTGGGTTTTCCAATTGATACTTTCTTATTGTTTCCATTTCAATGTTGAAATTACCTATCCAATCTATACTTTTTCTTAGAGCCATTAACATACTAAAATAGTTATCTTAAATTCCCATGTGTTGAGTCTAATACCTGTGACATACTTCAAACTAGTTTGATGATATTTTTGTCTCTGTCAGACTATGTTTTTCTTGCCTTTTTGTAATGCCTTATAATTTTTTGTTTGAAAACTGGACATGACAGAAGACATTAAACTCTATCTATATCTATCTGCCTAACTACCTATATAGAATCTGTATTTATAAAATATACTTACACTTCACATGTGCGTGTCTTTCTTTTCAAAGGAACACAAATGTGGGGTTGTGTGTTAATGAAGTCAGGAGTTGGGGATTAAAGTTTGTTGTTACTACAGTTTCCTTCGGTATACCACAGGCTTCATATGCCTCTATCAGTTTGGATTATGGTTTGGTGTCCTAAGGGAATCTGTCCTAAGGGATTCCTCAATATCTGCTCTCTTGAGATAATCAAGTCTCTTGCAATTCTCTCAATGGTATTCCACTGTTATTTTGATTTAGATGTTGACAGCCTGGAGGTGAGGAGAGTGGGAAGATGGCATTCCCTGATGTTCTAATTCATCCTAAATGTCAGTCGGATTTGTTTTCCTTGTCTCAAGGCTTTGGTTTTCCCAAGAGCTCCTTCCCCACTATCTGCAGTGAACACTAGCACGCAATCTTACCCCTATCATGGGATAGTACTAACTCATCACTCCTCCTGCCCCTTTCCTCAGTTTAAGAGATTTCCCAACAGTGCTAATATAGTCAGAGTTTTTGTTCTACTTCCCTCTGCAAATTAAGGCTTTTTCTCTTTTATAGAGATAGCAGAGATGAATATAGCATGTCTCCAGGGAGACAAATCAGTGGCTGTTGTTTGTTTTTGTCTACTGTCAGTACCACCAAAAAAAAAAAAAAAAAAAAAGTTTTCTCAGATTTCTATCTGATTTCTCCTGTGAGTGGTTTCAGGGAATCCTGGAGGAAAAGTTCACAAAACGGTGGAGACCTGCCTATATCTGCCACCCTATGGACTTCAGGGTCTTGTACTATCCCACATTCACATTTTGAAAATCACTACAATTTACTAGCTTTTTTTCTTATTGGCTTATGTGGTATCCTGTGGTGTCTGTCCCAGATAAGCAAATGCTTAGATTGTGTTCTCCCACCCTCATATTTTAGGTTACTTGACTATACTGTGACCTCTTTTTATTAATGGGTTCAAGAAAAGTTATTAATTTTAATTATTTGCAGTTTTTACAGCTTGCTGTAAAAATTGGAGTGACACTTCCAGTTCTCTACATCTCTGAACTAAGACTATATGGTTTCTATTTCTTTTTTTGTTTGTTTTTGGAAACAACAAAATTAATATAAGATTGGTACTGTATTGTCTTTATATTCATTATTTTTATTTCCACAGATAAAACTAGTTATGCAAATAAAAATACAAAAAGATCAATTCAAACTTTACTAAAACTGTCTAATATACTAAAAATACACAAAACACCTACTTTCAATAATACATCTTTAAATTAAATAATCAAATAAATTGATTTTACCAATACTTTGGCCTTTCACATTTGTACTAGAGCTAAGATTTTCTAACTGGTTCATTAACATTGTTCCTCTGCATGTGCAATTAACTTGGTTGGGTGGGGGCATGAAGAGAAGACTGGAAAAGTATTGATAATGGAGAATCTGAATATGAGAAAAAAGACACCAAAAAGAGATAACTGAAGTTATCAAAATAGTGATGTTTGATCTTCAAACAACCTTTCCAATTTGTATTCTGCTTTCAAATTTAGAAATTTTATCTACAGTCTCCAAAGTGACAAGGATTCAGTAAGGATAACTACTGACTTTACTTTCTCAACTGTTCCTGGAAAATATATTTTTATCATATTAGGAAAATAATAATAATAATAATAATAATAATAATAATAATAATAAAATGTGCATTCTTGCTTACATTTAACTTTCTCCCAACAAAATCTGTTCATTCCTGGAAGAGAAATATAGATGGAAGAGTTTTGAGTAATTTGTTCAAAAAATTAGCATATGCAAAGTAAGCAATGGATGCTTGAATAGTCATAATCACATATGAAATATTAAAATTTTAGTGTAACTAGAAGTTGAATGCTTGTGTTAGTGAGAGATGACACTGGGCATAGGAATCAGGCCATATAAATAAGGGCCTGAAAGCCTGGCTGAATAATTTGGTTCTTTTGTAAAAGGCAAAAGGGAGCTAGTAAGTTTCAATTGTCATAATAAAATTTTTAGAAAATTAATACTAGAAGTGACATAGATGAACTGAATTAAGTGGCAGACCCACAATTAGAGGGCTGCCCCAGTGCTATTGGCAGAGAGGATAAGAGTGGGAAGAAGGAATCATCAGTGTTGTTAGGAAGCAGAACCAGATTCAGAAGGTAATTTTTTAGATATGACTAATAAGATGTGGTTCCTGACTAAAGAGAGAGGAGTAAGTTTTGAAAATCAGGTAGATGAAGAAGTTTAAAATTTACATCAGAAAAGAAGGATGAACATGGAGAACAGATTTTCTGAACATAAATCTATTTATCTCTAATTATAATTTGGCAGTTCTTAGATATGATCACTTTATTCTGTGTTCAGAGGCATTTCATTGACTTTGTTATAAATCTTTTGTTTTGTTGTTGTTGCTATTGTTTTAGCTACCCTATTTGTTTTCAAGAGCTATTACAATTTACTGATTAATATTTTTCCATAATATTCCACCCTTGTCCACATAGATGCAAACTATTGATTTATCTTCCTGCAGATATTTAAGGTGGTAATCTGTGACATTTCTTCTCATCTAAGTGTTCAATGTGGCTTTTCTGTTGGGGATTCTTTTTCAATCTTTGACTATTTTATTCTTTCTTATTCAATTTGGATCATTTCCTCAAGTGTCTACTGATTCTGAAGTATATTTTTATTTTTAAGAATTAAATATTTGAAGGTGATTATATTTCCTCATTCACTGCAGTATGAATAATTACTGGCTTCTCTATAAAATAATAAAACAGACAGTGTTTTTAGGATCTACCAAGTATCAGTATTTGGAGATATTTTCTCTTACTTAATTTTCTTTATTCAGTTTCTCTGAATAAGAATTCTCCAACGATATGCCACATTTCCTGGATGTAGAAGAGACAAGTCAGAGGGACAGTGGCACAAAATATCTAGACTTTCACTTTGTCTCTCTTTATAGTCTTGTAGTTCAACCTCCTTCTCAATATACTTGGTAACCCAAATTTCTGAGACTCATTGCAGAATTTAAGGATAAATTTGTGTACTTCTTACCTATAGTCTCATTAGTAGGGCTTTAAATTAGAGTTTACTGTTTTCTAAGAAATAATTTATCCCTCATCCTCCATGTCCTTTCATTGTTTTAAACATTTTCTCTTTAATTTATTGATTTCTATTTTCTATTCCTTTGTTATCAATGTCCTTGTGGGTTTTCTTATATTTCCTATTTATTTTCCATCATTTGGAAGGAATCTAGGAAGAGAGAGATTGTATGTATATATGGTTAAATTTTATTCACTTATTCTGTTATTTCAGAAATTTTATTTTTTCGATTAAAAACTCAATTCAGTCCTTAAAATTAGGACATTTAGGACACCTGTGTGACTCTGTCAGTTGAGCATCCAAATCTTGGTCTTAGGTCAGGTTTTGATCTTAGGGTTCTGAACTCAAGTCCTGTGTTGGGCTCCACTCTGGGTGTGGAGCCTATTGAAAAACAAAGAAACAGACAAACAAACTAGAGCATCTGCTCTACCTACCTCAGAGAGTGTCATATATTTATTATGATTATAAAAATATAAATGTGATGGCATTATTAGACATTCAAGTTAGTATTATCCTGAAGCTAACGTATAAACAAACCCTTCCTTTTTCAGCAGATGTGACTTAAACTACATTCTCAACTTGTGAAAAAAAAAAGTGTAAATCATATCAGCATGAAATGTTTATGGGTTTTCATGGAAGATGTGTGGCCTACATAGTACCCACAGAAAGTTTTCCCCAGTAGAGATATATTATTATGACTATCCTCAGAGCTTATGCAGTAAATTCCCCAGAGCCTTGTGCATAGCAAGGATAAAAACAAAGGGTATTTAGATTTTATTACTTGGCTGTCACTATCCAATTCCATAGTCTTCCTTTATTTCATAATTTATGCTCAGATTTTTAAAAATTAGGATTCAAAACTTGAAAAGACTTAGTCTAATTTTATAGAACACATACACATACACCATTTTCTATTTATCTACCTACCTATTTGGCAATGAACATTGAGGGAAAGAAAAAAAAGGAAATACATCAATATTTAACAGGATTGACTTTAAATACTGGATTACTGTATGGATACTTTATAACTTTACATATACTTTATATATTCTAACTTTTCAAGTTTCTACAATGAGTACATATTTTATATTCAGAACATAATTTATAATTTATTTTTAAACTAACTTCAGCAAATGCAGGACTGTTATGCCACAGAAATGAAGATCTCTAGTTATTGCTGTTTTAGGGCATGATAGAACAAATTTTGAAAAATCTGCCTTATAATTCAACAAATATTGACTCTAGTAATTTAATCAGTTGTTTATAAGAGTTTGGTTTTCAGGTAGGTAGAAATGAGAATTAATTTCTCTTGCAAAGAATTAATTACTCCTTTCTCAATCCCAGAGCGAGTTATAGAATATGTATGCTAAATGATGAGTAAAAAGACTCTTCCATTAATTCTCTGAAAACTGTGTGGCTCATAACATGAGAAAGTTAAAAATAATTTTTGATCACTTAGTTTTGAAGACCCAGTATTCCCAAGAATACAAGCAGATATTGGCTATAATTTACTATAAGATGAAGAATCAGGGTTTGGATATATTTTGCATAATAGACTTTGGATCAAATCTAGGCATGCACAATTATGTTTGGCCATCCTTAAAGCTGAACTCTGAGATACCATCACCCTTCACAGCAATACTATGTTATTTAAAGAGAACAAAAATACAGCAGAAAAAGTGTTGGTTGCATGTTAATAAATGGAAAATGCTGTTGTGTGTCTGATGAATTGTAGCTAAAACACCAGAAAGATGTTCTATATAAAATTAGCAATGTCACCTCTAATGACAAAACCAAGTAGATACATTTGCCTTAATAGAAAAATGGAATAGCCTAAATCTGTTTTTCAAAAGATCATCCTGAGATTTCTCAAAGTTGCCTGCCCCAAAAGGCCCCTGAATTCCTAGATATGTTTGCAAATAATCATGTAATATATTACATTGTTAATAAAATAAATTATAGAAGTGTTTGGTATCATTCTATCAGTCAATAAGGCTTCAAACATATTTTAAGTGAATAGTGAGTTTACTCTGTCTTGTAAATTTCTGCATACATTTGGAAGTCTCGTGCTCATATCATTTGCTCAGGCCATTGTAACAAAATAAACAAATAAACAAACAAACAAACAAAAAACAAACAAGAAAACCCCAAACCACAGACTGGATGGCTTAAACAACAGAAATTATTTTCTGATAGTTCTGGGAGGGTAAAAGTCACACAACAGAGTGTTATCAGAATTGGCTTAAAGTAAGAACTATCTTTCTGGTTTGCATACACCTACATTCTTACTGTGTCTTCACACAGCCTCTCTTTTTTGTGTATGTGGAGTGAGAGAACTGTAAGGTATCTCTTCCTCTTCTTACAAGGATACTAATCCTGTCATATATGAGTTCTACAGTTGTGACTTCATTTAACTTTAACCACCCTAAAAGCCCAAATTTTAAGTACCACTACAGTATGTTAGGGCTCTAACATATGAATTCAGGAACAGAGACACAATTCAGGCCACAGTAACACTATATAATTAGTGACTTATTTACTAATCACAGGACAAGTTCAAAAAACATTTTAATTTAGAATTAGAACTGAGTAAGTTATTTGCAAATGGATAAATTCTGTAAAAGACAGTATTCAAAAGTCATTTTGAGGGGCACCTAAATGGCCCGGTTGGTTGAGTGTCTGCCTTTGGCTCAGGTCATGATCTCACAGTCCTGGGATCAAGTCCCACATTGAGTGAGCTCCCTGCTCAGAGGGAGCCTACTTCTCTCTCTGCCTCTACCCCTGGTTCATGCTTTCTCTCTCAAATAAATAAATAAAATATTTTTTTCTTTTTAAAAAGTCATTTTGAAATTCAAAGTATGCAAATATATTTAAAGCATCACATGAAAACTTGAGCTTTGATTACTCTCATACCCTCATGAGAGAGGGGGCGTGAATGCGACTTCCATTTCCAAGAGTGAATACTGCCCATCCATAATAGTTACCAATATTGTGAGGCAAATAGAAGTAAACCAGATTCACAGCTACCTGACATCACTGTTAACAAGAACAATCTGCAATTGCACCAGGAACTTACAACAAGGTAACATTGTAGAATGTGATGGAATTCAACTTAATTGAAATGGAGGAAAGAGAGATCATGAATAATCAATCTTATTAATAACAATATTATAATGTTGGGAGTGTACTACTCTCCCCATAAGTAACAGTCCACCCCTTCAATTTAGAAAATTGTAAGAGACTTTGCAATTGCCTTTTTTCTCAGATTCCTAACAGAGGAAGAAGTAAATATCTAAGCTGGGAGGATAAAACATAGGGGTGGAATAGGATAAATCCTAAATTATTTCTAAATAATGTATGGATAAATAAATCTGAGTTGTCCCACATCAAGTCAGTATTGACTAAGAACTAAGTTAGCAAAATGAGATGCCAGTTGAAAAACTGTCCTTGACTTTTTAATCACTAAGCAAGGAACTGCTTAAGTCTGCAAATGTTAATGATGACTTCAAAAATCATTCATATTTTGCATAATAAAATAACAAAGCCAGATATAGAGAGCTTTGGATTTCATTTTCCTCACAAAAGGGCATTATACTAACTCAGAAATCAAGCATTTCCATGAAAATCCTTTGCAGAAAATATAACATGATGATTGGATTACCATTTATTTTCAGCACAGCTTAGAAGTTGAACAGATGGCAGACTTACCACCACTGTGAGTCTGATAACTGCATTGACTTTCAGTAATTTAAGACAAAAGATAGCACAGTTTAAAGGACGTTTTATCACAGAGAGGAGTTTCTGTTCAACACATGTATGGGGTAGGTATTCTGCAGGAAATCAAGAGATATGACCACAAACATCAATATTCCATCATTTGGAAATTCTTACAATATGATAAAATGTCTGGAACACCAATGACACATTTGGCTGAGCAAGTGGCAGATTAGGCTTTGAACCCTTCTACTTCTATTTCTTGGTACTAAATCCCACACTCAGATAAAGCACATTGCTTTGGATTTTTCACCTAAGATCCCTTAAATCTACCACTGGAAGTATTAAGAAGTTATGCCCCAATATTTATACCCTGGTGTCTATAATACACATTGTGCATACCCTAGACTTTCAATATCTCTGTCTTGGTAAAGCTAGCTGCTGATCTTACTATCTTTTTTTACTGGCAAAAGTACAGTGCCTTGGGAATAATCAAAACACTAATTGTAACACCAGAAACTTAACTCTTCTGGAATGTAGCTAATATATAAAGCTGGTTGCTGTAAGCAGGATATTTAATAAATAATGTTTTTCCTTATTTTTGAGGGGCAGAAATTATTAAAAATTTTGACTTCTGAATATGGTATGCTTATTTTTCCTTTTCAAAGGCTAAAATAAAGATATTTTTTAAGGCTAAAATAAAGTTCCTAAATCTTTTCTTTGAAAAAAAAAACAGTAACTTTGGACACCAAGTTATTTTATAGGCACTCTTCATATATTTTGAAGAAGTTTTTGTACAGTGATGTCCAATATAGGGTATGCTAATGAGCTTTTTAAAAATGTATCACATAAACATGGAGAACTCCTGTTAATACACCTATACTTAATTATATCTAGGCATCAATGATTTCAAATATCAGTAGGGTCCTGATATAAGTTGAAGAATTATTTGTTAGATTCTTTATTTCAACTACTGTGTGTTTTTGTATAAATCCATTTTTTTGCCTCATTGATTAACCCACAAGAATCCTAATTCCCAGAAAACTATTGTTTGCAGCATTTGGATGAAATATAAAAATATAAGATTAAAATCACCTCACTAATTTCTCTGTATTCTTTTTTCTCTCTCTTTCTCTTCCTATTATAGGCTCCAGGGTCTTTTTCTGGCCAGGAAATTTCTTTTCTTTCTTTTTATCTTTTCCATCCTTTCATGGTCTGTAACAAATAATGATTCAATATATACTCACAAACTTTCTTTTTCTCTCGTTAACATCCTAGTGCATGCTGGGTAGTCTAACTGTATTCAAGAATCAGGCTTCTGTATAAAACTACCTCTGTTGAACCAATAGCTCTACTACTTAGCACCAACTTGTATTACACAAGGTGATATTTGTATAAAACTTAGGACTCAATAAATATCATACTACTAACTACTATTTAGTAAACTACTACTAAATACTACTATTAAATAATTTAACAGTTTTTACACATATTCTATATCAATTTTTTCTTAACAATTTAATAAGATGGCTATTTATATTAAGAGTTTGAAGTCTTTTAGTTGAAATTAAAAATGTCTCTAGATATTTGATTCCCTGGGACCAAAATTAATCCAACTTGAGAGCCACTGGTCTATAGATTAGTGTATTTATTTTTTTATACATTAGTTTTAGCCAATCCACAGCATAGCCAGACTGCTTTATTCTGTTTCCCACCTTATAACAAGATGACACTCTCTGATACTATTCTAAGCTCAAACTTCGTTTTCACCGAATTTAAGTGGTGCCTTCTTCTAACTTCCCTGTATTAATTAAAACTCTTTTTTATAATTTTCCATGTCTAATATAAGCAAGTTAATAGTAAACAAGAAAATCATATTTGTTCATTTGTTAAAATGATTAAAATAAGAGCATACATACATTGATGCCTCAAAGGTTTACAACTAAATAAATTATGGAATTTTTAGTCAAAATATCTTCTGATTTGGTTGTGTTGGTCATGCTGCTAATAGAGTTGGATGTGATGAGGAGTGAAAACTATTCCTTCTAGTTGTATGGTAATTAAGATTACCAGACTTAATGATTCAACAGCTACTAGACACACCCTATAAAAAGATTGCAAGATGTACTCGTCATGGTCCAGATAAGATAACAGATACTACTCTTAAGATTTCAAGCAGAAAGATATTTGATTTAGGGAACTGGTAACAAAATATTAGAAAGACTCTGACAGATCTTTCCAACATTTGATAGAATCACTGCTTCTAGGTAATCCATTACTTGGTTAGACTACTATGTCTCATGTCAGTGAGTCCATGGCTACATTTTTTTCTGTTTTAAAATGAACTATATGTCCACATGAAAAGTTGCTCAACATCACTTGTCATTAGGGAAATACAAGTCAAAACTACAATGAGATATTTCCTCGTATCTATCAGAATGACTAAAATTAACAACACAGGAAACATGTGTTGACCACATGGTGATGATGTGGAGAAAGGGAAACCCTCTTATGCTGCTGGTAGGAATGCAAACTGGTGCAGCCAGTCTGGAAAACATCAAGGAAGTTCTTCAAAAATTTAAAAATAGTATCATCCTATGATCCAGCAATCACATTAGTAGGTATTTAACCAAAGAATACAAAAATACTGATTTGAAGGGATACTTCTACCCAATATTTATAGCAGCTTTATCAACAATAGACAAATTATGTATATGTATATACAATGTGTATACAAATTATGAATAGTCAACTGCCCATTGACTGATACTCTGAAAAAAATATATATATACACACACATATATGTATATATATCTAAGATATATATATACATATATATAATGGGCTATAACTCAGCCATAAAAAGAATGAAATCTTGCCATTTGTAACAATGTGGATGGAGCTAGAGTGTATTATGCTAAGCAAAATAAGTCAGTCAGAGATATACAATACCATATATAAATACAATATAATTTCACTTAGATGTGAAATTTAAGAAACAATACAGAGGAACATGGGAGGAAAGAGAGAGGAAAGCCACCTAGAATCACTAAATTCTACTCCTGAAACTAATATTACACTGTATATTAACTAACTGGATTTAAATAAACTTGACATAAAAAAATAAACCAATAAAATGAATTATGCGTCCAGAGGAAAAGATGCAAAAAAAGATATCTTTTACTGAATTTATTTCATGACATTCTTTAAGTCCTTGGATGATAGTGCTGGGAGAAGTACCTGTGGTAGAAAAGGCAGATCTTTATCAAGTATTAATGTTTATGCCAGTAAGAACAAACTGATATCCCGTTCATGCTCCAAGGAGTCTGATATAATAAGTTCCCTCCAAGTTCTTGATTAGTCCCTACTGACATTGGTAACATCCTGGGAACTCATGGCTATTTTCTGGAGTTTGTAGAGTGAATATAAACACCAGCAAGAAAAGACTTAGCCACCTTGTAGCACCTGGGTGACTCAGTTCAGTGGCTGACTCTTGATCTCAGCCTAGGTCACAATCAATCACAAGGTCATGAGTTCTTAAGAAAATCACAGGGTCATGAGTTCTTAAGAAAAAAAAAAATTAAATTTTAAAAAATTAGCCTCCCCAAGGGGAAGCCTATGTTATTTAATTTCAAGCATAATTTCTTCATCCCCATGGCCATGAAAACTTTGTAGCTCAGAACAGTGAACAAGAACTCAAATGTCTAAGAAAGTGGCTAACCAGTGCGAACAGGGCAGATCATCTTGCCCTTTGCCCTTTGGGACCTTCCTCAGTAATGGTTGTTGTCTAGAGATGAGTCACATGGGACATAAATATTCTGTATTTTATGTTCTTTCTGAAAGATTCATCCACTTTCTAACCATATTATTCACATATTTTGACCATTTATTCAAACTATGAGGTGCTGTGCAAATTTTAATATTTAATATAAATAAATATAATAAATAATATTAATTAAATTTAATTTAATATTACCATCTCAAATCTCCATAGTAATAATATCTTTCCATATGTGTCAAATATCATGCAGAACCATGTATGAACCATTCCCAAGGATTTTCTTCCTCAGTCTTAAAGTTTCGGGAACTCGGTATGAAACTATGTGGAAAAAGAGAGACTAATCATGTAGTAGGAACAGGTGCCTTAAAACTTCTAGCTTCCTGTTCATGCACTTGACAGTGTCTTCATGATTTGTCTGAAAACAGCTTAATATGTACTACTTCCATTTGATTAGGGACTGTGACAGGCGATTTCCATTTTTAATGGTTTAGCAGTTAGATAGGATCATATTCCTAGTGTGACACCTGGAATACATAGTCCTTGGTGTTTGATGGTGAAGCATCCAGTCTCTACTTGCTCCAAGAGCAAGTTCTCAAAAGGTAAATAGTATCTGGTGACATGACTTCCTAAAATGCCTCAGGGCCTGGAACTGGGATTATATTTCTGGTCTTGCTAAGGGTTCCACAAAGCATCCCTGCCTGCTGCAAAGATTTCAGTTCCATTGGACTTACTGTATTCCAAGGCCCAACGAATAGCTTGTACTTAAGCCTAGATCTGCTGCAGAGGATTGGTTTAATTTGAGCTTCATTTAAACTGGCATTCTAAGACATAACTTGAAGAAAACTCTCACATTGATAAACAAAATGCCTCCAAAATGAAAAGGGAAGAATATAGTACCAAGCATTGTATGTGTATGTATGTGTGGGGGAGGGTGGGGTCCTGTGATGTGATAGTAAAAGATACATGTACTGACTGACTTTTCTCTCTCTTTTAAGGGGATGTTCTGACAAGCTCTGTACCACTGGGATGCAAAAAACAGAGTACCTAGAAATTGACAGGATTCTTCTTCAAAGGGACATACCTTCCCTTCATTAAATGAATCTGTAAATGAGCTGCTGTCTGTGAGATGACTAAAGTCATATCTCTGCTCACCACATCCAGAGTCTTCTTGATTATGTGAGCCATGTAATATTCTACTAACTGCCCATCTATTTCATTGCTATGATCAACTAGCTGCCACCAACAATTTTCACATTTAAAACTTATTTACTATTTCAGCCCTACTCTCACTAGAGTAAGTATGCCTGCCTCTTTGCCCTGCCAGACCAAGATCCTACTGTGCCATTTCAAACTGGGGTACTGATTTTAATGGCCCCATCTCCTACCCTCATATGTACAGAGGGCAATTACTACAATGATACGAGGGCTCTACCCAATGGTGCATTTTATAATGTTTGATTGAAGAGAGAATCTAGGCACCCTTTGGTTCCATATTTGGGGCCCTGGGAGATATATGAGATTCAGTTTAACATTCTTATACCTTAAATCACTTGTTCAATACAAGAGGATTTCTGTTATCTTAGCCTCATTAAATATAGGACAATTTTTGATCCAGGCTTCTACAAATAAATTGAGCTACTCTAGTAAACATGTTATTTCCAGGTTTGAGTAAAAACACCAATATCAACAAATTTAGCCTGATCCAATGTGATACTCTACTTTCCTTGGTGTAGATCAGGGGTCAGCAAACTTTGTCCTGAATGATAAAATAGTACATATTTTAGGCTTGATAGCCCCAGGATTTCTGGTGTAACCACTCAATTCTGCCATTGTAGCACCAAAGCAGCCATTGGTATACATATACATACATGAATGCATGAAGGCATGGCTATATTCCAGCTGTTGGTGGGAATGCAAACTGGTGCAGCCACTCCAGAAAAGGGTATGGAGGTCCCTCAAAAAGTTAAAAAAAAAAAAAAGAACCTAAAGTTAAAAATAGAACTATCCTATGATCTAGCAATTGGACTTCTAGGTATTTACCCAAAGGATACAAAAATACTGATTTAAAGGGACATATGCACCCTGATGCTTTATAGCAGCATTATCAACAATAACCATATTATGGAAAGAGCCCAAACGTCCATCAGCTGATGAATGGATAAAAATGTTGCATTATATGTGTAGATATAGATATCATATATATCACATATATGCATATATGTGTCATATATATCATATATACATATATTCATATATATATAATATTCATATACGTGAATATGATTCAGTCATATAAAAGAATGAAATCTCTCCATTTGCAAGAATGTGGCTGGAGTTAGAAACTATTACGCTAAGCAAAATAAGTCTGTCAGAGAAAGACAAATACCATATGATTTTACTTACATGTTGAATTTAAGAAACAAAACAAATGAACACAAGGGGATAAAAAGAGAGAGACAGACCATAAAACAGACTTAACAAGAGAACAAACCGAGGGTTGCTGAAGGGGAGGTGGGCGGGGGAATGGGTTAAATGGGTGATAGGTATTAAGGAGAGCCCTTTTCTTTATGACATGTTTCATCTTAACAAGCCTGAGGTCAGCTTTCATGAATCTGGGAATGTAGTCTGCAAGCTTCCAGTACCTGCAACAAAGTGCTGAATAAATAAATGGAAAAGGGGCTGTAGTCAAATGAAAATCAGCTAACAAATAGATAAATAGCCAAGTGACTAGAATCTTCTAGATGAAAGCATTGTATGTATGTCTTAAGGTAATAAAATTTCCTGGAAAAGCAATAGGCCATCATTCAAAAGTTCTGCCTTTGGCAAACAGATCACGATGGCAATGGTGTGTGATGGAGTGTATCATGTATCATGATAGCAATGTCTAATAACCTTGGTGTCCCCAAAGGAAAATTATCTAGAAGGAATGCATTTAAAAAGACAGAATTTTTGTTTAGGTAAAAACATAGAAAGTAAAAGAGAATCTCTATGGAAACAAGTAATTAATTGTTTTTTAAAAATCTGTAATAAATCCCTTTGCTTATAATTTTATAAAAATGTTGACTTGAGAATAAAGGTAAGCATGTAAAATCTCTGAAGTTAGTTTGCAACTTTGTTTCTACTAAGCTCTGAGATGTGTGTGTATGGAGGGGAAGACATCTTATAAGGCCTTAATTAGATTGCATCTGTTTGAATTAAGTTCTTCATGGTACATACTACTTATAGGTGAACACAGCTGTCTCTCTCACAAAGAAACATTTGTGATGATATTGCTATTGACTACACCATCAAATTGCCATAAAGAGGGAAAAAAGTATGGATCAAGAACATTTCAACACAATGAGAAGGTGATGAGAAAGTTTTAAAAACGCAGCAGTAATACTAAATTCCAATCTGTTCCCTGGTTGGCAATTGCTTATGGAACCTCATCAACCTGAGTTGAGGTTTATCTGACAAAATATTATACCTAAAAAGTTAACTCTAATTTGTTAAATGCTGCACAAGAGAGTAAGTATCCATGAGATTAAATTTATATTCATTACTAGCCATTTAGCTACTTCTTGATATTGGAAGTACTTCCTTCTTTCCTTTCATTTTCTTCTACTTGTGTTTTCTAGCAAGATTATTGCATGGGTAGGAAGTTCTTTGCATGATATAAAAATAAGGGAAGATTCCCTGTACATCAGTATATGATCTACTTTTGAACTTTTACAATAGAACTAAATTCCTCAGAATTCATCACTATTTGAATTATATATCTATATTAATCTATAATAATTATCAGAATGCTAGAATTAAAGTACATCATAAAAGTCTTTAAAACATATATTTACCAGCATTAATGTATACTTAGGGCAAAGATACCAGAAAGTGGGATCAAAAAGTTACCATTTGAGTAACTTAAACACCACATATGACTTTAGCTCCATTCACGGTTTTGTATATACCTTGCCTTGAAGTTAAAAATAAATAATTTATTTAAAATTCACTAGAAGTTTCTTGAGGGATACAGAGGATATTTTCCCATCAGATCATGCTATAGGCCAACTTCTTAAATAATTCTTCAACATTCTTGGTATTATTTTTAATAGACTTGTGCTTCTGAACAGCTCCTTCAAATATGGTGATTAAAAGAGTAATAAAAAAACTAGTAATATCTTAGCATAATGATTCTAGCCCTTAAAGAAAAAAAATGCAAAATAGAAACTATAAAAGCTTAAAATATTTTTTGGAGGGGGTCCTCAAAATTATTCAAATGAGCATCACTTGTTTTCAACATCCCTTTAAGGTTGTATCTAAAAACAACTAGTACAAGACATGATACCATTTTTTCTCACGAAAATTATAATCAACCAAGGACTGCAGCAAACATTATAGAAATAGAAAATAGCTAGTAGTCAGGAAAAAGGTTTCTGCCACTAAACTTAAATAATTCATTTAAATCTTTCTCAGTTTCAGTTTTTTTCTATGTAAAAGGGGATGATCATATTCATTTCATGTGCCTCACTGGGTGTGCTGAGAATCAAATGACTAGCATAAAAGTTCTTTTTTTTTTTTTTAGCATAAAAGTTCTTAAGAAAGCCAAAGGGTGATGATAAAAGTTAGGAAAATATTGTACAGTCAGGACAAAAAGGAGCTGTCACCAGAGACTGAGTTTTCTTGTCCCATTCAGTGCAGAAAGGACCACAGAAGTGACAAGTCTTACCGAAGCATACACAGTAAGAATATTAAATGGAGAACACTTTAAGAATGACCCATTCTCAGGGCACCTGGGTGGCTCAGTTGGTTAAGGGGCTGCCTTTGGCTTGGATCATGTTCCTGGGGTCCTGGGATCAAGTGCTGCATTGGGCTCCCTGCTCCACGGGGAGCCTGCTTCTCCCTCTCCCTGTCTACCACTCACCCTGCTTGTGTTCTCTCTCTCTGTCTCTCTCTGTCAAATAAATACATGCAATCTTTTAAAAAAGAAATGAAAAATAAATTTATTATTTAAAAAAGAAACTTTAAAAAAATAAAAAAGAAATGACCCATTCTTTAAGACTAGTAATGTGTTTTGTATTAGTGATGAAATCTGACAAATAAAATTGGAGGTAATTAATCTGTGTCTGTTCCTTAATCCAAATGTAGAGCAGAATGAGCAATAATAGCACTGCATGGAGTAATTACTAAGAATATTAAAAAGGTAAGAATGGCTTGGCTCACAGCCTAACAAAAACTCAGTCAAGGAATGTGAAGGAAAATATTCCCTCAAAGCCCATTTACAACCATTTGACTAAAAGCAAGGAGACAAATATCTGTTTATTATGATTTGGGAAACAGGGAAAAGTCACAAAATAACCTTGATGGTAGAGTAAATAAAATTTCAATTACAATATCACTTCTTATTTAATGATCTTTTATAAAAGAGCCATATTTAATGATCTTTTCTAAAGGAGCCATGTTTTAGACTCAAGGTATGTAAACATTTATGAATATTTCTTTGAAATCATAGTCAGCTGATCTATAAATATAAGCTTTCTTTTGAATAAAGTAAAAAGAACAATTGCTACATTTTCCAGCTTATATTATAGAGTTGCCCACTGGGGAGTTCTTTGGCACTTCTACACAGAAAAGTATTTAACACTTTTCTAAAATAACTGTTAATTGCCTCTTTTATTGCAGCAAGAGAACAATAGTTGGAGATATTTATGATTATTATAGCATATGGTCTGTAGATACATGAAATGTGATCTATTTAATGAATGGCACTTTTGCTTACCAACCTTTGATAAGCAATTTACATTACAGTTTTAATTAAGTTCAATAAATATTTTCTGAGTGTTAGATTTATGCAAAAACACTTAGAAAGGTAATGGATAGATACAAAGATGGAAAGGTCAATCTCTGCCCTCAGAAATTTTTCAGGGAAGTAAAATGCACATAAAGGCTGCCATAAAATAATGTGTAGGTAAACTATTGCTCATAAAAATATCCAGTGTAAAAAAAAAATATCCAGTGTACAGGTGAAAAGTCTTTGTGTAGAAGGAAAAGCTTCCCTAAATAAGTGGTATTTGGAATTGGATTAATGATAGAATTTAGATGTTACTAGTAAAGAGGACACTTGAGGTAGGTACAGAAGCATATACATTATTTAAGGAACAGCAATTAAATTTATTTTGTTGTCTCTGCCAATTCAATATGCACAAATGACAGTAGGATAAAATGAGATAAAATTTTACTTTTGGGGACGCCTGGGTTGCTCAGTAGTTGAGCATCTGCCTTTGGCTCAGGGCATTGTCCTGGAGTCCGGGGATCGAGTCTCACACCGGGCTCCCTGAATGGAGCCTGCTTCTCTCTCTGCCTATGTCTCTGCCTCTTTCTCTCTCTCTGTGTCTCTCATGAATAAATAAATAAAATCTTTAAAAAAAATTACTTTTGGAGCCTTACATGGAGAAGAGTCTGGAAGCAGAACCTTCAGCTAGGAACCTCCTGCAATGGATTTGTTTGTTTAGAAATAGGGTCCTGACAATATACTGACAGTTTATGAACTATAGGATAAGAAGAAAAATAAGGCAAAACTGATGCCAATATCTTCAACCTGTTGTCATTAAAGAAGTGGGAAACAGAAAAAACAGACTTGAGGTGGAGAAATATTAAGAACATAGTGGGGTACCTGGATGGCTCAGTCAATGCAGCATGTGACTCTTAACTTTAGGGTCATGAGTTCAAGCCCCATATTGGGCACAGAGATTACTTTAAAAATTTTAAAAACTAAAAAACAAAAATAACATACTGAAGTTTAGCTTCTAGCTAGTCATGTGTTAATTTCAAATATGTATTGGAATATGTAATATATTCAGACACATCTACATCTGAAACATTCTGCTTATTCATGCCAAAGCATACTTTTTTAAACTTTTAATTTCTAATTTCAACTTCTTCATATTAAAAAAAATAGACTCACAAGATAATCTCAATTGCTTTCTTCATGTTTTTAAATGTTCTAACTCTGAACATCAGTGAAAATGGAGGAGTGAAAAGTACCAAAATCTATTCCTCCATAAAAGCAACAAATACACTGGCAAAAGCTATTGGAAACAATTTTTTGGAACTCTAGAAAAAGGAAATCTTATAGAAACCAGAGAAATGCCTAATCAAGAAAAACTGGCTGAATCTCAACAAGGATAAAGAACTCTGTGGTGTATTTAACCTATCCTGGTCTCATCCCTCTCTTCCCAGCTCAGTGGTTATCTGGGAAGTAAAAATCACTTTACTGGTACAGGTATTGGTGTGAAAAGTTGCAGAATGAACCTCATTTGCAAGGCACTGTGTTTGTGTATTTTGACCTATGCGATGCCTCCATGGAGGATGTCCAAAGGCTTGTTTTTGGCCTTTCAGAACACTCTGAGTGCTAAAGTAGCTACTCAGGGCATTTGTCTAAAACATTTACAGGGAAACATGTTAGTCACAACTGCCTAGGGCGATGGATCTTAGGAAAAACAAGAAACTAACCAAAATGTTCAACAGGAAAGCAGATAAAATATTTTGGGAAATAAGTTTTGAAAACTCCAACACATCCCTGGGAAATTAGAATGCCATGAACTCCTGTATGAAGCTCAGGAAAGACCTGGAAATACCCTACACTCCTATCTCTGACTGACACTCAAGCTTTGTGCAAACAGGAAGCAGAAACTAAACTATGTTTTGAAGGCATATTCCAATACTTACAAAGTCCATCTTTAAAGCCTTACAGGTGTTTTTTTGCTCCCAAGCATTTAAGGAAATTTCTGCCCATCCACTAGCCAACCACCAAGCTAATGAACAGAGACTTCAGTGATCCCACACAACAAAGAATACAGGCATTACAAAATTAACCCAACAAGGTTACTAAGTAAATATCATCTACAAGAAGAAGCAACAACAAACTCTGGAGAAAGGGAAAACCTGTTTTCCCGTTTTTTTTTTTCCTTTATACTTTTAAAAATGCCCAATTTTCAACAAATCTTATGGAAAATGCAATGGAACAGTAAAGTATGATTTATACACAGGAAAACAGAACACTGCCTTTAAGTTTCTCTCTCTCATAGACATGTTTTCTAATAAAGCTTGATGTAATTCTTATATATGCTTGTAGAGATTTGTGTTTGTGGTTTTGATAGTGACATGATCTAAATTTCATTATGGTTTTTTTTTTTTTTTTTTTTTACTGACAATTCTTTTTAGCATCTGCTCATTGCTGTGTTTCGTTGTACCCACTTACTCTGTAGTATACTCATAGCACAATTTCTCTATTTGTTTTTGATACATTTTTCTAATCATGAATCATACCCGCTACATTAATATGTGGCATATTAACATATTAATATTTTGCTTTTGAATATGTGAAACATATTAATGTTGCTTTTGAATATGTGAAAAATTTTTGTCTGGAAAATATGCTGGCAAATGTGATAGTCTAATAGGATATGCAAATATTATTATCCTTCAGTAGTATCAGCATCAAGAAGTGTTTTCCTCTGTATATCTTTATGCATCCTCCTAATAATTGTCATCCAATGGCACAAAGAAATAGCTCATTACATAATTTGTCTTTCTCCACTTCTTTTCATATCTTAATCCTTAAGTCTTATCTCTTACAATTGGCAAATTACATCATTTGTACATATACTATTGCCTTTTTTTGTTGTTTTTTGTTGTTTGTTTCCACAAGTTCTTTGTGTATTCTAGATGTTAATCTCTTGTCCAGTTTAGTGAAGGAAAAGTCTTTCTTCCAATTTGTCAACTACCAGTGAGACTTTTATTAAACACAAATCTTAAGTAGTCAGATCCACTCATGTTTCTCTTATGGGTTTTTTGGGGTGATCTGTTTAAAGAGATCTTTCACTTTTACTAGGTCAAAAATATACCCTTTGAAATGTTTTGCAATCTTAATGTGCTGTGTCTCATTACATACTTATTTTGACTTATCCTTTTTGGGACTCTTTTTGGGACATTATTCTGAGGATTCCTGACTGTATGTAACACTGTACGTTTCTCAGTAATTTTCTCTTCTCATACAGACTTCTTCCATTCTCTCCTATTGTGATACCATTTCATTCCATCCTTCCAAAACTGATTTTCTTTTCCATGTTTTTTTCCCTCTCCTGCAGAATTAATAACTTTTTTCAATTGTATCTTCCAATCACAGTTTCCCATTTTGTTTATAACTTGTTGACCATTATTCTTGCCCATTTTTTTCAATTTCAGAAACTAGATTTTATGTATCTTCAAAATAAATCCACCCATTTTCCTTCATGCCATACTGTTATTGTTAGATGATTTCTATGATTTATATCTTTGAAGATTTTAAGCACATTTGTTGAATCTAGAGACATTCTATTATATTGTTTAAAGTGAAAGTAGGAATTTTTCTAATAAAATGCTTAGTTCACCATGTTAGCCAGAATTCTCAGAATGTCTAAATTAATTTTTTCAATTCACTTGCCTTAAATTGTTTTCTTTAAGATCCTTTGCTGCCTTTATTCCTACAAAATATATTAAATTTTAGACTAACAGCAGAATACTTTACAAGTAAAGGATTACAAGTAAATGAACATGAAAATCCTCATATCTCCTATCATTATTTCACTATAACACTTTACTTGAACAGCCACAGGTAGCTGTTCCATATGCATCTTTTCAGTGTGTGCTTTGAAAATCAATGGACATAAAAACACACATGGAAGAACCATTCAATCCCTCTTCTTTAGACATACTAGTGATATGCAATTCCTGTTTTAACTTATTACCAACATTGAAATTCTGCTAGACAAATTGTAGAAATTTACATGCTCACCTAACATTGCATAATAATATGTTTCTCTACAACCTTATTGCTGTTCTATTGGTTTCTCCAATAATTTTCTTAATATTGCCTATAAAATAGGAGAAAATAGCATATTCTTCTACTAATCAAAGTCTTCTGATATATTTCTGCTAACAGTTTCAATCCTTCCTTCACCTAGTTCCAAAGCAGCAATTAAATTGGAGACAATGTCTTATCAACATTCTAATTTTATAGATGAGAAAATCAAAGGCCATTGAGTTCAGTGCTAGAGGTGAGACTCGGATTACTGATATATTTTTTCAAGACTTATATTGTCAAGTGTGATCCTAATTTGACTTTTTTTATTTTTTAATCCCTATTCTTTCAGGTTTTCTCTCCAAATCAAAACTGTAAAAATGGATATAAATCAAGCAACTTTCCCCTTGTATTAGCTACATAACACAACCTCTGCAATTACATTTCAATCTGTTATCTAAAAATGTAATTATTATCCTGTGTTTTGCTTTGCTATTAGTCTTTTTTATTCTTTTAACATATTGCACATAGTTCTCTAATCAGTGTCACCTTAGTGAATCTTAAAATTATCTCAGTTTTGAGGCCTTTACTATTGTTTATCCCTAAAAAATACATTAAACAAATAACTTTAAAAGTGAAGGTTTTCCTAAATGAATGTTCTTAGATGTAATATCTCTAGTGGCTCTGTGGGAGAGGAAATAATACCATTAGTCACGGTAAGAAAACAAGTGGATTTAACATCTGGCCTGATGAAACACTGATTTTAAGGGTCAGTATCTCCCACATCCAAATCTGACCAGAACCTAATGGTACTATAAGACTCAACATTTCTGAATATTCACCATGGAGTCGGAGGATTCTTGATGACTAGGATAGAGTCAGTGCACTTTCCATATTTTAAGAGATCAGGAAGTTAAAATGAATTTTTTGTTAACTCAAAGAATCTGAAGGAAATAAAATGCCATTGAAAATAGAATCATCCTCTATTGGGCAAATTCTTTATTTAATAATGAATATAACTACTTGCAGCTTTTTTCCTGCATGCATCTTTTTTCCTTGACTGGAAGGAAAACTGTTCACAGGGGGAGCATTTTCATTGAATTTATGATTTTCTTATTCAAGGTATTTTGCTGATCAATTACAAATGCTTTCCTGGGTAATTCTCAAAGAACCATATGAGATAGGTATTATGTATTCCCATTTTGCAGACTGAAAAGCTGTTCTACAATGAGAAAAAAATAACCTGCCAAAATTGCTGACCTAAAATTCACTATGTGATAGAAGAGTGTATGATAAAATGTCAGTGTCAGCATCTGGGTGGATACATGGATGTTAGCTGAAAATTTTCTGCTTCGGTACTTTCACAAAAATATTGGAGAAAATACTGCATAGCTAATAATTAGAATAGGAATTTTTAAAAATAACTTTCCACCCTTCCAGTGCTCAACAGTTTTGCAAGAGAGGTACTATAACAGAACTTGCATCATATCATAGGAAGAGCAAGCAATATAGGAACAGAAGTGAGTTCAAGTCCCAGCTCTCCCCATCTTTTAGCTGATCTTGATTGCTCGTCAATAAAACCAAGCTTACAGTGCTTTTAAGCATTGACTATAATAACGCTTGTGAATTAGTATAATAATTATGTTCAAGTACCATAAAAGCCAAGTCACAAAACAAAAATGGTGAGATAGAGTCTGTTTGGTAGTTTCATTACTATTTTAAGAGCACTAGTTCATCAAGGGGAAAAAAAAAAAACAATATCTATTTTTCCAGTAGGAACCTGTAGGTCTGTTTTTAGAATGGTGTGGGGGGTGATGAAATATAAAAGCTCTTAGGGAATGAAGAAGACAATAGATTCAATATAGGGAATCAGGAAAGTAGGGAAGGGAAGTGCTATGGATAATCAGGGAACTCAATCTGAGATAAGATGCTGAGCCATCTAGGCTTTATTTTGGAAAAATGCTTTGTGGAAATTGGGAGGGTGATTATGAATACTGATACTTTTTGTTGTTTCATGGGCAGCCTTTGTAGTGGGGGAATGCAGAAATAGATTCAAGCAAGCAGAGACCCTAAACTCAATTGGAACATGGTACACAAAGGAAAATAATTCTGGAAAACTCCTATTGATTCAAAATTTTAGCAAGCACTCAGGAAAATGCTGAGATTGATCTAGTACCTCATCCTGGTTAACAGGTAGTCTGAGGGTTAGGTTCTCTGGAAAAATCAGTAGAGGATGAAAATACAGGAAAATCTGCTATGAGAATGGCAAAACTTGATCCTTGAAAAGTTTGATAATTCTTGCCCCAAACAGCTTTATTGGCAGCAGCAACATTAAATGAAGAGACTTGAAGGCTAGGAAAGCTTGCCCCTTCTTTGGAAGAGCTATTCTGTAATCTCTACATGTTACTCTGTTAGAAAGTTGAAAATTTTACCCACATTATTTTTACCCATATTTTACCCTTTAATAGTGCTAGTATAGTGTCTCCAGGAGGCCTAATTATTGAACAGTAGACGTGGTTCTGGAGGAGAATATTTACACTCATCTTCTTTGACTCTAGGTAACCACAGTTTATGTTTGCTCCGCTGAACATGAAGTAGTTAGGCAAACACATTCTTTTATGTCATTCCCAGGGAACTCTCTTAAATTCCAAAGAGAGAAGTTCTCTACATTGAGAAAAACAAAATGCCACTGAGAAGTCCATATGAATTTATAACCATTGTATGGGAGACAAAAATGCTGAGATTAGAAGTAAAACCAGTAGCAAGAGCCAAGAGACAATAGCTAAAGTTTCAAGGAGAGCTGAGATATTGGAAATGTAAATCGCAAGACTGGCTGTGGTTAGAGAAAGGAAGCCACAGTAGCAGCAGATACCCCTGAGACTCCAGATACCAAGGCAGAGTGTGGCAACTAGGGAACTCAACAGTTGCTTACATTAGTCATTAAAGAAAGCACAGAAACCATTAGGTAGCTAAGAGGACGGGAAGATGAATGAAGGCCTTGTGGCCTCAAGAGCTCTATATCCTTAAAGATTATTAGACTTTTCCCCTCAGCCTTGGTCATTTCCTCTGACTTATAGGACCTTGGGAAAACATACTATAAACATTACAAAGAGACAAGCACTTCACACTTCGAATGAAGTAAAAAATATATATAATATATATATATATAAAATATAAAATATATTATATATAATACATATATATGTATTATATCTATAATACATATTATTAAAATATATAATACTTATATAAATATAATATATATCCCAAATAAAAATGAAGTTGCAATGTATATATAGCTATATACAGTGAATAGAAAAGTTATCTTAGTAGATATTTCAAACAAAAAGGAGTACCTAAATATTTTCACCATAATAATTACATCATTCAATCATATAATAATTTTCAAATAGAATCTAGAAAAAAAAAATAGAATCTAGAGACTATATACTCATTAGTAACATCTAACAGCTATCCTTTATCTGAGTGTAATCTATGATCTTGGGCTGTCATAACAGCTTCACATTTATTTTTATTTAATCCTAGTAATAACCAACTGTATGAAAGTACTATTATCCCTCTCCTAATAGTTAAGTAAACTGACTTCTGTTATGTAAAATAGGGCATTTTTTATACCAGTAGAGGTAATGGCACCTATTCTACTACAGAATTTAAATGATATTTTTCTTATGAAAGTGAAATGCACATAGTGTAAGATTCTCCTCAACTATTCCTGAATACTAGAAAATACATTCCATTTCTATATTTGACTTCTGACCACAATATTCCCCTCAGCATGACTAAACTTTAGACAGTTTCCTTGCTAACTATTGCTTCCTGACCTCCCTTTCCTTGACTTTAGAAAGCTTCCAATTATAAATTCTCTCTCTGCCCTGTTGAGATGTGAATATTTTCTCAGCCTCTTGCCAGGTTTACAATCCTGAAATGTCATTCTCAAGATCCTAGAAGCCATCCCTTTGAAATGTAATCATCAAAGAAGACTATTCACATGTGTGCACATGTGCAAGCATGTAAGAGTGTGCATGTGTGTTTTCGTGCATGTGTGTTGGAGAGGGAAGCCTAATTTCCATAAATATCAATAGGCAAAGAAAGAAAGAGTAATCACAATGACTAATTTCCACTTACCACCTCCCCTTTAGTACTTTTGTGCAACTTCACTCTATGCTCAAAAACATGCCAGTCTTTGGTTTGAGAAACAGTTGAGTTCAATCTCTCTTCCCTATTGCAACAGTCTTGAATGGAATCTTCCTGGCCTGCTTAACTGTCTGGTGCAATTTTTCTTAGAAACTCCATAAACAGAATTTAAAGTTGAATGAAATCTGAAGATATCTGTTAACAATTTAAGAAACTTAAGGATAAAGCTTATCTCCATTTCCTAATTATTCATTCATCCTTTGTAAAAGGAGAAGTGATGCACATTATCGAGATTAGTGCTCTGATTTAAAACAAGCTACACCAGGAGTGCCTGGGTGGCTCAGTCAGTTAAATGTCTGACTCTTGGTTTTAGCTCAGGTCATAATCTCATGGGCCATGGGCCTCCACACTTAGCAGGGAGTTAGCATGAGCTTCTCTTCCTCTCTTTTCCTCTCCCCCTCCCACCACTCGCGAATCTCTCTCCTGGGATTTCTCACAAATAAATAAATCTTAAGAAAAAAAAAAAGAAAAAGAAAAAACTACACTATATCACTAGGGTTGAAGGAGTATATTGAGTGTGTTTGGAGGAAAATTTAACCCTGTCTATGTCTGTTTGGTTAGTGCAGGTCAAGATTTATGTTATCCTTTGCTTTCTTCTATTGGATACTTTTTATGCCATGTGGTCTATGTTGCATTTGTAGTTGCCCAAATAAGCAAATATGTAGTAAATAAGCAAGATAAATCTAGGTATAGATTTTTCTAAATGTTCAATTGTTGCATGCTATGCAAGTATTTATCTTGATTTTAAATTTAATCTCTCACCTCTAATTCAGTTAATATTATTTTTTCAATGCCCTGGTCATTTTATCGAGGAAAGTAAATGATATGTTTTTGAAAAAACACAAAATTAGAATGGGGTGGAGAAAAATAGTACCATCAAATATAAGGTGCAAATCTCCAACTTACAGTAAAATGGAAGAAACCTAGTTTGTCTTCCAAATTCTCCTATACCATGCCTTCTGCTGCCAGCACAGTTATTTCAAGTTGAACATTTTATCTATAATATGGGTACATATAACATGTAAATGGGTAATTCTGGGTGAGTGCATGCCTGGGAGATTGCTTATCAAAATGAGCTGTTTTTCTCTTGAGAGTCTTTCAGTAAAGATTTCTTAAAATAAACATATAATCAATTAAAAAGGCCAAAAGTGCTTGGATTTCTGGAGCCAAATTAAAGCACATAACATTTTAAGTGATGAAATAAACATGCATTTGGAGCCTATATTGGATTGCTGAAACTCTGGTTTAGCTTATTGTATGTCTACAAACTTCTTTTAAATTTTATATTGTTTTATCCATATTTCTCCACCAAAGTAAGTTCACTAATTTATCAACTGCTTTGATATATCAATCAAAAGCCAATGTTTCCAATATTTATTTTATGACTTCTTTTTAATTAAAGAAATGTAGCATCATGTATAATGGTACTAATAGTGCCTCATCATGTCGTTTGTATTAAAATTATGATACAACAAGACCTCTCTTGGGGTACTCTTAATTCATGTTTTCACAGATGTTGCTAGTGCTTGTGAAAGCAGGTTTGGATTTGGTAAGCTGACAAAACTAGAGTTGCAATAAAGTGATGATGACTTCAAAATGGCATTGGAAAGTATGAAAATGAGAAATTAATGCTTTTACATTCAGAAACTTTCTTTATTATTGAATTGTGTTATTTTCCAGGTGAATGCTGTTGCTTTAGGTTTCCAGGGATCTGTGTCTAATGATTATTACATTTTCTTGAAAATAGCAACTCATTAAAATGGCTATCTTCTGGCAGCCTTACCTTATATGGTATATTTACATGTCATGGGGGAGATTAGGAAAGAAAAGAATGCTTATGGTTTGAATGACTCATGTAAAATATTCATTAAGTGAAAAAGTCACATTGAAATATCTTGTTTACAAGAGACACTGGAAATGGCATACAACAAATACATATTAAGTGCATGAGGAAGGATAGAATTTATAAAAATGTAATGGCATTCAAGCATACCAGCAAGTAATAACAGATATGCAAATTAGTATGAAACTGCAAAGCAAAGTAAGAATTAAGATTTAGGTATACTCAGATTGGTGGTAGAAACTGTTATTAAAGACATATTTTTCTATTTGAATTTTTGTTATGGCATGATTGAACTTGAGATAAAATCTATTTTAACATTTATTATAGTTTTGTGATCTAGAAAGGTATTTCTACACTTACCATGAAAAAGGAAAAGTAATAAAAATAAATATGTTTCAAAAGTATAGATTACTAACATTTTTCACACTGGCAATGAGGTCATGTACAATATAAAGGGGCACATTTTCAGTCATTTAGTACAGAACTTTAAAGCTTTATATCTTTCTGAAATAGAATTTCTGAGTAATTATATTTGAAAATATATTTTATATCTTTTGTACTTAAAATACAGCATATTTATTGTAAACACACAAATGCATTCCCTTTTGAGAACAGCAGTAATAGTTCCTATCTATAACTGGGGAAAAGCCAGAGCTAATTCATAACATTAAAATTTTTAAATAACAAAACTGCTGGTTAAAAATGTTCATAAGATTTTTTTTCTTTTCAAAATAATATCTAACCCTATTATTTTCTTTAATTTGGAAAATTCTCTAAGCATCAAATCCTATTAATCATATACATCATTTAATTTAATTTTATTTAATATAGTTGTCCATTTAAGACCAAGTGGCTTTAGAAATTATGCTAACTTAAATTTTTAAAAGTTAAAGATTATTAGTGAAACCAAAACCATTATGAGTATCTTGACAAATTTCAGACTTTCATATTTATTAACATACAAAAATCCTAAATAAAGGTCCCTGTACAACATGTTGCCCTCTGTGTATGGCTTTATTCTCCAGTCACTTTTAAACATTTCTCAAGGAGTTGTCTATTAACACAATGCCCACTTCCTCACATTGTGTTCTTTCCTCAATTCATCCTACCTCTATTCCTTCCAGTCAACTAAAACTATTGTTATAAAGGTTACTATCATCTCCAGATGGGTTGGTTTATTGTCTTCCCCACCCACCACCTACCAAGCTGCAATACAAGTCCTATGAAAGAAACCTTTTACATCTAGTTTACAACATTTACTGAATATCCTAAATTTCCTGTAATGCAGTAAATAGTTAATAAATATTTGTGCGATGAATAAAAGTTGAAAAAATCAACAGAGTTTTAATAAAGACGTATTTTACTCAAGAATTAAAGAGATCTTTTGTGCTGGTCATATTCTTAAATAAGGTATATATATTATATATTATATATTATATATTATATATTATATATATACATAACTTCTCCTATAGGCGCCCCTTATCTCTTAAGTTCTTTTGACATCCTTGATGATACTCAACCAGCATCCAGTTTCAGTAGCAATTTTGGACTCTTAAAACTGCAGGTATCCTAGGCTGTGGCCAAGCCTCCACTAGTTGTTGAATATGTCTTCCATGACCCCTGGGGCCCTCCCATGTGAATACTGTAAGCCAGTTTGTTTCTGCCAGCATATTTGTGAACTCAGTCATGTGCAAGCAATTTAATTAACTCAGATATGTACATAGCCATTACCAACTTAAAAAAAAGGCCCTCTTATTATGTTAAGTGAAATCAGTCATACAATGGAAGACAAATACTGTATGATCTAACTTATATGTGGAATCCAAAAAAAGCCAAACTTACAGAAACAGTAGAAAGATGGTGACTAGGGGAGGGAGGATAGGAGGAAATTGACAGATGTTGACCAAAGGACATAAACTTCCAGGTATAAAATGAGCACAGCATGACGACTATAGTGAACTATATTTACTGAATTATATACTTGAAAGTTGCTAAGTGAGTAGATCTTAAATGTTATCACCACACACCGGTATAGATATTGTGTCTTGTTGTGTTAGTCGTTTCTTAATATACACATTTCAAATCATCACATTGTACTCCTTAAACTTATACAATGTTGTACATTTCAATATACTATCTCTCAATAAAGCTGAAAAAAATTCCTCCTTTTCCAATTTACCCTTCCTTCAAACATTTCCAGTGGTTTGAAATCAATAGTGGTTTCCCATTATTTACAGTACTAAAATTCAAGATCCTTTGCTTAGCAACTGAAATCTTAAACTTTCTCAAAGCTATCTTCAACTATTCTGATGATTAGTAATCAAAGATTACCATGCCTTTTGTATCAATAACAAACAAACAAAACCATATTTTCATAACTTTAAAATGAATAAATTGGGAGTAGAAATTATATTGACTATATGTATATAGGCTGTGTAAACAATTCAATTAAGAAAAAAGTAATCAATGAATTTTTTGGTATTTTTTTATTGGAGTTCGGTTTGCCAACATATGGTATAACACCCAGTGCTCATCCCGTCAAGTGCCCCCTTCAGTGCCTGTCACCCAGTCAACCCCATCTCCCCGCCCACCTCCCCTTCCACTATCCCTTGTTCGTTTCCCAGAGTTAGGTTTCTCTCATGTACTGTCACCCTCTCTGATTTTTCCCACTCATTTTCTTTCCTTTCCCTTATAATGCCTTTCACTATTTTTTTATATTCCCCATATAAGTGAAAGCATAGTGTTTGTCCTTCTCTGATTGACTTACTTCACTCAGCATAATACCCTCCAGTTCCATCCATGTGGAAGCAAATGGTGGGTATTTGTCATTTCTTTTTTTTTTTTTTCAATCATTAAAACTAATACAATTTTCTGTGATTTGTTTAGTACAATTAAAGTTTCAATTAGGTTAATGTTTTGATGCAAACTGTTAATTCCTTGTGATATACTTCTCTTCCAAACATCTTCTCTTTCAACCATCAAATACATCATGGTCATTTCAAAGTGCACAAAAGGAATTGTTCACTTAGTTCTTGATTCCAAGACCGAAATACTGCATTTGAGATTATTATTTTTAATCTGAGCAATTAATATAGACACAAGATCAATTTTAGCTAAATTCAGCTGTAACTAATTAATGGCCAGATTGTGACTGAGTAGATATGTTTCAAGGCTATTAACAAAACTTTTAAAGTAAGCAAGCATTCTTCTACCCTATATGATATATATGATTTCCCTATAGCTAATTGGAATATTATGAAGAATAAGCAATGCAGGAAGCATGACCATCTTCAGTATCACTCTCTCCCCCCCCCAAAAAAAAGAAAGAAAGAAAGAAAGAAAGAAAGAAAGAAAGAAAGAAAGAAAGAAAACTTAAAACATCAAGGGCAAACCAGCAGCTTTGAAATGTGCTCAGGGACTTGACTTCTGTTCCACATGTGCAGAAATGCGGAGAGAGTTAGATCTAAGCCGACAGCTCATACTGACCAAAAGGATTCCAACAGAGAAGAAGAAGAAAACACATTGACAGAACAGTGCATCTATGACACATGGTGCTGGTGCAGGTGTTTTAGTAAAAAGAGAAGTATCAGGTTTTCTTAGGAAACTCTAATAACTGTAGGGTAATTGAAGATGATAGCATTTAACAAGCTTCGATGAACTTTCCTACATCTATCTCATTGGACAGTATGAAGCATCTGGATTCTGGAGTGGATATTTTTTAAGCCAAAACAACAACTCTATGCTTTATAAAGAAAAGAAGGTTTGGTTTCACATGCAATGACATATTCTACAAGTCAAAAAAGTGTTGAATAATTATGTAACATCAAAATAATTTGAGGATTTACCTAAAACAGAAACTATTTTTAGAACTGTGATAAAACACCTCCATTCATGGCAGTTCCATTATCTTTGCATTGGTACAGATGCCAGCATGAGAATGGAGTTATGAAACTGAAAGTCAGCTGATAATTTAGTATCATCTAACTGCCTAATAAGTTAATGAAGACAGACTCTGATGGATTTTAGGAGTTCTTTTTTTCCAGTTGTATATGTTTATGGAACGCTCCATGGCTCAAGCAAAGATAATAATAAAAAAAACTATTTTATTTATGAATAACCAAAGGAAAACACAGCATACTCATCTTGAAGCTAAAAAAAAAAATAGATAGTCTTATAACAATGCTTAAAATATTTTAAAGTGTTTTTTCACAGTTTCAGTGTTTCAAGGGCATGTTTTATCTCATTACACTTTACAACATTACTGGGAGGTGGTTTACGTAAGCACTGTATTCTCATTTTATAAATCAGGGAAGCAGAACTGATACGAATTTTCAAGGTAGGCAACAATTCGATAACCGAGCAGAGGTTGTGAATGTTGCTATACTTTAAGATTATAGGGAGGAGCTCCTTCACTAAAAAGTTGGAAGTCATGATCATTTAAATTATCTATCATCTATCTATCTATCATCTATCTATCTATCATCTATCTATCTATCTATCTATCTATCTATCATATATCTATTTATTTTTTAAACTCAAAAAATTTTTTTTTCATTTAAAAAAGTATTCAGAACAAATAAAACAAGGCAACTTTCATTCTTTCTTCTCATCGTCTGGTGTGGGGCTTGTTGGTGGCTCCTCTGCTGCTGCACTGTTGCTCAGAGCCATCGTTACTATCACTGTCCCTTCCTCGGCCCTACTGTCCACCCCTGCCACCTGCTCTCCTCGGCCTCAGGAGTAGACATGCCTTCTTCACCGTGTACACCATTCTGTTGGCTTTCCATTGCTTCTTCAAGGTGTGTCGCCTCTGTCTCCATAGGGATGCTCTTGTCGTCTTTCTGCTCCCTAGCAGCTGGCTCTTCCTCAGGAACCATGCTGCTCTGACTTCAGCTTGCTCTGCAGCTTCTTGCTCCCTCTCCTCTTGCCTTTTGCGAGCCTGTTCTGAAGCCTGTGCCACTTCAGCGGCAATCTTTTCCATATCCATCTCCCCTTTCAAACCGCACAGCCTCTTCAGGTGTTGTTAAAGGAATCTGTGCTTTCTAGGAACTTCCTCATCTTCTCCTGGGGTCGCTCCTCTATCTGGAGAAGTTCAGCTTCTAATCTTCGCTTGATGAACCATTAAGGACCGGATCTGCCGTTTGAGGGCCTGCATTATAGCTGTTGAGACAACACCACCCTCTCACTGAGCATTTCATTGATGAGGCGGTGGCTTCTCTGGAAGCAGGCGGTGGCTGTATGCTTCACTGAAGAGCCATCACCATGATCATCTGGATCTTCAGCAGGCCAAGTACTCATGTAAGGTTCTCCTTTCTCCATGCAAGACTGTCTCTGTCGACTTTCTTCCTCTAAAGCAGCTTCTGCACGACTTTTTGCATTTATGGAAGCAAGGTATGTGGGGGGAATTAGGATACGCCTTCATAGATTCATTGTACTCTATCTTTTCTGCTTGGTATTTGTTTAAATATTCTTATTTTTCTTCATCAGTGAGATCTCACCACAGCCATCAATAATCTTGCCAATCTCCCACAGCCTTAGGTCAGGGTTGGAAGCTTTTGCTTGGTCCCAGACCTTTCTACTGCACCTCATGTAGGGCATCAGCAGCCTATCTGGTGGCTTTGGGTGATTTTGGAATGTAATACCAGAGGATGCCATGACCTGGCTGTTGGTGCCCGGGTTCCCTTCCAGCTTGCAGCTGTGGTAGGCCAGATGACTGTATGGATTGTATCCTACAAACCCTGATGTGCTGGGCATTTGTGTTGCAGGAGCTGGGGTGGAAGGTGGGGCATAAGATGGTCTTTTTGACATTTTGGAAGATTAAGTTCTCAGTTTCTTAAGAATGAATCTGAGACACCGCGGGCAGAAAAAGCGCCTGCATCTCTGGCCTCGTTTCTCTATTTAAATTATTTAAATTTTAAAATCGAAACATATGACTCCAACCAGAGATCAGGACAGTCATCATGTAAAAGTAAATGACTTGTGGGTCAGCAAGCCCTAACAATGACTTGATTAGATATGACTATGTTTTGTTTTGTTTTGTTTTTTCTGGAAAACATAAACATAATAAATAATTGAGTAATCCCTGGTTATTTTCTCAGTATCACAGAGGACTAAATGGTTTAAATCATAGGTAATATATAATTATATTTATATATATGACTTAATTAGTACCTAATTATTGTCACTTAAAAGATTATGATTTAAATTTTAATTTAAGTCCTCCAAAAATGTCTTAAGGTTATGGATACCTAAAGGTAAACTATAGTTCGTCCAGCATTTAGGTTGAATCCATGTCTTCCATAAGACTTTTCATTTGATGTAACTTAAATTATCTAGTTTGTATACAATCATTATGATCATTCATTCATGTAATGAGGAATTATTGACTCTGAATGACAACAAACAAGATCCATACCTTCTGATCAAAATGAAAACAACACAATTCTTACATTCAAGAAATCCACATTATTGCCAAAGATAAATATATGTAAACATATTAATATAGCACATTATAATATATGTTCTTAGGGATACTGGTCATTGTTTTCAAAGAGTAGAGAAAATGAATAAGTATAAGAATTCAGGAACTACTTCCAGAAGATAAGATCCTTGTCTTTGACTTTAAAAGAGTATACCAGGCAGCTAAACTGGCAGAAAGACACGGTGAGCAGAGAACACACGTTAAATATATATATACATATATATTTAGTGTTTTTAGGAAAATAAAAATAATTCAGTGTTACTTGTGCATAAGTTGCAAGTAGAATAGAGAGGCTAGAGGAAGGAATAGGCAGGTGTTAAGAGCTGTGAAAATAAATGCATTTGCTAATATAAAGAGTTTAAATAATTTATTATGAGATGGGAAGCTTTCTAAGGATTTTTTTCTAACTTTTTAATTTTAATTTTTAATTAGAATATTGACATTATCAGACTTGAATTTTATGAAAAAATGTTTATAAATAAAGTCATTTATTTATAAATGGGACTTCCAGGGAAGTCCCTCCCTGAAGGAGGTTTAATCCCCCTGACATCTAGGATTCAAAGATAATCTAAGTAATGCTATAAGGTGCTGTTTCCCAATTTAAGATATTATAACATGGTATGTAGAGACTCTGAACTAAGGATGGCAGAAGTATTAAGGTAGAATTATTGAAATTTGCTTTGGGGTAAACTAAATATGACAGTGATGCAGAGGGAAAGTTTAGTCTGAAATTGAGGCAATGAACAAATCAGTTTTTAATCAAGATGAATTATACAGGAAAATCATAGGTATCGGGAATGTTTTATTTAGATACATTTTGAAGAGAAATAAAGGTAGAAATGCATAATAAGCATGGTTCAAGCCACTACACAAGAACTCCTTCACAGATCTTTCCAGGGTAATAGCATCTCTATACCTATCTTTTCCTGAGGTGGTTGATTGGACCCATGAGTCACACACAATTTCTTTAGCAAAGGGTCCTGTTTCCAGAGAGTCCTACCTGAATAGGTAGAGAATCTTCCAAATCAAGTGCTAGTTTCTTATCGCTTAACAATTCTTTCTCCAAAGAAAAACCAAGCTGCATCCTCAATATGTCACTTAAAAAATCTCATCTCCAGTTTCTAATAACAGTTTCCTCATTTCCATCTTAAAGCTCATCAGAAGCTCCTTTAACACTTGTATTTCCAGGTTCATGATGACATACGTATCTTCTAAGATAATAGAAGCTCTCTCTATAGCTCTTGTCTGTTTTTCCCCTGAACCCTCACCAGAATCTCCCTTGAATTCCATGCTTTTACCAACAACCTAAGTTCATTTTTAAAAATTTTTTTTTAAATCAAGTTCCTCAAAACTGTTCCAGCTTCTATCCATTAGCCAATTCCAAAAAGATGTCCACATTTTTAGATATTTGTTAGAACAGAACCCTATTTCCAAGTACCAAAATCTATATTAGGATACTCCAGAGAAACAAATAACACACAAATGCACACACATATATGTGTATACATATATAGTTATATTAAAACTTAGTTTTAATTAAATTAATTAAATATAAATATTAAATGATTTTTTAAAATTGATTAATGTGATTGTGGGGACAAGCTAGTTTCACATTTGTAGGGACGACCTTCAGGCTGGATATTCTAGCAAGATTTGATGCAGTCCTAAATCTGAAGGCAAACTGGAGTTAGAATTTCTTCTGTGGGAGAGCTCTGTCTTTTCTCTTAAGGCAAACATCAACTGACTGGATAATGCTTAACCACATCTAGAAAGTACCTGCACAGCAACAGCTAGACTGGCATTTGACCTAGTAACTGGGCACTACAGCTTAGGCAAGTGGACACAAAAAATTAATCAGCACACACGAGAACAACAAAAATAAAGTAGCCGCAGGAAAAGATGATTGAATAAAAAAGCTGAGAAGTGTGAGTCAGAATTATGGAAGGTAATGAGAGAGTCCTGTAGTGGAAACCCAAGGGGTAAAAAAGTTAGGAAGGATTTTATTTTGGTTAACTGTTACCAGAGTAGACAGAGAAAACAAATGAATCCTAGATTAGAAAGTGTCCATTTTCTAAAGAAATTGTTGCCATTGGGAGTTTCATAAAGATAGGTAAAAGATTTCAGCAAGAAGGCATCAAGAAGAGAATTCTGTTTCCTGAAGCATGACTAAAGAGATAACCTGAATAAACCTCCTGCCAAAACAACTAATAACGCTAGCTAAAATATATTAAAAGCTTTGCTGAGCTAAGGAGAAATTTAAAAATAAATATTCAGAGGCCTCCAAACAAAGTAAAAGTGGAAAGTCAGAGAGAGAAGCTCACACTGAGGTCAGGTTTTGCCCTGGGGTTTCTTTCAAACTCTAGTGAAAATGAATTTAACGCTGATGAAGGTGCAAAAGGCAATGACAGAGCTGAGTGCATAATCTAAACAGAGATTCTATATAAAGCTGGGGTCCCCCAAGGTAAACTAGAAATAAACTAAACATATAGGAAAGATAATTGCTCATTTTGATCTTCACACTGGGTAGAAAGGAAATTAAAAAGTAACAACAAAAACAAAAACAAAATCTTCCATGCAATTTGAATGCATAATCTGAATTTCTAAGTAATCACGGCCTGAATGTGGTGTATTATTTGATTTGATAATCCTTAAGGTTAAAAAGATGTTTTCTTTGACATTTACCGCCTTCAAGTAACTGGCAAATTCAACTGCAAACATATTTTGGAGGAAACCAACTTTAGCTTAGTTATCAAAGAATTAACACAAATGAAATTCCAAGGAATTTGAAACCACAATTAAAAAATCATTAAATATACAGGAACAGAAGGTAGAATGAATGAGAGCCAGCAGTAACAGCAGAAAACAGAAAACAATAGCTACAAAGACTAGATATTGGAATGATCATAAAACATAAAATAATTATGTTTAATATTTCTTTAAAGTGTACCAAAATTGCAGCTTATTCAAAAAAAAAAACCTAAAAGCAGCAGGAAAGGAAAAGACAATCCCCTTCAAAAAAAAAAAAGGCAGATTAGACTGATGCAAACATGCTTTTTAACAACAGATCCAGGAAATAGTTGATTAACATCTGAAATGAGCTGAGAAAAAATAACTGTCAATCTTAAATTGTGTGTCCTTTACAGATATCTTCCAAGAACAAGGCCAAAATGAAGACATTTTCAGAATTATAATAACTGAGATAGATTTTGACACCAAAAGAACTTTTACTACAGAGATCGCTAATGGGTATACTTAAGGAACATAAACAACAAATTCTCCAAATTAGTATGTGAGATGAGATGAGATGGCACACACAGAATTTCATGACTACGTGGGTAAATTTAAACTAATAATAATTGTTTAAAACCATACATATATTATCAGATTTGTGGAACTGAAAAAAAAGGCAACGTAAATCTAAAATATCAGTCAACAAGAGTATATATTAGATGCAGAGAGATATAAATTAAGCTGTTCTAGTATATTTATATTGTTTGGAAGTAAGATAAAGATATTGATAAACTTTACACTTTAGTGAGTATGCATGTTAAAACTTTTATAGGGCAGCCCGGGTGGCTCAGCGGTTTAGCACTACCTTTAGCTCAGGGCCTGATCCTGGAGACCCAGGATCAAGCCCCATGTCAGGCTCCCTGCATGGACCTGTGTCTCTGCCTCTCTCTCTCTCTCTCTCTCTCTCTCTCTCTCTCTCCCTCTCTGTCTCTCAGGTATAAATAAATAAAATCTTAAAAAAAAAACTTCTATAGAACTAATAAAATAACACAGTGTATATATGCTGTAAAAATACACAGGGGAACTACAGTAAATCCACAAGGTTAGTGGTATATAGAAAAACTAAAAATTTATTTTTAAGTAATTTATTTTGAAGAGACAGGTACAGTTAAGTGACCAGAGGATTTTTTTTTTAATGATTAAAAATAATTTAGGGGCACTTGGGTCACTCAGTCAGTTGAGCATCTCACTCTTGGTTGTGGCTCAGGTCATGCTTTCAGGGTCTTGGGAGCGAGCTCCCAGCGGGGAGTCTGCTTAGGGATTCTCTCTCCCTCTCTCCCCCCTAGTAAATAACTAAATCTTAAAAGAAATGGAGCGGAAGAGATCATTGTACTTTCATGACTCATTCAACAGTCACTCCACCAATGGCCACTCCAACTTAAGTGTATGTTTAGAATTGCTGGATGCCTTACTAGACACTTGAGACACAACGTGACTGGATGACAGTTATTATGCTCTAGGCAGTTACAAATGGACCATCTCACTAAGGACCTTGCTGCCTTTATAAAGAGTTTGGACATTACCCTAGCAACACATAAGTGTGAGAGAGTTTTAAGCAACAGAATGATAAAATCAAAGTTGCATTTTAGAAACTCACTTTAGATTCATAATAAAGGATGTGTAATAGATTCTCAAGATTGGAAAGCTTTGTACCTATACAAGAAAGAAACATTGACTATGTGAACAAGGTGGTAGCACCATGTACTGAAAAAAAAAAAAGTAGATTTGAATTTGAATATGTGAATTGGGATTTTGATTCTCAATTAAAAAGAATTGAGTGGCCACTGGTATTATGTAAGCAAGTGCCTACATTTATGGCAGAATTCATCATCATAAATACAATTATGAGTTTATATAGGTTGAGAACACATGAAATCTGAAGTAAAATGTGCTTGTAAGATTTAAAATTAAGGACGCTGTACCAGGATCAGGATGACAGTGCTAGTAAGCTCTCCAAGGACTTATTTAATGGCATCCTGCCCAATAAAAGATGCAACTTATAAAATAATAATTAAGGAGAAACTTGTGGGAAATCATGTTCTATGAATAGACAAACATTTTTTTTAAGTCTAAGTTCACTTTTGATTTTGAACTTTGGAATAATGATGGGAAAAGTTAAAAGTTTCAAGTTTTCAGAGTGTTATAAGTTTCCTCCTTTAGAACTTTTTTCTTTTTGAAACGCTTTATCTGAAGCTGCGGTTAATGATGTCCTCAGCTCTGCAAATTAAGCCAGTGCTTTTACATCAATGAAAAGAGGTATAGAGAGAGAGATATTGAATGTGTGGATACGGAATCTCAAGGACTATAAACCTTTCTTTGCCTAAATGTTTCATCTCCAGAATTTCAGGTATTGAAGGGTCTGCCCCAAATTTAAAAGTATTAGATCAAGGAGAAATTGCTTGTGTGACTCAAGAGTGTGGTAACCAAGTTTCTCTGTCTGTCATCACAGAGATTCCTTGAAGCTGGGAAGCCAACTGCTTCTTTTTAGGTAATTAGGATGGTCAAAGAACTATTGTAAAAACTACACAAGGAAATCGGTATTTATAAATAAATTATGAATTATTTGTGCATAACAAAAGAAAAATAATCAAGTAATTAATCAAGAAATACGGCAAAATATTTTCTTTTTGTCCAAATTTATGCTAGTTTACAATGCTAAAAATGATTTGTATTTCTTTCTGTTATTCTTGAAAGAAGCTACATAACAAGATTTGTGAGTTTTAGGAAATTTAATTCCACTATCTGTGCTCATTTAAAAACTGCATTCATTTTCAAAAAAACTCTTTTTTTTTCCCTGAAAATCATCATTTGAGAAAGGAAAAACTATGTTTTCCATACTAGTTTGTCTGCTATCTTTGCTTTTGCTCCTAACCTGATTTTTTTTTTTTTTTCTAGCTGGGCAGGTAAACATAAATATTCTCATTTCTTTAGAGGGCTTCATGGACAGGTTTCTATAGCAATCATTAGAACAAAATGGAAAAAAGTGATGCCATCCTGATTAATTGTAAAATCTTCCTCAAATTGAAATTCAAATAAGAATGTCAAATCATTCTACTTTGAAAGAAAGAGAAAATTATTAAAAATACCAGAGATGTAGTTGAAAAAATGAAACTTCCAAGTATGACTTTGATCTGTAAGGAATCTGTCTAATTTCCAGCTTAAATGCCTGTATGTATGGCTTTATTTAATAAAACTTTAAATCAATAATTCTGCTACTTAAAAAAGATAAGAATCTGATAGAAAATATAATAACCCATTATCTTCCTTTACTATACACTGACTAGTGATAATTAGAGGAAAATATTTCTGTATTTTACTTTGCTCATCAAGAAATCCCATTTTATAAAATTTCACAATCCCCAAATCAATCATTTGCTGAACAGACTTTTTAAAATCTGAGATTATTTTAAATGTTTTTTTTCCCATTTTCAACACATTTAAGGGTAGTTTTTGAAAAGTTTCAATAACACTTTATGCTCTCATTTTACTATATGTTACTAGATACAACAGAATGTGCAAAGATTATACCAAGAACTGTGAACCAAAAGAAGCAGCATAAATGGACACTGAAGCTAAGTTCAGAGAAATTCAAATGAGAGTACAGTGGGGTTAAGTTACTTCCAGCTACATATGAGGAAAAAAAGACAGGGAAGGGATTTTTGAGCAGGTAGTGACTGAATTCCTGATTTGAATATGGGGTAGAATATAATGGAAAATCAAGTAGAATGACGTAGGATGTGGACAAAGTGAGAACAGAAGGAACTAGGAACGACATGAGTAGACAGAGATGTAGGAGACAGCAGGAACATAGACTTTGATTTAGGAGAAGAGTAAGAAAGTGACTGAGAAACATATTTGTGATCATTCTGGAGAGTGACAAATTCTAGGCTGGGAAGTTTGGAGTTGTGCTACAGCCACAGGATATTTCTGGAAAGGTGTTTTTTTTTTTTTTAAGATTTTATTTATTTCTTTGAAAGAGAGAGGGAGAGAACATGAGTGGAGGGTTGGAGGCAGAGGGAGATGGAGAAGCAGACTCCCAGATGAGCGGGGAGCCCAACACAGGGCTCAGTCCCAGGACTGAGACCCGCTTCTCCCTTTGCCTGTGTCTCTGCCTCTCTCTCTCTCTCTCTCTCTCTCTGTGTCTCTCCTGAATAAATAAATAAATAATCTTAAAAAAATAATTCTGCCAATAATTTATTGTATGACCAAGAAAAATTCACATAATATGCCCAGATTTTAAATTGAGTGACCTGGATGCAAGATGATCGTTACACTTTTTATTTTCATCTTGAAAAAGTTGTTTGATTACAAAGTGATTTAAAGGGGTTCACCATTTTTACTTTTCTAACTAAAGCACTGATTGATTTTTTAAAAGATTTTATTTATTTATTCATGAGACACAGAGAGAGAGAGAGAGAGGCAGAGACACAGGCAGAGAGAGAAGCAGTCTCCATGCAGGGACCCTGACATGAGACTTGATCCTGGGATTCGATCCTGGGACTCTAAGATCATGCCCTGGGCCAAAGGCAGGCGCTAAACCGCTGAGCCACCCAGGGATCCCTGATTGATTTTTTCTGTCAACTATCATAACCTTGAGGAGAGGTAATAATTGTAGCACTTTTATTTTTTCCCAAATAAAATAGTGAAATTTTAAGTTTTGGAAAACTACTAAAATATCCACCACAGAATAGACAAAAACATTTAAAAATTTCAAGTTGCCTTGGAATCCTGCATATAAAAACATACCTATATTCCAAGAACACAGTAATATGCCTATTAGTTCTTAGAAAATGTAGAAATTGAGATGTAATCAATACTAATCACACAAAGATGATTAAGTGACCATAAGCTCTTACTTTTCTATGTCATTATTATTTTAAAATAAAATGAGATATTTATTATTAAATATTTTTGAGATATTTAAGCAAACATTTTCAAACATCTCTTCTAGTTATATGAATCCATTTACCTATAAAATGCTAAATAACATCTAAATCACATGTGATCTCTTTTATAAGTTCCTTTTACAAACTAACAGTGGATATGATTAAGAAAGTGACAGCCTGAGGGCACCTGGGTGGTTCAGTTAGTTAAGCAGCTGTCTTTGGCTCAGGTCGTGATCTCAGGGTCCTGACATTGAGCCCCAGTGAGGCTCTCTGCTCAGTGGGGAGTCTGCTTCTTCCTTTGTCCCTCTCTCTGACTTGTGCTCTTATGTGCACGCTCTCTCTCTCTCTCAAATAAATAAAATCTAAAAAAAAAAAAAAAAAGAATGTGACTGTTTTGCATAACTTGCATAACATAGAAATAGAAAAATGGGACAATGTCTTACATTTAGAAATCATTTTAAGAATGATTTAAGAATATTTAATTCTCAGGACAGGCTAGATTAAGCTATAATAACAACCTTAACATCTCAATGACTTAGGACACCAAAGATTCATTTCTCACTCATACAACATGTTCAATCAGTTGGTAGTAAACTTCATTCTATTTTGTCATTGAGGGACTGAGGCCAGTAGAGTTTCTACCATCTGAGAAGGTATCGTGTGGAAGGTACAACCATCATGTTCACTGTGAAGAGGAATCTTCATGGTGTTATCACCCTGAACTTTTATGTTTCTTCCTGAAAGTGAACCAGATCACCTCTACTCCAAGTTCACTGGCAAGAACAAGTCTAATGGTCTTGCCTAACAACCAGGGGGTAGGGAGGCAAAAAGAAACATATAAGAGGAATATTAATCATGCCTCCCATACAGAACCGTGCAGTCTTAGAAGGAAGAAGATGTGTTACACAAAGTCCAATGCCTTCCTTTAATGAAGAAGACTGACTTCAGAGAGATGCACTGACTTCATCAGACACACAGCCAGGTAGAAGCAAAGCTGGAACAGACAGTCCATCATGGCCTCGCTTTTAGTTTACTTCAAAATTTTAGAGGTTTTATTGTAATGACTGAGAAAACATTTTATAACACCAATGGTGAAGATGGACAGTTGTAGACACTATATGTCTAACCAATTCCATACATTTGAGGATGGAACTTCTGCCTAGAGACTTCTCAGGTGTGCTTTAATTCTAATACTCTGTGGGTACAACATTTAATTTCTGAGTCATTGCCTAAAGCCAGGCAAATAGCTGAGGCCAGCACAATCTGGATAAGATGGGCAAGGATTTAATTCCATTACCTCCTTTTATGTATTACACAGAGAGCAGAGTTATCTTTTTAATGCAGGCCCATTACTCATTTTCAGTGGTGAACGTCTAAGTTCACTATAGATACTTAAGTGCCAGCGAGGTGGCAGTGCCTTCAGTTTCTCCTGAATGTCATCATAGTAAAAGGACTTGCACCTTCTAACCCTGCCACTCTACCTCTGTGCTCTCCAAAGGGTTATCTATAAATACTTTTAGCCATAGAGGGCAGTCTCCTGTTTCATCCTATCTGATTATTTTCTTTTTTTCCCTTTTCTGAACAGATATTGAGAAAAAAAGAATAACCATGCTTGAGAGTCTATCTTTTTTCTGTCCTAACATATCTTTTCTATTAGAATTCTCGTTTTGCTTTGTCTTGTTTTATTTTTTTTTAATTCCACATGAATGGCAACTCTTTGATCTGTATGAATATTTTAGGCAGGAATGTTCAAAGGTTTGGTCTCTTAAGTTTTGTCTTGCCCTCTCAGCTTTTGCCATCTGTCTGTTCACAGTTTCAATCACTCACATCATTAATGATTACAAGTTAGAGCTTTGCATTGCCTTCTCTCTATCCTTAGCTACCCTGTGGAAACCCTTCCCCATTGATCCTCTGCCTATGGTTATGGTGCTTGACTCATCCTGTCCTTTATTTAGCCAAAATATTTTACCGCAGTCCTCTTCAAGGCAAGGGTCGAGTGGCCTGGTCCACAATTCATTAGGTGGTTTTCCTAGCACATCTTGCACTGTTGGGCTCTGTTATGAACTGGCTTATCTAATAAACTAACTTGCATTCAACTTGCTATACTTTTGGCACAAGTTATAATAACGTATTTTAGCATAGATTTCACTCTTGATCCAGAGGGGTGAATATTGGACATTCCTCCCACTTGAATCTGTTAAAAGAAAAAGGTTTTGCCTGATTAGTTTTAGTTTGCTCTGCAAGGATTCCCCATTTTAAGAACCTGCTTTGTAAAAATCCTGTCCCTTTTTGCTGCCCTGTGGAAGGAAGACAGTAAAGGTAACTCCCACTGTATGAGGGCCGAGTTGTCTTGTATCCTGACAGGAGTGCCTGTCTGCAGCAGGGTAAGGGCCTGACCCATAGGTTATGGCGAGCCCTCCCTTGAAGAGGAAAGAAGACATTTTCTATGTCACCTATGGAATCAAGAAGTCTTGAAAGGGAAATCAGAAATTTTAAATAGGGGCCTTAATATATCAAATAGATAAACAGGAAAGCCTCAGTTCTCTTTGTAAACTATATTTTGCATCTGAATTCTGAGGAGTAAAAACCCCTTTAAGGATCATTTAGAAATGAATTTATGAAGGCGACTGGGTGGCTCAGTCAGTTAAGCATCCGATGCTTGATTTTGACTCAGGTCATAATCTAGGTTCATGAGTTTGAGCCTGAGTCAGGCTCTGCAGTGGGCATGGAGCCTACTTAAGATTTTCTCTCCCTTTTCCTCTGACCTTCCCCTGCCTCTCCCACTCTTAAAAAAAAAAAAAAGAAAAAAGAAAGAATGAAAAGAAAAGAAAGAAAAGAAAAAAAAAGAAAAAAGAAAAGAAAAGAAAAGGAAAGAAAAGAAAAGAAAAGAAAAAAAGAAATGAATTCATGAAGATCTTCACCATGTTTCCATTACCAAAGATATGAAGAGTCCAAACTGGATATAAAAGACCTCCCTTTTACAAGCCAAATTTACTCATTAGAATAGCTCAGGTTTTCCTGTTAGTTCTGAGTCTTTAGTAAAGTTTGCTTAAATGATCCATTCTAACTTCTCTCAGTTACAGATTGTTTGGGAAAAATATTCAAGTGGCCACTTAAGGAGGAGCATCACGACAACAAGAGTACCCCTCAGGCCTGTGTTGTAGGAACAGCATAAATAATCATAGTTAAAATATTCTGGGCATTCTTCTAAGTTCTATCTCCTTTAATTTTACCAACACCACTAATGGATACTATTAATATGCCCATTAGTAGATGAGAAACCTGGGGCACAAGAAACTTAAGTAACTCATTCAAGGTCGCATAGTTCATGAAGAGGGCAGAGCCTCAGAGGGAAGTGAACTTTGTTTGGGAATGCTAGGTTTAACTGTCTTCCCAGTACAGTGATTCTCCTTTAATGCATTGAGTATCTTCAGTCTGATTTTACTGAGGAAGACAATGGGCTTCAACACATCCAAACACTGTAACTTACTGAGTTTGGTTTTATGGCTCTCTCACTGCCCTCTTATGCAATATAATACTTTCCTAATCTCCTCACAGTGATCATATAATTGGGATAAATTACAGCGCTATCACATTCAATGTTGGAATCTGATTAATTATGTGTTATTTCCACGAATGCCTTACTTTTTCTACATTCTGTTTCTTCTCAAATATCTCAAATTGATGGGAAGATTCTTGTTTTTATTTATTCACCCAGGTAACTGCTTTCACTCTGGAAAGAAAGGATGCCCTCTATGTTGGAATAAAAAGGTATTTGTTTATTTTTACCCAGTCAGCTACTTTCAAAAGATCAGTCTTTCAAAAGAAAAAGATGAATGAATTAATAAATCTTATTATTTTCTGGAATAGTCCACTTATTCTATGAAAAAGAACAAAGTTAACAGTGTTATTTATGTTTAAAAGTTTGAGTAGAACACAAATGAATGAATAGCAATTTATCAGACATTTTGAAGGACAAATGCATCCTGGAAAATTTCCATAGCTCTCTTTCTCCTGTATTTCAAGTCATCTTGATAATCTATTAGCTATACAACACACTCCTGGTCTAAATTTGAAAAGTGTGAGGATTTTTTTTTTTCTCCCATCTAAGTAATAGAGAGAGAACTTTTCAAAGATTGAAAAAGGAACCTTTGGGCACTGTTCTAGAGGTAGTGATAAAGCCAGAAACAAGAACAAACAAGAACGGGGTCAGCCTGTCTTTGTAATTCAGGCTCATTTGAATAAGAGAGCTGAAGAGGATGAAATCAAAAGAAAAGAGAAATGAGAACATTGATTACTTTCTAGTGTTCTCATGTCTAATTTCAAAAAAAATCTCCATCTTTAAATAACATTTAGTATGGATCAAGTGAATACACAATAACACTAAAAACCAATCAATGTCTGTTACCCACCCCTTAGATCTGTATCTTGAAAAACTTACGTCTGAAGAAATATTTTGTTGATAATGACTGTTCCTTATGTCTATGGAACTTCTCATTACTTCTTTGAGTTTCCATAATTGGGGAAAGAATGAGCTTAGTGTCCTATTTTGGTCCTTAAGAACTGAGTCAGTATTTGAGTGAAAGAAGGATGTCTTAAGGTTACGCTTAAATCACTGTAATTACTGGCCATACTTTTATTACTAATGTTGGTTTATGAACACATCATGGATAGAGCAACTGGCTGGAACCAACAGCAAGAGACAAAGATACTGAGTTTTTCAGGAAGAATTTGTTGCTTCATGTTTTGAAATTCCAACAAAACTGTTTTAGGACTTGGAAACTGTTTTCTTTTTCTTTTTGGGGGGGTTCACAGCAAAGTAAAAGACATTATAGACATTTTCCATATACTTCCCACTCCTGTAGCAATTGTTCTTATTTTTAATATTTTTTTGGTTTTGTTTTTGGTACCAAAAGATCAGGTACTCTACTAAGTTTCCTTAAACAACTCTATAAATAGCTTACAAGTTCAGGCAGGGCTATTGGAGTTGTGTCATTCTTGATGGGATATTCTAAAGTTGTAGGCAGTTTCTATGGTATATAATCCTAATTCCAATCTACCCAGAAACAAATGAGCTTGAGGGGAATCCTGATCAAAAAGGTAATAGAAACTTTGTTTTGATTAGAACTGGAAAGGTAAAAATAGACAATAAAGTTGCTATTCCCTTCATAACAACTCCTAGCTTTTAGATGCCCATTACCTACCAACGGGGGGTGGGGGAGAAAGAAATACACATCTGTAAATTGTGCTTTGTTGTTTATACTCTCTTAAATATGTTTTCTTTATTTGGCATAATAAGTTATATCATATGTAACTATGAACTAGGAAGTATTTATGAAATTTTAAGAACAAATTAGAAAACCTTGTGTCAGATCTTTATTAAAATGAAATTTAAGATTTTCATGCATGGGTAGTAGATGTCAAGAATGAGGCATAAAAAAATAATACCCAAAAAATGTCTGTGATCTAGCATAAAGGGCAGAAATATATGGGAAAATAAAAAAAATAAGAACCCAAATTTTTATTTCAGGAGTATGGCATCAGAAGTTACTCCTTCAGGGGTGACTGGAGGTTCAGTCTGTTGAGCACTGGCTCTTGGTTTTAGCCCAGGTTATGATCTTGGGACCCTGAGACTGAGCCTCTGTGATGGGCTTCAACCTCCGTGTGGAGTCTGCTTGGAATTCTCTTTCTTTCCCTCTTCCTTCCTGTCTGTCCTTCTCCCTACTCCTGCAGGCTCATGCACATGCTCTTGCTTTCTAAAATAAAACAACTAAAATTAAAAAAGAAAACAAAAACAGTTATTCATCCACAGAACCCATATAACTCAGGGCCACCCAGCTCATGGTTTCCTTTTCGTACCATCCTCTATCCACACTGGCCTTAAGTTTCCTGCCTCAGGTATTTTGCACTTCTTGTTTTCTCTGTCAAAATCATCTTCGGAAATATACTTGACAGTACTCACCCATCTCACCTTTTAGGTATCGATTTACATATCCTCCCTTCAGAGACCTTCCCTAACTCTTGTATTCTAATTAGCTTCCCACTCCCTTTTATTCTCTATGACAGCAAACATTCTTTGTGGCCAGCATAGCAATTCTTCTTGCCATCTGTAATTATTTTCTTTCTTTCTTTTCCAAATAATTGTTTAAACCTGTCTCCCATTAGACCATAAACTTTAGGAGGCAGAGACTTTACCTAACTTGCTAATTTTTATGTCTGGAACTTTGTACTAAAAAGGAGTTCCATAGCTATGTGTTTGATGAATGAGGATGCATATGAATTGGGTCTTAATATATAACTGACCAAGTGGTACCATTCCATACATCGAAAAGCAGAGTACCTATAGCATAGTGTTCCTGCACAAGACATTGTTTTAGGTATCTCCTATTCCAGAAAAATGACCAGTAAGGTTATTTCCTGTTTTCTCTCTAAATTTTGAATTCTCTCTGCTATTTGAAATATATTTTTCTTTGCACTTTTGTGTTGCTTGATGGGCTTTTTAAAATATATTTTTATTATACATATTATGTATAGAATATGTATTTATACATCTTATAAATACTATATATAACTATATAAAATACATGTTATAAAATATTTCAAAATATATATTATTCTTATAAGAACATTTAACATGAGATCTTTCTTAATACATTTTAAGTGTACAATATATTACTGTTGACTATGGGTACAATATTGTAAGGCAGATCACAGGAGCTTATTCATTTTATTTAACTGAAACTTTGTGCCTATTTTTTTAGTCACTCTCCATTCTTCCCTGTTCCCAGCCCCCAGATAATCACCATGTACTCTTTGATTTTATAAATTTGACTATTTTAGATACTTCTTATAAGGGGAATCATGCAGCACTTGTCTTTCTATAACTACTTTATTTCACTCAACATAAAATCCTCAAGGTTCATCATGCTGTAGAACATGAAAGAATTTCTTCCTTTTTAAGGCCCAATAATATTCCCTTTATGTATATGCTACACTTGCTTCATCCATTCAACTGTTGATGGATATTTAGGTTACATCCACATCTTGGCTATTTGGAATAATGCTGCATTGAACATAACAGTGAGTATATCTCTCCAAGATCCTGATTTCAATAGTTTTAGATAAATACCCCAAAGTGGGATTGCTGGATCATACAATAGTTTAATTTTATTTGAAAATTCATGCTGTTTTCCATATGCCTGTACCATTTTGCATTCCCACTATAAGTTTGCCATAGTTCCAATCTCCCTACATCCTTGCCAACACTGACTGTTTTTTTATTTTTGTTTTTATTGATATAGCCATGCTGACGGGTGTGATGTGACATCTCACTGTGATTTTAATTGCATTTTCCTAATGATCAGTGACACTGAGCATTTTTCATATACCCATTGGCCATTTGTATGTTTTCATTCTTGTTTTGGGGTTTTGTTTTGTTTTGGTTTTCTGTCTTTTGGAGGTTTGGAGGTTCTTTTTTTTTTTTTTTTTTCAAACTTCTATACATGTCCCTTCCTTGTCCTTGATGTTTTCTTTGGAGAATGGTAGCTTGGAGGATTACAGAACTCTGCCTGAGAATTCCACAGAATCTACTGTGGAAGAGACCCAGGACCCTGAAAATCTCCATTTTTGAGAGGAATCTTAGATCTAACACTTAGAGATGAAGAGAAAGAGAATAAGGGCCTTACTATTTTTCTATTCTTAATATCAGAACTGGAATACAGACTATTTTCAGCCTCTACTTGTCTTTTATACTATTTTTGATCCCCTGACACAGATAAATTATGAAATTAGCTATGAGGGAGTACTAAGAGCTCAACGTTTTCATTAGCAACTCAAGCCAAGCCAGTATCCATCACATCATAACTCAGCTGCAGGGCCTTTGAGATGTGAGATTAATTATATCATTGAATGACTTGGTTCCTTGTTTTAGGCCATCTTCAGATACAAAGGTTTATGCTAATGGGATATTGCACTGAATTTTAGCACCATTTTTCCCCTTCATTTAACCTTTTTGGGGGATGCCAGCTTTCAGACATCACATTTAGGATAAGTTTTATTCATTAGTTGCTAGTTATTTTTTTAAGGTTTTATTTATTTATTCATGAGAGTCATAGAGAGAGAAAGGCAGAGACACAGGCAGAGGGAGAAGCAGGACCCATGCAGGGAGCTGATGTGGGACTTGATTCCAGGACCCTGGGATCACGCCCAGAGCCGAAGGCAGACCTTCAAACCGCTGAGCCACCCAAGCATCCCAATTAGTTGCTTCTTATAATAGAGTTTCCGAAAATTTGAAACCTGTTACTGCACTTCAAAGAGCAAAAGTGTTTTTGAATATCCTTATTTTTATTATGAATGTAAATATTCAGATGTTGGTTTTTATCATTGTGACCCACAGCAGAAGTTATTCCTTCTGTGATTATCTCAGGATGGAAGATATATGAATGAACCAAGCAATATTTAATGCTGTTAATCATATGCTTGGCAAGAAGAGAAACCAGAAACAGTATCATATAAAAAGTTCTACAGTCCTGGGGTCAAGTTACCATGGCTATGTCTTCTAAGTATATACTAGCACTTATTTCCCTCCTTCCAAATTCATATAAAGTTTTTTCAAGAACTATCTAATTCTAGTGGCTGTATTCCACTATTTTTCACTGCTTCGCTGAGAAAGAACTGTGAGAAAAAAAACAGGATAGCCACACATTCATCACTCTCATTTACTCCCTTTGGTTATTCTTGCCAAACTCAATAACATCTGTCACTAAAGATAAAATTTTTTATCCCTGTGATTTTGGTCAATGTCTTCAGGAGAAATAGTTTGATCGTGGCATCCTTCCTAAGAAGTATTTATATGATATATCTTCAGTCTCCTCTAACATGTAAGTCACTTGTAAGTTTGCTACATGTAGTTAATCTCTGAATTTTATTCAAATTACTTGATGCTAAGAGTTTTTGTTTGATCTGAAGCTCTCAATTTAGATAGACTTTTGAAAATGAGACAAGCTTACACTGTACTAGCAACCCTTATTTTTTGTGTAGTAAAGAATAATTGAAATTTAAAGGTAATATTTACATCTTTGTGTTCAATGGCCATCTTTGAACACATCTTTCAATATCAGCTCCTTTCTCAAGGACATAAACTTGCTTTTTTCCTCTCATGAAGCAATTCAAACTTTAATTGTTCATTATTATCTTCCATATAGCAATGTCCCTAAAAATGTGAGACTGCTGCATAGTTTACATATATACAATGATTGATAAAAATCACTTGAATATTATGTTAATACATACTGCATATTTTAGCATAATGATTAGTAATTATCTCATGATGCAATATATCACACCCTAAATTCTAAGATAATTTCTTAAAAGCTTGAAACTACCTCACATCTTAATTAGGCAGCTTCCAGTTCACTAATTCCAGTATTTTGTCTCTTTTGCTTAGTACAAACGACTGACTTATTTTAGTTTATCTTTTTTTTTAGTGAACTTTCTCTTTATTTTCCACGTTAACCTGATTTTGAAATTCCCCCAATGCTCTTGCAAAAATGAATCTCAGTTTTATTTGATCTTATTTTCACGTATGTTCTGTTTTATCCAGAGCCAATATCTTGTATAGCCATCTGTTGCCAACTTTTAAAGAGAACATCTAATATACACACTTGTTTTGTTAATCCAGGCTCCCTTTTTTGTTTCCCTCCTCCCAATACACACGTTAATGGAAGGAAGGGAGGGAGGAAGGAACAAAGATAATTGACTGGCTTAAGTTTCCTTTCTGACTGTCCACTAGATCAGTTACAAAGGTGAGGTTAATAAGTCAATGAATGCTCTACAAGGTAGGGAGCAGAAAGGAAAAACAATAAAGGTATGCTTACAATGAACTGGATGTGTGTTGCCTAAGAGATGTACCAGACTTATTTTTTTTTCACCTTCTCACACAAAACAAAGCTGGACTTAAAAGATAAATATCCTTATTAAATCTAAAATCTTATTATCAGAATTGGAAAACTTTACATTATGATTAGCTCTAAACTACCAAATCAGGAACAAAGGGATTTACCTGTACGTTCTCTTTATTTTACTAAAGGTTCATTATTATCTATTCCTCTTAGAGAATTCATTCAAGTTTCCTTTTTAGAAATATAAACTTGAGGATCTCTGGGTGGCTCAGGGGTTTAGTACCTGCCTTCAGCCAAGGGCGTGATCCTGGAGTCCCGGGATCGAGTCCCACATCAGGCTCCCTGCGTGGAGCCTGCTTCTCCCTCTGCCTGTGTCTCTGCCTCTCTCTCTCTCTCTCTCTCTCTCTCTCTTTCTCTCTGTGTCTCTCATGAATAAATAAATAACATCTTTAAAAAAATAAAAATATAAACTAGCCTGTAAGCAAGATAAATAAAGGGGAACATAAGGAGTTTGAAAAAATCTCAGAAGATGAGTATAATATGTATTCTCTCCTTCATTGAGAACCAAGGCCCCAAAACATTGTGGCACAAAGGAATCATGGTCACTCCGTATTTTCTTCCTCTTTCTGACTTTCAGTTGTTTATTTCTCAATTTACCCCCAAGGTTCTATGTGAAATACAAAGAGGGAAAAAGTTGTAAATTTTTAAGTGAAGTATTAAGTGGTTTTTGCATTTGTGTTGCAACTATTGCAAAAAAGCCAGTAGTCTTAAGACAACCAAGATGAGGCAGTAGTGAAATATCACAAAGTTTAAATCCTTACATCTACTGCACCAGTTTCATTTCTTTGTATATAAATGAACTCATTTGCTATTGCTGATAACAAAATTCTAGAAAATTACAGGCTGCTTAGAAAAAGGGAAAGATGAGGAGGAGATACTAATAAAAAGTCAGAAATTATGAACAAGGAGTTTGCAAGTTCTATTAAAAAAAGTTAGCAACTTTTTCTTTTATACTTATTCTTCCCAATAGCATTACAGATTTGCTAGGTCAAAAACATCTTGACTTATGCTGTTATGATAGGGATTATGAAAGTGTGCCATTGGTTCGTTCTAATTGTCTACAAATCACTACACAATAGCATCAAGGTTTCACAAGTTTCTCTATGGTGTTCAAAAATCATTATTCTGAAAGAAGTTTCTATATGCTTTTCTGAGGTAATGACAGTGCTGTCAAGTTTTAGAGACATTTCTATATTATTTTTAAAATATTAATTTCTGATTTTCTTTGAAAAAGGATTTTTACTACATTCTGAAAAAGCATCTCATTATTGCTTTGTATTTGCCACCACTACATTTTCCTACCTTCCTTCTTTCAGAAATGTTGAATTGCCTTCAATGTTGGTAATGTATTTTTTGAAGAAAAATTTTGCTTCAAGTTCAGTCAACCTTAAGTAGAGTTAGGTGTCTTTTTTAGAGCAAACTCAAATGTTTTTTTTTCTTTCAAATTTGGCTCTAAATGGGCCAAGCTGGCCTTTGCAGAGTACGTTTTCTCTCATTTCTCTTTTCTGACATCAACTTTAGCTGCTTATATATTGATAGATCAAACAACCTGTCACTCACATTTCACAATTTAGAAGAGAACAAAAATGAGGAATGATAGGACCTGGGCCCCCCACAACAGCTCCATATCCAACCAGTGACATATCTCTTCACTTATTGTCCAATAATGCAAGTATTAATCAGCAAGCTCATGACATGTATGGAAGGTTTACTGAGATGTGTACAGAATTAATTGTTAGTTTCCCCTCCCTAATATACACACTTTCCTACAAATCAATCTATCTTCATACATGGCACACATCCTTGATTTTTGTTCATAAACATTGATTTTGATGAAAAGAGGTTTTGTGCCATTTTGGATGGATCACAAATTCTAGAATACAGAGTAAGTTGAATATCTTAATTTCATTTCACAGAATCTTGCATTTACACATTTCCCATGCTCTATCCAACCCTTAACTTATCCCACTGTTTTGCCTGTATTGGAATAATCTTCATAACTTCTCATACCAATTTTCCTATCTCCCAAGGTCTCTGGGTTCTGTGAACTAGAACCCAGCGATCTCTCACTTCTTGAAAATGCTACAGAACCTAATCTTTGTCACACTTTGTGTATATAGTGTAAATGACCTAGTTCTAGTAATTACTCAATTGCAGGATCCTTAATTTCTATAACCTTGTTTATTTTTATCTGTATAGTATATATAGGCAGCATCCGGTAAATGTTGAGAGCTTGATTAATCTTTGCAAATAATTACTTCGTAACATTACTTTTGGAGTTAAAATAACAACTTTAAACTTTTGTACCATATCTAATTGCTCAATCTATAAACACTTTCACAAAAGGTACAAGGGATAAAAAAGGTAAAGTACAAAATGTCCTCTTAAACCTTAAAGTGTGTATAGTGTTGTATAGCATCCTTCAAGATCATGCAGTTTTGTGAGATGCTCTAATGTCTAAGGAGGGAGCCCTCCCACTTAGATTCTGTTGTAGTAGTAACACAGATATGATGGATCCTGAACTTGTTCAAAACAATGTTCTAAAGAAATAACATATTTAGTTTCACTTTTCAAATACAAAAGAAAGAGGATAAATCAAGCAAAATTATGCTACAAGATGATGAACATGACACAAAGCTTTGAAAAACTCTTGGTTTACATATAATACAGAAAATTGATTAGAATGACTGTCACAGATTAAATTCTCCTATGTGCCCCCAAATTTAAATACCCTTCAAGTCCTCAGATGAATTCTGAAAAGTATGAGTGAGAAACTCATCTTTAATGATGATAATAACATTCTAAGGGCAGTGAGATAAAGGGAGCAGCTAAGATTAAACAAAGTTTATCTTATTCTACCCCATTTCCTTTGCACAGTTCTCAAATAATAAAGTTGTGGAAATAAAATCTGACTTAAGGAATGGGTATTTTTTTTACTTCTGTGGCATTTTCTAAACAGTTTAAATAAATAATATAAAAATTTGCAGCAGTCCAAAAATATCGAAAGGAATATGCTGGTATTTAGGAAATATGTTACTCCCTTGGTAGATTTCCTTATGTTCCCTCCTTTTATTGGTCATACTTACAATTTTTTTTCAATGAGTCAAGGACAACAAAATATACACAAATGACTAGCTAGACACCAATATAGGTTTATAAGAATAAAAAATAAATAGAATACCAGCCCAGACGTGCAGAAGTGAGGCAAGTATTGGTTTTGGTAATTTGGCTAGAATGTAGAATATCAACCCATATTCAACAAATAAAGTCATGAAAGAAAACAAATTAAGATAGTTGATAAATTATAACAAATAAATATAGGATGAATAAAGAGTTGCCAGATATTCTGATATTAAAATATCAAGATGCCTTTCCCCCCAGGGTTTGCTAGGCAGCTCATTTAAATGATTCTGAAGAGTGATATTTTACTGTGCTAGGTGTCTGTGCACATGCCTGTATAGTCGCAGCCTCAGAAAATGGATTTTATGGGAATATTAAGTTATATTTGAATGCATGAAACAAACAAAAATTTAGAGCCTACTTAAGCATTTTAAACTATTAGATATAAATTTGGGTTACCTGTGCCTCAAAGCTGCAGATCTACTAGAAACTCTGGTAACAAACACACCTTTCTCCATCCTTCACACCACTTCTCTTAACTTGCTTAAATTTCCTCTGGAGATCATCTTTTTCTCCTCCGTAAACTGTAAGGCAGGACACAACAGCTAATAACACACTTGTATGTGCTATGGAGATTGTTTTCTCCCTCTTTCTCTCTTTCTTTCCCTATTGATTTTGTGTTAAAATTATTGAAAATAAGACTCTTACCCAACTTTGAAAAATCTTACCCGTTCTGATCGGTTACCATTGGAGAGATCACATAATACAACTATGGCTGTGAGAGCTTTTCCTAAAAACAGGGGTGCAAGTACAGAATGCTCATAACTGGAAGACACTCAAATTTCATGTTGATTGAAATGCCTCATGAGAGAAGGCATCAGACACTGTGGAACCAAATTTGCAAGAACACAATTTGTAAGCATCAGCTTTTTATATTTCATTGGATTATTCACCTGACAGGATAAATGCAACAATTATTTATTCAAATAACTCTCTTGTAATAGGCTTACGATTTACCATAACTGACAAAAAGGTATAAAAGTGACTACAAAACATATAAGAAAAAAATATATTTTTTTAAAGATTTTATTTATTTATTCATGAGAGATACACAGAGAGAGACGCAGAGACACAGGCAGAGGGAGGAGCAGGCTCCATGCAGGGAACCCGATGTGGGACTTGATCCCGGGTGTCCAGGATCACGCCCTGGGCTGCAGGCGGCGCTAAACCGCTGCACCACCAGGCTGCCCTATAAGAAAATATCAATAGTGATTATCTTCAGGGGTAAGGGATAATTTTTTTTGTTTATTTTGATACAATTTATCTGGGCTTTCTAAATAGTTTATGTTGACTCTATACAACCTTTTAAAAGATATAAAACAAAAGATTATGCACAAGATGATATGTATACATACACACGTATACACATTATATCACAATGTATGGAACTCTTAAGCTAAATAATTTATTTTATTTACTTTAAGGTAATTCTCTTTTTTCACATATAAAAAATAGAAACAATGCTTGCTTTGTCTAGTATATTTCACCACTGAACACTCATCTATGAACAGTGCACCAAGTTATAATTATTTTAATAAGGGCTATACCAGAATCTAAAACCATGTTAGAACATGTCTGCCTTTCTTGGCAAGTATTTGTTTAAAAACACTTTGAATGAGGGAAATTTTTCTTTAATATTGAATTTTCATCCATCCTGTAATATCTGAAGTGTATTTCAATGAAGAGACTCAATCTTATTAAAAGTATGAACTAAAAAGTTTGTCTTGCATGATAACTAGCCAAAAACAAGAGGAAGAAGCTTTTTCCTGGCTTTTCTAATATTTCCCCCCCACTGTTGATATTCAGCAATATTCCATACACTTAGTTCAGAAACAAAACCAAATGCTTTTTTAAAAATAGATAACCTAGTTGCATTGTGTCTGAAGCACAAAAACATAGGTTACTGATATAATGAAGGTCCTATAACAGCCTATGCATTGTGAATATTTTTGAACCTTTGGTGCTTGAGCTTCTAATATTTTTCATGAATTTTACATTTATGATGGTTAATTCACAAACTTCTAGAATTGTGGTAAAAACTATCTATGAAAGGGATGCCTGAGAGGCTCAGTCAGTTGAGTGTCCAACGCTCAGGTCATGATCTCAGAGTGGTGAGACTGAGCCCTGTGTCATGCTCTGCACTCAGCAAAATCTGCTTGAGATGTTCTCTTTCCGTTTGCTCCTTTCCCTGTTCTCTCTCTCAAGTAAATAAACAAACAAATAAATATTTAAAAAAATATCTATGAAGCTATTCAGTAGATTGATGAATGATGCGAAAATACCCTAGCTCATTTTGATGGTGAGAAATTTTCATCTATAAAAATCAGCCAATTCATGAACTATACAATCAACCAGATTATAAACAAACAAACAAACAAAACAACAACAACAACAACAAAAAACCCTAACTACAGAACTACAGATGTGTAATATCATAGATATTATACTGATGGTTTTAAAAAAATAAAATAAACTTCTTATCTAACAGAATTTCTTTCCAGCCTCCTATTTTGACACAGCATATCAAATCATGAACTTGAAAAAAGCAAAGTATTACACATGTTGTTAAACCAATTGCTACTGTAATTGCTTCCCTTTCTGCCAGAAGTTAAGTGTGATTCACAAAAGGCATATCATTTCAGTAAAGTGTTGTTAGCTTCTCAAAATATTATTTATGCCCAATAATTTTACAGGAAAATTTAATATACAACTAGTAAAGACACGGGATGATAATAAGGTTAAAGACTGGTCTTTCACTTTGACTTATATGCACAGTGAGTGGATACCTAACTCTCTTGATCAGAAAGTTAAGGATTTCTGATTTAATTTAGGAAATAGGATGGCCTTTGAAATCTGTCCCTGACTCAAATCACAGTGCCACATTAATATTCTTAAGCCTTTGGTGCTTGAGTTTACAATATGTTTCATGAATCATACATTCATGATGGTAAATCAATGACTCTGAATTTATTTACTATATTGCCACTCAAATGTTTCATTTGAAGCAGGTCATTATAACAATAATTTTAAATTATTTTGAAGATTAAATAACACTGTATCACACAATCGCACCGCATAATTACACCTTCTAAAAACCTATAGTTTTATTTCTCTTGTTTCACTAAATAAGTCTGTTACTGTTCACTAAAGAAAGCCATTAAAACCAAAGATGTTAGGTCATGCGTTTCCTTTTGATTTATTTGTTTATTTTTTTTTTTATTGCCTACGGGAGGCTTTTTTTTTTTTGTCTCAGGGGGCAATATTATTTTGATAAATAGTAATGGGCCATTTCATATTAATGTCTGGGAAGATAATATCATGAAAAAAGTAAATTTTCCAGAAACTAATTTATCAATTTCCCCAAATTACACTCAAAACGACAGCATTTTTTTTCATTAGACTGATTAGCTGACTTATAAATTTATATGGAAGCACAAAGTACCAGTAATAGAAGAGTCCAGTTGGGGTATTACTTTACTCTGTTCCAAAAAATACTATTCAAGTATAATAATTAAAACAGCAATGTATTGTTGGAGGGTTAGAAAAAATATATAATAGTGAATCAAGAAAGAGCACCAACAAATAAACATGCACCCATATTCAAATCCAACATATGATGAAAATGGTACACTAGGAAATCCATACTAGGAATATTAAAATGCTTATCTTTCTCATACCATATTTAAAAGTAAATTTTAAATGAATATAATAACAATACAAAAGGCACAGCTGTAAATAATTTCAAAGAAAATATAGAGAAAGTATTTTTGTGACCTTGAAGTAAGAAATTATTTAACAAGCTATAACACAAACTGTATAAGAAAAAAAAATGGAGAAATCAAATCCATTAGAATTTAGGTCTTATTTTAATTTAAAAATACAATAAAGAAAGAGGTGAAGTCTGCAAATTTTGAAAAAGTACTTCCAATACATAACTGAGATCAATGTTAATTCTTGGGGAAAGAGTGTTGATGGAATACAGAGGCACACTTAAACTTAGATGCACAATCTAAGATAGGTCATAGATGCTTGTAAAGTTCTAATTCTTAAACTGGCAACGATCAAATGATCAATTCAATTCAATTATTATTCTGCCAACTGTTCATAAAGACCTTATACAGTCTTTTGTATGTCACTTAAAAATGAAAATAATAAAACTTTATAAACAAATAATATATATAACTTTAAACAAAGATGGGGAAAGCTTAATGACTTGAATTTGGCAATGATTTCTAGGATAAGATACTAAATGCACAGGCAATAAAAATAAAAATACAAAAATTTAAAAATAAAAATAGATAACTGGACTACATCAAATTTAAAAACATCCATGCATAAAAAATCACATGAGCAGAATAAAAAATAAGCTCATGGTATGAGAGAAAATATTTGCAATTATAAAACTGATAAAGGGTTAATGTCCAGAAAATATAAAGACTTCCATAGTTCAACAAGGAGAAACAGCCTAATTAAAAAGTGGGGAAATGACTTGAATAGACATTTCTCCAAAGAAGATATACAAAAGGTCAATAAGCATGAAAAGTTGCACAACATCACAAATCGTTGGGTAAATGCAAATCAAAACCAAAATGAAGGGCCCCTGGGTGTCTCAACTGGTTAAGTGTCTGCCTTCAGCTCAGGTCATGATCCTAGGGTCCTGGGATCAAGTCCCCCCCTGCACTGCTGAGCAGGGAGTGTGCTTCTCCCTCTTCACCTCTCCTTCGTGATCTCTCTCTCTCATGCTCTCTCTCTAAAATAAATCTTTAAAAAATAAAGATTTTTAAATAATCTTTAAAAAATCTCCGAAAAAGAAAAAGGAAAAAAAAATGAGGCATCACCTCACACTCATTAAGACAGCTGTTCTTGAAGAATAAAAACAACACAAAATCCCAAAATAACAAGTGTTGGTGAGGACGTGGAGTAATTAAAATCCTCAAGCACTGCTAGCAAGAATGCAAAATGGTACAGTCACTATGAAAAATAGTATGGTACTTTCTCAGAGAAAAAATAGAATTATCATATGATCCATCAGTTCCATGCCTAGGTATATACCCGGAGAGCTGAAAGCATGATCTCAAAGAGAGGTTAGACAACAACATAAATGTATTTAGCACTACTGATTCAACTCCTTTGTTGAGATATTGTGTTACTGTCCCTCAAGCAGTCTTCTGATTTTATATATGCAATAATAGTTCTCAGAATAACTCATATTGTAGATTTTCTCTATTTTTTCTAGATTTCAACAAGATCTTCAGGATAGTAGGTATGCTTGGCAGCTTATTTATATATAATAATACCATGTCTCTGTTATTTTTGGTTAAATAAAATATGCCCAACAAGCTTACTAAAGCAGTTAAAGCAATCTCACAATTAATCAGTGGAAAAGCTTATATTCACCATACTAATTTGTGTTTCAAATCAGTCTAAATAGAGGTATGTACACTTTAAACAAAGCTGTATTATTATTTAGTAACTAAACCTTGCCTCTTGGTTAGAAGTGTAGGAGGTCCCATTATACATAAGCTTTCTTTGTATGGGACTGGGTTGTGTGTGGCATATATATATTCTGATCCCATGTCAAATACAGTATAAGAAAGTGTGTATATTCATGAGATCAGATCATGACTAATCCTAGAGAGTCTCATGAAGTTAAGTATTTAAGATTTATTTGTCTGAATTACTATAAATGTTAGCAAAAGATGGAAGCTAAAAAATTATTGTCAAAGCGTGCGACATTTTGCAAACTTGAATTTAGACTTCTTAGGTACACTGGTTTTTGTAAAAGAACAGTAAATGGGTAAATTGTCATAGAGTGAGAAATATTTACTCTAAAAATGGGAAGGATTTTAACTTGATTATTCATCATCCATCTCCATTGATCCTTTGTTCATATGTTGTCTGACATTCTAGAATGTATTGCTGAGGACAAAAAAAAGCAGTTAGCATTCTTATTGCTAACATTTGTAACCCTTCTAGAAACAAATTCTGACAAGCTGAAGCTTGGTGGGATACTAGCTATTTATTTCTTTGAAATGTTTCATGTGTACATTATTTACATCTTACTGTATGTGTTAACAAATGCAATAAGTTGTATTGCCAGTGGAAAAGATGAGCTGCCTTTCCACAAATCAATAATAATTAAGACAAATCACTTATATTTCAATGGATTATACATTCCCAGAAAACTTGAAGGATAAATATTAATATTTATGCTTAAAATGATGAAACCAATGTCACTAAATTTTATTAAATATATGAAGAAATATATTTAGTGCAGCTGGAATTTTAATAATGGCAAACTTTTTGCATTTGCTTCTAAGAGGGGAATGGAAATTCTGAAGAATTAAACCTTCAAACGAAGAGTCAAACCACTGTTTGGTTCAGTAAACTGAATTGTGAGTGAACAGACTGTTCACTGCATATGTATTCCATTCCTAACCAATCTCTTTCTTTGAAGCATTAGAGAGAAAAGCAGACATGGATATATATTTAATAAATCTATTGTTGTCAAAAATTTCTGTAGACTTGAGACATGATTACAACTGGGTGTTACTTTTTAATCATTGTGTCCATATAAATAATTATATAAAATATGCCCTTTAAGACACATAAATAAGATATGGTAAATTGCTTGCTGGATGATTCTTTAGCACATAATAAACTACTTCCCATGTGAGTCACTTCCAGGCACTAGAGAATTGTACAAACCCTAGGGCTTTATATATGATTTCTGAAATCAGAGAATTATATAACAGAAAGTCAACAGTGCAACCTCCATAGATTACATTCCAGACGCATGAACTGACTACCACAGAGATAAGCAGAGCTGATCAGGGTCATACACTCATTATGCAGTAGTGAGAGAGAACAGTCAAAGTTTTCCAATTCCATGGAAGACTTTTCTTCTTCTTCCTCCTCCTCCTCCTCCCTCCTTCCTTCCTTCTTTCATTTTCCTTTCTTCATCTTTCCCTTCTATATTCTTTCTGATACATAAACTCTTTTCTACTTTTTTCTCCCTTCATCTCTTGGTCCACCTTTCCTAACTCCTACTTCCCAGCTTGAATAAAGAAGATAAAATTGGTTCAGCCTTGGTCAAATATCAATCAAGTGTTAAGGACTGGAGTATATGGAAGGGACAGAAGACTGAATAGTAAGTTTATTACTTGAGGCAAGATATGATTTATCTTCACATTGGAGTAATGAATAGACAATCCACGAATGCCACAAAGTAAAAGACAGATCATATTTGGTTGGGAGCCATTAGGGATAGGAATTTGTGGCAAATTAGAAGATTGTAGTAAAATCAGAACATGGCTTAACAGAAAATTACAGGAAGATTGGGTGAACACCAGAAAGTGTATACAGTTCATGGGTCAAGTACAATGTGGTGTGAGGTGAAAAATAGTATAAAAATACTGATTAATGCAGAATGGCATGAGATAATGTGGGATATTTATCCCTGTACCAATATACCTTCCACCATCTTCAAACAACTTCATGTTTTTGTAAACATAGATACATTTGTGCTGCTGATTGGCTCAGAGCCACTGAAGACCCATCTCCCTGGAAGTCATGGTCACAACTAACAATAACAACAGCAAAGACCTCTAAAAGTCATGTCAGCATTTATTGTATGCTGTATTATAATGCCTGTCACCATTTTATGCGCTGACTTCACCTTCTCATCTAGAGACCAATTTTCTTGAGGTCATAGGTTTCTTACACACCTTCATGGCCTCAGTGCGTACCACAGTTTCTGACACAAAGCACGTGCTTAACAAAAGTTGCATAAGTAAAATCTGACTCTGGCAATGAAGCCACTTTAATGACATAGGATATTCTCAAAGAATAGCAAGGTACTCACGAGGTTAAATGCATAGAAATATGGAGATGGCACTTTTATAGTTCTATGAAAGACAATAAATTCCATTTTCATGGGGAAGTCACATATTATCCAGAAGTACCTGTGCCAAATCAGTCTATCTTTTTGCTTGCAAATCACACTTGATTTTACGTGTGTTTTTATTATATGACTAATTGGGAAGTACCTTTGCAGAACATATCCCAATCACATTATACCCTTTCCTGATTACTTTTATCTTTATAAATCAAAACCTGATCTTATACTGTCTCTGAATCATTGCTGGCTTCTAGTACAGAATGTATACAAAGCAAATTATTTGGACTATTACTCAAGGGATATTATAATTTTTCCCAAACTTTCCCCTAAAATGGTATTGTTGAAAATATACTATTTGGTATATTAATATACACTCAGTTAAGGTTTAATTCTCCTCCACCTTTCCTCTTCATATATTCACAGCAGCATCCAAAATATACTACTGGAACAAGAATCCCACAAGATACTTGACACAAAAAATCAGTTTCATATTAAAACTATCTTGATAAATGATACATATTAAGTATCAGTCATAAGTCACAGCAAAATCTCTGAGAAGTCTGACAAGAAATCCTGCTTCATTTTTTTAACTCAGAATTTTTTATCTATTTTTTTTAGAGATACAATGGCATGTGCATGCGTGTGAGCGAGGTAAGGGGTCGTTGAGGCAGAGAGGGAGAGGGAAAAATAAAAACTCTTAAGCAGACTCCATGCTCAGTGTGGAGCCTGATGTGGGGCTAAACCTCATGACCATGAGATCATGATCTGAGCCAAAACCAAGAGTCAGATCCCTCCCTGACTGAGCCACCTAGGTGTCCCAAACTCAGAATTTTCCTGAGCACATCAAAACCCATTTTGTGTGTTTTACTAATCCTGTCCTCTTGATCTGTCTTCTGTTCCTCAATCTTTCAACCACACATCAACTACCGAACAATCATGGTTGGAGACTTGAGCGCCTTTATTCAGACTATTACCACTAGCCAGAAATGCACTTCTGTGTATATTTTAACATGCTTCAAGTGCCAAATCAGCACCTCTCACTCTGTAAAACTTATCCCAAATTTCTATCCCCAAATCCAAAATTAATTTTACCTATTTTAAATTTTGTTGACATTTTAGTCAGACATACTGTAAGCCATTAGTTGTTTATTCTTTCCCTTGCTACACTGTGGTTCTTTGTAGGTAGAGATTTACTTACTTTTATATCCACACCCCTTCTATGTACATAATATCTCCCACTTTGTAAGCGTGTAAAAAATGTCTATTGAAGTGACTTTTGTATTTAATGACAGCAAAAGACCTTGGAAATTTATTCTTTGGTAACTGTATCAGGTATTTCAGATTCTCTTAGCATTGCCTATTTCTTGCTCTAGCTGCTACTTTAGCAGTCAGCTTTCCACTGATTTTAAGCATTTTCAAGCATATTTCATTGACCAGCACCCTGAATCATGGTCAGGCAGAGCTTTTGCCCCCTGTCCATGTCCAAGGGAAACACCACTTATCCACTTTGAATGTTGGAAGCCTGTTGAAAAATTACTTTTCTTCTTCAACTCCTCCCCCACCACCATGACTACTGTTTGGAAATTCATAGGGCTTATTAGGGGCCAGTTCCATGAGAATGAGCAATAGACTGTCCTTGGTGAAAGGCAACTTGAAAATGTCCTTGTGTATTTGCCTCCCTTCCTTCCCCAATTCATTCCCCTGGTCTTTCAATGCTGCTCCTTGGGTTTACACTCCTTAACAAAGTAGTAATTCAGAAACTATCCATTTTAACATGCTTTAACATTTTAGTCTCTGCTCTATGGGAAAACTAGATAACGACTGAGATCTTAGTTAATACCTAATTACTCTCATAAGATGTATCAGTGTTTCTAGAATGAATGGATGGCATAGAAAATGTAGCTTTGAGAAAGTAGTCTACAGGCAACTTTTATCACCAAACTGCTGTTAATGAAGCTCACATTTAGTCACTCCTTTGCTTTCATGAATATATCTAAACACATTATTCCCTCATAATTCTACAGATTGTTGCTCCCTAATTCAATAAAATATTATTTTCAACATATTACTACTACTACTTATTATTATTACCACCATCATCAACATGAATCTGTAAGTAGATTACCACTGCTATATCAGTTTAGTCATCGCAAATAACAAAACATTGATATTTCAATTCATATAAAACTTCCAGGTGTTCTTTTGCACTGGGATTAAATAAGAAAATGTAGTGTCTATTTCAGCACTTTGCCATTTTTAAAAACTTAATAGTATTGCTAGAACAAAGAAAGATTCTGCAAAAGGTTGACTGTGATCTCAACAAGACATTTGACAAAGTCATGTTACCCTAGAAGAAAAGAGTAAGAGTACAATGGGGTGGGTGGCAATGTTCTTTGGTGGATATTTTTTAGGTAACTGGATAATGATACCAAAAATCATGTTGTCTCTAGTCTGCAAAGAAATCTCCAAGAGGCAAGGCTCAAATTCTATTTTAATCTGTCATGCCACATTATTAAAAATGTTTTAATCAAGAAATTAAAATGGAGAGCTGCCTACTTAATTTTCAGAAAGTAAAAATATCTGAATGAGAGCAAGTACACTGAGTGACAGAATCAATATGCTAAAAAGGATCTACACAGTTGAAATGATTGAACAAAGTAACAAGATGAAATTTTTTATTGCTGTTAGAAGGAATAACTAAAAAATGTTGAAAATCTGCTATGTGCCCAGGTAACTGACACTAATGTAACTGTACATATCAAAGGAGTGAACAGTTCATTGAACCTTACATGGTTTAAATTACATCTGAAATATATTTCCCATGTTATATTAATAATTACTGTTGATTTGTGAACTCTTTAAGAGTTCTAAGAAATAACCTGACTCATCAGAGAGGCTGGATGGAGGGGTGAGTGGAGTGAAAAATGAGGAAAATAAGTCATTTATTAATGTATGCATTTGATTTACCTTCATGTATTGAATGCTTTTTATAAGATTCTAGTTTAGGCCCTTGGAATTCAGTGGTAAAACAAAGAGATATAGGATCTGCTGTCACCAAGGAACACACAGCTTAGATTGATGGATATTAGATAATAAATCAAATAACAATAAAATTAGAAATTGCATTATATGTTCTAAAAATAAATTTCAAAGGAAACTGATTTAGATAGGAATGTCAGGAAAGTATCCTTTAAGCTCTATTTAAAAAATCAACTGTCATATGAGTAAGTTGAAAGAAGGAAATGCTATTGTGTGTAAAGTAGCTTTTGTGTACTGTATACTTTAAGATATTTGAAGAGCGTATACTCAGAAGAGAAGTTCGATTTGATGATGAAGGATAGAAGTACTGTCAGTTTTCACTATGACAATTCATTCTCATAATAGACTAGTTATACAAAGAATAATATCAATAGCAAATTTTAAAAACCTTCTAAGTTAAAGATGCCCACTGCTGGAGGATTCACATGGTAGTGAAATCCACTCCACGTGTTTAAACAGATGCCACCTAATTTGGAGTAGGTTAAAGACTTTCTAGTCTCTAACTTGTAAGAATGTATTTTTAGCATTACATTTTATGTAGAAAGGAATATGTTTCCCACTTTACAACAATCGTTTTATAATTTCTATATCATACATACCCACATCTCTCCCAATACCAGCAAAGGAGCACTAGAATGCCATTATTATATGATTCAAGTGGTTTCACTGTATTCTGTATATTTGAATGTGACTTGGAGTCTCCAGAAATACTAAAACCATATTTATAAAAATTATCATACAGAATTATCACTGTCTTCAAGACAGAATAGTATGGTGGTTAAGCCAGACACTGAAAAGTCAAACTGTCTGACTGAAAACCTGTCCCATTGTTATGTGTTCTTGGCAAGATATTTAACCACTGTGACTCGCAGTCTCATTCTCAGTAAAATAAAATAACACATATTTCATGCTTTAGTTGTAAAGATTAAATGAGATGACACGTCAACATTTTTAGCTATTGCTATTATCTTTATTTTTGTCTAATATGACAGCCAAAAAATTCACAGGATGGTAATAAGCACATTGACACTACTGGTATTGTCCTTTGCTTCTGCCATTTTGAAAAAGCACAGCTACAAGAATATTTAATGAAAAATATAATTCCTCGATTTAATGTTATTATAGAAAAGTGGCCATATTTTGTAGTAAAAAATTAAAAAAAACACATCTTTGAAAGCCATTTATTATAATCCACACTACAAATAAGAATTAAAAGTTAGAATTAGAAGAACATAGTCAACACCATCCATAAACGCAATTGCCAAAAGCTAGGTTCTAGATGTACTTAAACTTCTAATTCCAGCAATTACAGCATAGGAAATACAAAAGGACAGGGGGCAGAGGAGCATGACCAAAACGGGTATAATCAGTATAATCTAGACTGTGTAAAAAATGCAAAATAAATACCCAGTTTCTTTTGCAAGAAGAGATTTATAGATTTATCAACCAATATTCATTTATGGACCTTGTTTTGATAGTGATTCAAACAAAACAGGCATATCTGTTTATAATAAAACAGACGATAGACAACTAGAAATTTGAACACTAACTAGATATTTCTAGATATAGTCAGAATACTATTTGATTTTGGGAAATGGTAATGGTAATATGGACATGTTTTTCAAAGACTGCACATTTTTTATAAATACATGCTGAAATATTTACAAATAAAATATTTATATAATATACAGGAAGGAAGAGTAGAAAGGGGTACATGTGAATCAGGATAGACTATGACTTGTCAACTGTTCAATATGAGTGATGGGAAAAAATGTGAGTGACGGATACATTCTCTACTCATTTTTTTTTAATTTGTAAATTTCCATTATAGAAAAAAAAGTTTAAAAGTCAATTAGAGAAACAATATATAAGATATATATGCCAGTTTCAGAATTATACGAATTATAAACTGGTCTATAAATATCTTAATTTTACAGATTAATTGATTAATTTTAAACCTACTTCACAAACTCTGGCCCTATAGTTTAAAAATATATAGCTATAGATATATAAATATAGATATAGTGTTCTCAGATAATGTGTTCCCATATTCTGTCATTTATCATTCTCAGTTAACTGGATCCAAAATGACCTATTACCCTTGATCATTAAGGAAAACTATTTTATTTTTCTGAATTATCCCAATAATTTCCCAAATGTTCAAATTTCTTTCTGAGCATGTACAGACATTCAGTGAATAACTACCTTAGGAATTCTTTATCAATGCTGTGAATTACAAATATTATCTTTTGCTGTGCTAAGAAGGAATAGTGACATTTTGTGAAGAGAAAAATGTGTCTGCTGAAGAAAGCTGGTTAGTAAGCTTAACAAGACAATTTATTTTTCTGGAAATAGTTTTAAATCAAATGTGCTGGATATAGTCCATGCACTACAGTATGACATATGAAGAGGATCATAAGATTAAAATCTTAAGGCTAGGCTAGGCTTGGACAATTTTCCATTACAGCCTATGTCATGGGAACGGATACATTTCATGCCACTTCTGTTCTGTATACATTTTTTATAATGGGGAAAGTAGGTAGAAGAACATTTCAGTATTTGGGTTATTTAGAAATACGGTGCTATAATACAAAAGTCAATATATTATTTTTAACTTCCCCCCAAAAGTAAAGCTCTATCAGACATAATAAATTCCTTAATAAAATAATACATCTTCATCGAGCACCTGTGTGTATAAAGTTGCATCATACTTGAATTTGGTTCATAGTTATGACAAATATATACAAAATTAAACATATAAACACACCCTTGCAATAACTACTGCTTGGAGGCTTTCCTCATATCCATTTTTTTCTTTTGCAATTACTAATGGCAATATATCCAGACAATATGCCTCCCCAGAATCATTTGTAGAGAAGAGTTATATGACAATTATTTTTAGTGGGATATAAAGAGAAGTCATAGTTCAGTTCTTCTGGGAAATCATTAGATTTACCAAAACAATAGATTTACTGACATCCTTATTTCACATTGTCTAGTTGCTCTCCTTCCTGTCTGGAACAAGAGAGCAACACCTCAGAGTAGAGCAGCCATATTATGAGCATGGAGACAGAAGTTGCATATTAAAACACACAGAGCAGAAAAGTAAAAGGTGCTTAGCTTCCCACACTGGATCTTTGAACTGCTGGTGCTCATTCTGGAATACCTACCTCTGATTTTAATATTATATAGGATCAATACAACTGTTACATTTTAGGCTTCTATTTTAGAGAAAGTAGTCACTCTGTTAAAACAATTATGATTTGGGGGTGCCTGGGTAGCTCAGTCTGTTAAGCATACAACTCCTGATTTCAGCTCAGGTCATGATCTTGGGGTCATAAGATCGAGCCCCAAATTGAGCTCTGCCCTCAGCATAAAGTCTACTTGTCCCTCCTCCGCTTGGTCCCTCTCTCTCTCATAAATAAATAAACAAACAAACAAATAAATAAAACCTTTAAAACAATAAAACAAATATGATTTTAATAGATTGTAAATGTATAATATATAATTATTCTATTTAAGACAATTTTATACAAATTTATAAAATTGAGAGTCACTATCTAATGTACCATTTTAACAACTACCTGTCTCCATTTAAACTCTGAATCTTTTTTATGACCAGGGTTACGTTTAGGGAAAGTGTGTGAGGTTATATGCAGTTTAGAGTACTCTCCAGAGGGTTCAATTTAAAGTTAAGGTTTGGGGTTAAGTTTAGGAGTTAGGGTTAGGGGGAAGTGGGTGGGGGCATGAGTTAAATAGGTGATAAGAATTAAAAAGTGATGAACATCATGATGATGTTCATCATGATGAATAAAAAGTATTATATCACTGTTTTGTACACCTGAAATTAATATTATACGTACAGTAACTAACTGGAATTTATTTAAAAAACTTCAAAATTTTTTTAATTACAAAAACTCTGAATCTATCTACCTATATATAAATATTTATATATTTTCCATTGATAGATACACAATTGTAAAACTCTGCCTAGGGATTATTTTATGATAATTCATGAATGTGGTCTTTGTGACTGCCTTTCTCTTCTATTCTGTACGCAGACAACTGCATCCTTATTCATTATTCCACAAGAGGAAATCTGTGCTAATGCTACATTATCACATAAGGAAAATGACCTAATAAATCTAGTGTGCACTCGTGCATTAGGGAATCAATCAAAATCAAAGTATTTTAAGAAAGTATGGCTATAGAGTGTTATAATCATGAGTATATACTAATACACATACCCACATTTTTAATGCAGTAATACAATAGAAATGAGTACATCAAAATAAGAGTGGCTAAACAAATTATGATACATCTCTATGGGCAACATATTGTCATTAAAACAAAAGTATTATATAAATAAAAATACATAACATTATTAATTATGAGTCTATTTTTAAATGTTACACATGTGTATAGAGATAAATATATATCATATTATACATATTTATAAATTAGTGTGTGTGTGTGTATATATATATATGTTTGTATATGTTTGTAGGGTAAATATGCCTCAGCATAGAAAAAGAAGGATGTCCATCATACTGCTAAAAATGGATACTTCAAGACGTTAAGTGAAGTAGCTGTAGAAAATTATGATTTCATTCTATGTCTTATGTTCTTCCATATTATTTATGATACCATATATACTTACATAATATATACACATACATATATTGAAAAGAAAGAAGATTCAGTCCACATTTAAGAGAGGAAAAGGGAGAGATCCTAAAAGACAGTATATTGGTGGAATTTTAGGTATCATCATACAAAGATATGTGATAAATGAGGAGGGGTAAATTCCACATAAGTAGAAGACTATGTGAGAGTGCTTGTATGTGTGTATGTATTACAATTAGATACTATTTCATAATAGATATCAACATATAAATAGCACAGAGAAACATACCTGAGAAAGTTTCCACCAGGCTAAATAAATCCTTAGGACAGGTCCTTGTTACTATTGTTGTCTTGTTTCTATTACTTTTCATGCTGCAAGCTGATCCTAATCCTTGTCTTATAAAAAGTCTGTGCTAATGCGTAGAATATGTGAGGGATGGAATTCTCTCATTTAAAGGACTCTTCAAGAATGCCAGCACAGATCTTACATTCTTTACTTGATTGAATATGTCTGGTTTATTTTCAGAGACCTGGTTACTTGCAGGCACATTACCTTCCTCCTTGTACTTTATTTACAATAATAAACTCTAGATAGAAAGTTGTTGGGAAGTCCAAAGTTATAATCTTTCTGGGAACTTTTTAGATGTGATATCAACCCCTACTTGCAGGATGGAATCTTCTTTTTTCCTTCCATTTAACACCACTATGCCTCTTCAAGAGCAAAAACCTCTTTCAAGATCTCTGAAGAGTGGACTGTTAACACTTGTCAATTATAAAAGTATATTATTATATAAATTAAAAATTAAAAGACACAACCCTCAGTTAATGTCAAATCAATAACCATTCACCTACTCTGAGATCCTGTACAGATAACTAATGATTTCATAATTGCAGCACCCTAGTATAGTAGCAAGTGCTAAAGGTCTGGATTCAGCCAAAATCCCAGTTTTTGGACTTATTACTATGTTCATAAACTTAGGAAAAACACTCATCTATCCAAAAGTTCAGATACCTTATCCAAACAAGAGAATAATAATACCTCTTAATTCACAGGGTTGTTTGAGGATTAAATTAGATTAGGCACATATTTAAAACATAGAATGAGATTAACAAAAGTTAATATCAATATATTGTTCAATTACCTGAATATGGATAAATGTTAATGATTTTCTAAAGATTTACCATATTATAATGCCTGATATTTACAAGTTATCATGATACTTCTCTAAATGTTTCATGTGCATTAACAAATTTAATAATCTTCACAAAAATCATAACAGGAAGTGGTAAATATTAACACCATTTATATACAAGGAGCCCAAGGCACAGAGAAGCTAGTAATTCATAAAACTGGAATTCATGCACTGGCAGCACAGTTTTGGGCAGCAATGCCCAAATTCTGAACTGCTACAATATACTACCTCTCATGTATCTCATCACTTTCCCTTTAAAGAGAATCCATCACATTTAAAGCTTTCTTTTGGCTAAGCAGTTTTGTTGAAATTACATTTTCTATCAAGCTTCTGCTTATTCCAGGGCAGTGTGCCCTGGGATTTCAGATTTAATGCTCTACATTTTTTTTTTCCAGTTTTCTAATTTAGTCTCATTTTCACATTTATCTCAATAACCTGAGGCTTCTTCTCTAACACCAAATAGATCTTGCTGGCATCTTCCCTATTTATAGATACCTTGTTCACCAAAAACCACCTTGTTCAATTTCCTCATCCTTTTGGGATTATGATTTCCCTCTGTCTGCATTGTTCTCTCCAGATAATTTATAGAGATGCAGATAAACCTTTCCTTCTGTATAAGATAGTAGTATCATTAAGAAGAGGCCCACAACATGTTTTAAGGGCAGAAACAGAATTGATTTACTTAAATGGACACATGGAACCTCAGAATTCACTTGGATATTTCTGTCTTTTGCAATTTATTCTAAGAATATGTGACACTATATATAAGTATTTGATATTAAATTGAGGTGGACATATTCTTGTTCAAATTCAGTTATAAAAAAACATGGTATAACTGGAATTCTAAATTCATGAATAAAAGTTCACAAATTTCTAAGGGAAAATGTAGGAAGTAAGAATATTATTATCAGTCAATTCCTCTATCAGGTATAAAAGTCGGTTCAATTTTCTAAAATATGAAAGAACTCAAGCAGATTATGAAGGTACTTAGAAAAATAAGGTCAAGGAAACATACATATGTATCTTGAGGAAAAATACATATGTGAGAGAATATCAGAATGGAATAAAATGCTATTGCATTAGAAAATAAAGTTAAAAGGATTTCAGAATGCAAAATCATTTAACATGGTAAGTACAAGATAAAAATAAAGGAACATGGAGATGACATCCAGAAGTTCCATGTTTGTACAAAAGCATAAAAGAGTTCCAGTAGGTAGAAAAAAAAACTTAAAAAAATAAAGAAAAACAATTCCATGAACACTTACCATATTGAAAGGTCCCACTAAGTGCCTTGAGAGATCACACACACATACATACAATTCAAGAAACAGTAACATTTGAGAATGTCTATAACAGATGGGGAATCCTAAAATATTCCAGTGATAAAGAAAAAATCTTCAAAGGATAAAAAATAGATCAACATCAGAAGAAAAATTTTAACTAGAAAAATTAATACAATAATAAAATAGGAAAATACCTTCAAAAAGGTAAGAAAAAAAGACTTTCACAACTGAATTCTTTACCCAGCCAAAATAATGGCCAAGAACTAGGAAAAATAAATACATGTGCAATTAGGTCAGTACATATAAATGGGCAAAAGATCAAAACAAGTATTATTCCAAAAATATAAACAGATGGCACAAAAGCCCATGAAAAGAAGTTCAACAAAATTAGTCACTAGGAAATGGGAAAATCATCTCCACACATACTAAAATGGCTAAAGTAACTATAACTGACAATACCATATACTTAGAAAACAGTGAAGTAACTGGAGCCCTCTTCAATGGTAGGAATGAAAAATAATGAGAGCACTGTATGGTGGTTTTTATAAAGTAAATGGTTCATCAATTTCATAAGAAATAAAGCAATGTTAAAAAATACACAGAAATGGTTGTAGCAGCTTTTCATAATCACAAGTGAAACATCTTCCAAGTGGTGAACTGTGGTAAGTTCATATGGGTATTAAAAGGGATCAAATGTTCATACTCCAACATGAATGAAACTTAAATGCATTTTTTTAGAGGAAACTAGCCCCAACATGCTGCGTATTGCACAATCCCATCTATATGACATTCTGGAAAAGGCAAAACAATTTATTGGTTAGCAGAGGAGAGAAGGAGGGGAATGGTTACCTACAAAGGAGAAATGTGAGGGAATTTTTTGAGTGATAAAATTTTGTATATAATGAGTTCTAGTGGAAATAAAACTCTATGCATTTGGCAAATACCATAGAATTGTCTATCATGAAGTATAAACTTTTCCTCAAAATAACAGACTGGCACTGTTTTTAAATGCCAAAGTTAAGAAAGGGAAAGTGAAGATTTCTCACAGTAATGGAAAGCACTAAGTAGCTATGATAATAAAATGCAGTGTATGATTCTATTTTGGATCATAAAACATAAAATTAACATTTGTGGAAACGCTGATAAAATTGGAAAAAGTGTGTATTGTATGAATATACTAATGTATCAATATTAGTTTGTCAATTTTGTTGGTTGTACAATTGTTATGTAAAAGATGAATATTTGGGGATTCTCTAGTATTTTTGAACCATGTTTGAAATGATAAATGTAATCACCAAAAATAAATCACAATAGAACATTTAAAAATATTTATAAAATCTAGAAAATTCCACTGTATTGTATATGAAGTGTATTTGAATGGGGGTTTCCCTAAAAAATAAAAGATTCAACTCGTCACAAATAAATAGGAATTGGGCAAAAATGAAAATGTGTCATATATAACTAATAATAAATATTATCCTTTCATAAGCATTTTAGTAATTTTACTAATAAAAGGAGATAATATATACCTATATATTTAGATGGAAAATACAAATATTTAAAGATGTCAATATTCCACTGAAATAAATTTAGTGGAATTTAACAAAAACACTAGCAGTATTTTTAAATAATATTTGACTATATGATTCTATAGTTCACATACAGAAGTAAATGTAAAATCACAAATTTATGATAAAAAGATGATTTAGAAAGAAAATTCCTTGTTAGATTTAAAAACTTTTAAAAATATATAGTTATTAAAATATTGTGGCATCAGAAAAGGAACAATAAACAGCCTAGATATATATATGTGGTAATTTAATTTTAGAGTGACATTTCAAATTAATGTCAAATATTGGACAACTTAATAAGTAGTGTGGGGAAAATTTTTTACCTATTAAATGATGTATGATTGCTTTCTATTTTAAAGCATGAAAAAATAAAGTCCTATACTAATTAAAACCCAAATATAAAATTTAAAATATTCTTAGTCTCTTTCTTTAAAAAGTATTTGCCATCATGATACAACTAAGTGCTAACTATATGTAGAAACATTATGTAGTAGTTGAGGATATTCCTAACACTACTTAAATCCCCAAATTTTAGAAAAATAAGACAATAATACTAATTTCTTGTTCAATTTAACAATCCACATTATTTTTTTCCAAGAGCTGATTCAGGGTCTCAGGCCCCTTTCACTTTGTAGCTATGTTCTAAGTCTTGAGGCTTCCAAGACCCCATTATGGGTAGTCTCCATCTTAACCAACTGTAAGGGAAAACTAACACAAAGGATCACATATAGGACATTTTGAAGGGAGGTCTGGATTTGGATCAAAATACCATTGTGTAACAAGAAAGACTAAAAATATAAGAAGAAGTTAATATAATTTGGGTGAATAGCTACCATCATTCTACCATAATTAGTAAGTAAAACTCCACTGAAATAAAATTTCATTGTAATAAGGCACTGTAATTTAAGTTATCAGATACGAAAGGGAGGTATCTCTTAAAGGAACTACTATTTAGTCATATATAAGAACTTTTACACACACTATCTCTAAAATAAATAAATATTTTTTTAAAAGGTAGCGGGGGGGGGTGCCTGGTCAGTGCAGGAAGTTAGGCATCAAATAAATAATAGACAACAGCTCAGTGGGAAAATGGGTAAAGCACAAGAACAACTAATTCATAAGAAAATAAACTTAAATTGTTAGAAAAAAACAATCTCAAGTAAAGCTAGTAGTCAGGAAAGTGCAAATATTTACAAATGAGGCAATTTTTTCACTTGTCACATTTGGAAGAGTGACTAAATGTAGGTTATTTTCAAGGTCATACTGTATGTTTTGGGTAGTTACTTCACAGAAGCTTACTGTATTATTAACCTAACTATTTAAAAATAAATAAAGCAGAAAATATGTGATCAAGGATAAAAATGTGTCATAAATCAAGTATCCTGTCTAATTTTATGCTGTGCTAGGCATGTGCATAAGACCCAATTGTTAAACTGGAAAAAATAAAAGTTCCAACACTGACATATATGAGGAAAAACAGTCCCAGTGTGTGTGTGTGTGTGTGTGTGTGTGTGTAAACTGGGATAACCAATTTGAAAGTCAATTTGATAGTCTCTATTAAAATTAGTGAATTAAAAAAAATTAGCAAATTGCATACTCTGTGACAGAACCAATCCATGGGAATGCTTATTGCAATGATGTTATACTCAAAAATTAGAAAATATCTAAATCTTTAAATACAATCTGTATTTAAACATGTTATAAATACAACAATATGTATCCATATTTAAAATTACTATATAAGAGTTAGTTTATATTTACGTTGCTGGGATGGCAAGACCAGAATCCACGTAAATTGTACTGGTTACCTCTTGCAACAAAAGAATGATAAAGAGAAAATAACAGGTAAATAAATTTATATATACACTTTCATTATTTGAAATTTCACATCAAGCAAATATTAGTGTTCATTAACTCTTTTGTCATATTAACTTTCTCACAATAATATTTTATCCTATTAACTCACTAAAACTCAAGCATTGAAATTTAGTTAACTAGAAAAGTTAGGGAAAACTGGGGAAAAGATCCTCATTTGTATAGAACATACTGAGGAAATCCAAGAAAATTAATTAAACCATCATTAGAACTTTATCTTAAATCACCAAATTATTTGTGGCTGGCTTGGGCAAAAGCTGTATGTTTCATAAACACACATATAACAAAGTTTTAACTCAAAATATTAATCAGCTTGCTCTCACCAATTCCTGCTTTGTTGCTTATATACCCTGAGGTATATTTCCCCAGCAGTAACTATGGCAAAACCAAGATCTGAAGGAAAAAAAAAAAAAATCCACCTACTAATTAACTCTTCTCAGAGCATGTCTTCTTATTGACTACAAAAGACAGGTCCTGTGCAGACATAAGAGAAGAAGGTGAACAAATCAAATGGAAAAGAAAGAACTGACTGCAAGTGTAAGGACTACCTAAATGAGGAGGGAATGCAATGTATCACAGCTCAGGAAAGGAAACAAGATGGAGATGAGTCTGGGGATCGGCTGTCCTTGAGTAATGATCCTCCTTACTGACTTCTGGGCTAACCTATGGTTTTACATGTGCTGTCACTGAAACCCTCCTTGAACTTGAGAATAAGTAACCTCATAAGATCATGGAGGGAGTGAGTACCTTACCTTCTAACCAAGATGGAACTGCAAAGAACATTGGAGCATTATCTGAACAAAACTATCAACATAAATACTGACCCTAGTACTCTTCTTATAGCAAGCTTAAAAAAAAGTATTAGGTGAATGAAAATAACATACCTAGACATAACTAATAAAAAATTTTAAAACTTTGCCATAAAGATTTTAAAGATAAATTGAAAAGAAATGGAGAGATGTATCTTATTACTGAAGCAGAAGACTGAATATAACAAAGGAGTAAATTAATTGAAATTTGTAATGATTAGTTTTATGTGTCAACTTGTGTGGGCTACAGGGTATGTAAATTAAACATGGCTTCTGGGTGTGTCCGTGAGGGTATTTTTGGATGAGATTTGCATTTTAACTGGTAGACCCAGTAAAATAAATTACCTACTTCAAAGCGGTTGGGCATCATCCAGATCATTGAAAGCATAAAGAGAAGTCTAAGGAAGGAGGAATTTGTCTCTTTTTTCTTGCCTCCCTGTTGAGCTGGGAAATCTCATTTCATCTCTGCCTGCCCTCAGATTGAGAAGTAGCTCCTCTGGATCTCAGGACTTCAAAGAGACTGAATTACTGGACCACCAGCTTTCCCTAATCTCCAGTTTGCAGAACCGACTCTGGGCCTTAGGTCTCCATAACTTGTGAGCCAATTCATCATGATAACTATCCTTGTATATCATATTGGTTCTTTTCTTCTGGAGGGAACTAATACAGCTTGCTTCATCCAATATTAAAACACATTTTTAAGTAATCTATATTAAAATTGTGTGATAAGGTAATCACAGATACACATACACAATGTACCAAGAAAGAGAATAACCATAGTGCAAGCCCTAATAGGTCAATGACTTTGATTTTATTATATAAATACATTCAGAAATGAAAGGATTATGCAATCAAAATATAAAAAAAAAACTTTTAAGAAAGAATATTTTTAAGATTTATTTATTTATTTTAGAAAGAGACAAAGAGAGAGAGAATATGCTGAGGGAAGAGACAGAGGGAGAGGGAGAGAGACTTAGGCAGACTCTGTGCTGAGTGTGGAGCCCAATGCAGGGCTCAATCCCACAGCTCTGAGATCACAACTTGAGCCAACAGAAAGAGTTCGACACCTAACTGACTGCGCCACAAAGGCATCCTAATGAGGAATAATTTTAATTAGAGCCCCAATTCAAGCCATAACTTCCCAAAATTTTGGATATATTAAAGGGCTAAGTATTTACTTACATATTTCATAGACTTAGTTCATTTTATATTTTGTATATTTTAAGGAGGAAATAATCTCTTAATATAAAAGTAATTAAGTAGGGATGCCTGGGTGGTGCAGCGGTTTGGCGCCTGCCTTTGGCCCAGGGCGCGATCCTGGAGACCCGGGATCGAATCCCACTTCGGGCTCCCGGTGCATGGAGCCTGCTTCTCCCTCTGCCTGTGTCTCTGCCTCTCTCTCTCTCTCTCTCGCTCTCTCTCTCTCTCTCTGTGACTATCATAAATAAATAAAAATTTGTTTAAAAAAGTAATTAAGTAAAATATTAATAGATGTAATTACTTGAAACTGGAAATACCAAGCAATTTTTAAAGTCTTCCCAAAAATGGGAAAAATATTTGCCAAATAAGGTATACAGTGAATAAACTGACAAAATAAACAATATGAGCTTAATAAAACATAAATGACTTATCAAATAATATAAAATTATTACTGTTATTAATGATCAAATAAATTTTAAAAATTAAATTAACAAAAGTAATTTCATATTCACATTTGTCAAATTTTTACATGTGATGCTGGCAACCTATCATGGGGAAAATTTGTTCTTGCTTTCAGGCATCTGGCCAAGGATTTGTTACTAGAACTTCCCATGACCATGCTTAGCTAGATGGTCTGTCTTCTGTCCCTTTTTGCTTTCCCTGGTGCCAACTAACACCTCTGGACTCATTCCAAAACTAGATATCTGGACAGTTTTATTTCCCTGGTCAAATAAGCAGACACATTTCGTTTTTAAACCACACACACACACACACACACAAAATATTCTCATTTATATAGCTGATAGTTCAAGTTACTATGGTTTGTTTTATTTTATTTTATTTTATTTGCTTTCTAAAGCTTTCTATTTTTTTTTTAAATTTTTATTTATTTATGATAGTCACAGAGAGAGAGAGAGAGGCAGAGACATAGGCAGAGGGAGAAGCAGGCTCCATGCACCGGGAGCCTGATGTGGGATTCGATCCTGGGTCTCCAGGATCGCGCCCTGGGCCAAAGGCAGGCGCCAAACCGCTGCGCCACCCAGGGATCCCTTTTTTTTATTTTTTTTTTTTAAATTTTTATTTATTTATGATAGTCACAGAGAGAGAGAGAGAGGCAGAGACATAGGCAGAGGGAGAAGCAGGCTCCATGCACCGGGAGCCTGATGTGGGATTCGATCCTGGGAACTTTCTAAAGCTTTCTAAAGAAGACACTTAAAATTACCTGGATATTCTCCATTCCCTTGACAATCTGAAAGACAGATTTGGCTTTATAATCCATTAAATATGGTTTCTTTAAATAAATTATCTGCTCTAGAAAGATAAGTTATCAAATATCAAAACCATATACTTACAGACCCCCTACATCCTTTGAAATTGCTAAATAGATGCAGCGTGCTAATCAAAAAATGTTCAAAGTGATTTTTCTACTTTATTTTCTTAGAATTCCTTAAAGTACTTTGACTTTCAGTAAATATTTGGTGAATTTCTAATCAAATAGCACCTAATGTATGCATGGTTTAAAGAATACAGTTATCATTTGTATAATAATGAATGTAATGTCTTGTTCCAAAAGATGAGGTGGAATAGCATAAAATACACACAGGCAACAACAAAAAATAAGTATAAAAGAAAATCCTGGTAAATATATTTTTGTCTTGGTTTTCTGGGACCAGATAAGGCTATAAATTGAGTTTCTAGAAAGAAATCAAAGAGAAAAATGACATTATCTTGTCCAATTCTCTACTTATAAAAATAGCCTTTACTCCTTATCATTTTAAACCAACTTCTCAAGTAACACAATTTAGAAATTCCACTAGGTATTCCACAAGCTTACACTGATCATTGAATGCTTTGCTTTTATTCAATAGTGGAGATGATCATAAAATAGAATGAAGAGTATAGGTCATTACATCTCTGTTTGTTCATCCTTATACAGGGCTTAATGGCTATCCTAACATACAACACTCTAAACTATTGTAAAGTGTAACTGCTGTCCTAAAACTGGGATAAAAGACATGTAAGTGCAAGGTACTAAGTTATCATCAGTAGAGTCATTACTGCTCTTGCTACCTTGGAAAGAATAAAGAGTCATAATTCTACTGCTTGCAACATATAATCAACTCAGTGCTAACTCAAAAAAAAAGCCTTCATCTTTCTCCTCTATACTTCTATTTTTATTCCTGCAGAAAACCAGAAGTGTAGAAAAGCTCACTGTAAGAAATCTTGGCAGTGGGAAGGACAAAAAAATATTTATCTTCACTTCAGACACTTCTTAATATGGTATCAAAGATTTTCTTTTCTAATAATGAATATCACATGAATGCCCCTGTAGGGATTTTACTAAACAATCCTTGGATCCATTAGATTTGAGGGTCTAATGTGAGACAAGAATGTTTCATTATGTTGATTTGCTTCTGTGTTTTCTACAAAAATAAAACTCTGATTAAGGGCACTTCCATGATTCTTGTTGGCAAATACTGTCAAAGACCAACAATAACTGGTTTCTGGTACAGTCATAAGGGAACTAGTGGGGATTATGAATATGTTGTTTAGAGAGGACATAGAAGAAAAATAGCTGCTGCTTTAGTAAAGATTGAAGATAATGATTGCCCAAAGTGATTCGGTTTATACTGTTCATGTGGCAAGGGCAAGATGCTGAAGTCAAAGAACACCAAATCAAATCAAAAGAAAGCATAATACCAGCAGTAAAGGAAAATATGCTTTGGTTTATTTGAATCCTATTCTCCTAAGTTCCTAGGAAGCCCTAAATTTCTCTGTTAAGTTACAAAAATTCTTCACGTACAAGTTATTACCCACATTTTATGGAGCCAGGCGTTACAATACATCTAACTGACACCAATAGAAGCATTTCAAAACTTAAATAACATGCTTTAAACCTGTGCAGTGTACTTTGTGTCAGTTATAGCTTAATAATTATATTAGTTAGAAACCCACAAATCTGTTTTATTTAAAAGTGTGAAAGCTGGAGACTCAGGAAAGCTTGTGATGGAGGTCCAATATGAGACCTAAGGTGATATAAGTCCCAGTACTAGGGCAGGAGAAGATATATTATCTGTTTCTCTGCCTTTTTATTCTACAAAGGTGTTCAAGGATGTTAAATGCAGTTTAAGAATTTAGATTTTTTTAACTAGTAACTGTTGATCTTCCTGAAGGAAATTTGGCTAATAATCACAAAGTAAGGTAAATGGCCTCATATTCAATGTTATCAAGTCTGGCCTCAATGGCCAATTTCTCTATTATACCAGATACAATCTGATTAAAAATTGGGCAAAGGACTTTTTTTTTTTTTCTTTTTTGGGCAAAGGACTTGAATAGACATTTTTCCAACGAAGGCATATAGGTGTCCAACAGAAACATGAAAATATGCTCAACATTATTAATAATCAGGAAAATGCAAATCAAGAGGAAACTGTAATACCACCTTACATCTAGAATAAAATAGCTAGAACAAAAAAAAGACAAAAGAATTCAAACAAAGAAATAAGTGTTGGTGAGGATGTGAAGGAAAAAGGAACCCTTGTGCGCTATGTTGGAAGAGTATGGAGGGTCCTCAAAAAATTAAATTAGAAATATAATATAATCAAATAATTCAACTACTAGATATTTACCTTAAAAATGAAAGCACTAATTCAATAAAATATATGCACCAAAAAAAGATGAGATTGTGCCATCTGCAACATGGATGAATCTAGTAGGTATTATGCTAAATGAAATACATCAGAGAAAGACAAATACCACATGATTTCACTCGTATATGGAATCTAAAATAATAGAAAAAGAAAGAAAAAGAAAGAAAGAAAGAAAGAAAGAAAGAAAGAAAGAAAGAAAGAAAGAAAGAAAGAAAGAAAGAAAGGAACAGCAGAATAAGATCTGTAAATAAAGAAAACTTACGGTTGCCAGAAGGGAGCAGGAGTATAGGATGGGCAAAAATGGGTGAAGGGGATTGGGAGATACAGGCTCCCAATTATGGAATAAATAGGTCATAGGAATAAAAGACACAGCCTAGGGAATAGAATCAGTGATACTGTAATAGAATTACATAGTGAGAGATGGTAGTTAAGCTTGTGGTGAGCATAGCATAACATGTACAGAAGCTGAATTACCACATTGTACATCTAAAGCCAATGTCATATTGTGTCAACTATACCCAAATAAAATAATTAAAAATATTTTAGCTTGCCTATCATCTTGAAACTGTGTTGGACATTCTTTTTACTTGGTTATTAATGTGGATATATGAATCTCTGCAAGTCTTTTATATTCCTGGGACAATTCCAATTCCTATTTTCCTTTAGAATTATATATATATATATATATATATATATATATATATATACACACACATACATATATTATATATATATACATAAATATATATAAATATATATATTCTTCTCCAGAAATATATATATATTCTTCTCTAGAAATATATATATTCTTCTCTAGAAATATAAGTAGGTAGATGTAAAATTATGCATATAATTACATAAAATAAAGGTATATATATATAAAGGGAAAAAATGAAAGTGTATATATATAAAATAAAGGTATATATATGTATATATATATACATATATATAACGGGAAAAATACCTCTCTTCAATGAGGGTCAGCAATTGTCCTTTTCTTTGTTTACTGATTATATGTTCTAATGTAAATAAATGTTGAGATCAATTTTCACCTATTTGGCCCCTAAGTATATTATAACTTTATATAAGTTCTTTGTATAAATTCTACACTTTAGATAGGATGTATAATTTAATGTATTTGTCCTTGCATTCCCACTCTTGTCTTATTTTATGTGTTAGTTAAAGCAGCTTACCTAATGATATATTTGATTGGCAATCCAAGAGGTATTACAGTTTTTTTTTTTTTTCTTTTAATGCTGATATGTGGACTGCAGCTGGTCAATTCCAAAGACATAGTCAGTTGGAACTACTTGATAATGTTGCAGGTGTGGATATGTTGATAATTGACAATAAAATATGTTGGGAACAACTGTCCCCTTGAACACCATTACAGTGTATTTTATTTGCATGGTGCATTGCTCATACAGAATGGTCCAGAACTGGATTATCATCATCACTCAGTATTGAATAGATTGTCCTTGAAAGTTTTCAAAGTCAACTTAAACCCTTGCTAAATCTAACTTTGAGTCCTTTACCATTATGCTAGTGCATAAAAATGGCCAAATTTAGTTGATTAATGAGAGATATAATGATGATTTTAACTGAAAGGGACCTTAAAGATTTTTTTCATCTTCTCATTTTATGTATAAAGTGAGGCTCAGGATGACTAAGCGACTATCAGGATTTTAAAAAAAGTCAGTTCAATAACTAACACATAGTTCTTCTTGATTTCTTTTTTTTTTTTTTAAGATTTTATTTATTTATTAATGAGACACAGAGAGAGAGAGGCAGAGACACAGGCAGAGGGAGAAGCAGGTTCCATGCAGGGAGCCTGACGTGGGACTCGATCCCGGGTCTCCAAGATCACATCCTGGGCAGAAGGTTGTGCTAAACTGCTGAGTCACCCAGGCTGCCCTTCTTCCTGATTTTCAATCCATTTTTCTTTTTTCCTATTGTGCCACATTATCAAGTTACCTCAATTGGAATATCCACATATCTTAATAAAATTAATGTCAGAACTGATATACTAGTTAAAGCTCCATTCTTCTATAATCATGTGATGTGTCTATCCAAGAAAAGTTGATTGAAAAAGTCTGGACATAGTGGGGTCCCTGGGTGGCTCAGCAGTTTAGCACCTGCCATCGGCCCAGGGTGTGGTCCTGGAGACCTGGGATTGAGTTCCATGTCGGGCTCCCTGCATGGAGCCTGCTTCTCCCTCTGCCTGTATTTCTGCCTCTCTCTCTCTCTCTCTCTCTCTCTCTCTGTCTCATGAATAAATAAAATCTTTTAAAAAATATCTGGACATAGTGAGGATACAAAGCTATTTTACTCCTGAAAAAATTCTGTATCTGCACTCTAGAGGAAGACTTTACCATGTTATGGGGATGACTCATCATAAAAGAGTTCACGTAGCTAAACTACCACAGTTATTAATGTTTTAATTTGGGGAAACAAAATTAGAATACAAAAATAAAAAAACAATATATAAAACATGTGTTGCAACTGAAGCTTTTTATACAGAAGTATCTTGTCAATATGTAGTTTCAGTGCACATAGTTTATACATGTTCTTTATTTTTATCTCATAAAGGGAATTTCCATATCTTCTTTGAAATGTTTGAAATACTTTCATGATAAAGGGAAATAATGTGAAAAATCTCAGGTGTAGACTAACGTAATCATTGAGCTGTACAAGGCCTTGGAAAATCATCGGCTGCAAAAGGCTAACTAAGGTCACAACCTGTTAGAAGATAAAGATTTAGAGATTTTGAGTTTTGGCTTTTTAAACTAATGGCTGATTAAAAGGGACTCTAACAGTCCCAAGAGGAAACAACTAGAATTATCTGTGTTGGTCATTTTATTACCAATTATTCTTTAAAGATTTCTAGGTTACTGCCACTTAGTAATTCAAAATTCAGTCACTTGAGTTCAGATCTTTGTGTCTTTTTTAGATGAGGCAAGGATTCTCCTTATATACACGCTCTAGAGAAGATTTGATTGTTTCTTTGGTGTTGAGTTTAATAAGTTCTTTATAGATCTTGGAAACTAGCCCTTTATCTGATATGTCATTTGCAAATATCTTCTCCCATTCTGTAGGTTTGAATATCAAACTTGGTCAAACCCCTACTCACCAACACATGTTTTCCTACCTTAATCCTTTAAATAGAGCATTATCCTTGATCTCAAAATGGCAGAACTTTAAAACTAAGAATTAACCTCAGAGCTCAACATCAAGAACATTAACATTTTACAAGTGCCTCAGAAAAATTAGTGCCTTTCCCAAGTCTTCATAAAAGGTAGAAAGTACTACTACAACCTGAATCCTGAACCCTGAATCCAGGATTACTGCCATTACACCATGCTGTCTCTATCAGTTGGGATAAGGAATTCAAACTGTAGTTCATTTTAGTGCCATCTCCATCAAGATTTTATATTCTTTGGAGATACTTTGCATAAAGTCTGCTTCAATCATTCAAATATAAACTTAAAAAAGGAATTTTCTTCCATTTAAATCTGTATTGTTCATCTGTTTTAGCTATAAAGCAGCCAGCAGGGAATGCAAACAGAGCTGTTTGAAGCCTAGAGAAGTTCCTGAATGAAGCTCAGTGCTGTCTCCTTGTGAAGCAATAATAAACATTTACATTTGGGAAATAGTTGAAGCTTTAGGGGAAAAAAATGAGACCATAATGATCTCTTGTTGGGGATAGAGAGTCTAATGATAGATAATAGTAATCATGACGACAATAATAATGATAAATCGTGATCTCAAGATGAGTTGGAAATAGAAAGCAATAGGTTTTGGATGAAAAAAATGAGACGGTTTATAGCATATTTTGAGGAACACAGGTGCTCTTAGCTTCAGTCTGTTTCTGGGCCTATATAGAAACATCAAGTGAAAAGTGACAGATGCTGCTTCTTTCCTGCTGCTGTGGAAAACTTACTTTGCTCTGTTGAGAATCAAATGCTTGAGTTCTTGCACAGTCCAAACAGAATCCACATAAAACTCAAGAGAAATGACTGTGACCAGGTGACTATACATTGAGTCAGGGTCGTTTTCTTCTGTTGCTTGCTTTATTTCTATACTTATCGCAAAACCTTATTAATATCTTTTGGAATGTTTGGTTGGTTGGCTGGTTGGTATTGGTTGGGTTTTTTGCTACTTTGTTTTTGCTACTTCATAAAACGCTTTACTCAGTCCATTAAAATGTACCTTTATATCATTTTCATTCTCGCTTTTACCTCTAATCTTTCACAATGAGTTTTTTGAGCAGCAGTCATCCAATATACCTTTTTATATTTGCTTTTCGACCCCATGCTATATTAGGCATACTTTTGTGGTATACTTTTGCTGGTCTAAATATATCTGAGATTGTGCTGCACCATGATCAATATTTTAGAACACTATTTATTATGTACAATCTTACAAAATTTCTAGGGAGATTGCAATTTAAGAATAACTTCTTGTAACTTTGAAGCTCTAGAAATGTTCTATAAGTCAAACTTTTCTCAATGTGTTCATAAGGTTTAAAAGTATTACTGTAATACAGTCTGTTTCATCCAGAAGTTACCTTCAATCTGTCCAGGCAGCTCACATGTTCCATTGATAAAGATTGAGGAAAGCTTTTCCATCCTTTTTTTTTTTTTTGAAGATTTTTTTTATGTATTCACGTGAGACAGAGAGAGAGAGAGGCAGAGACACAGGCTGAGGCAGAAGCAGGCTCCATGCAGGGAGCCTGATGTGGGATTTGATCCCAGGACTCCAGGATCACACCCTGGGCCAGAGGCAGGTGCTAAACCACCAAGCCACCCAGGGATCCCCCCTCCTTTTATTTTAACAAGCTTTTCCAAAATGGAAAAAACATTACAATAATCTCAGCATACTAAGAAAAGGGAGCTTGAAAACTTAAGCAACATTAAGAATTTAAGGGTACCTATGCAAATCAGGAAATGCTTAAATGCTCACTAATGCATTATTATAGAAATAGTAACTGCAGATTGGATCGAATGATATCCAGTCAGTCCCACCTTACACTCTCCCCAAACTATAAGGACCAAAACAACAGATTGGAAAATCCTGAATGTCTCATGTAACTGAAAGGAATTGAAAAGCACCATAAACCTTGAAGAAAGGTAAATAAGACATTTGGCAATGATACCATTCTGATTCAAGGTCTCTTTCTCTACTTGATTCAAAAGATAAACCACAGTGCTGAGATTTTAGAAACATAGAAACTTAGAAATATCCTAATTCCAATATTTTAATAATAAAATTATTTAAGTCAGATGATTTTCAGTAAAAACAAATAATAAAAGTGCTTTTAAGAATTCTATAGAGATAATCGGTTATGTTTCTCCTCCCATCCAAACACCAGACTTTCCCTTAGTGTTAGATGTAGTTTATTCTTAGTTTGGTTAACCTCACTGAAAAAAAATGGAATAGTAGACATACAGCTTCACTAGATATACATCATAATTTCACAAACAAAAACTACCAGCAGCCAAACAACTGAAGGTTAATGCTAGCCCTTTCATAATCTGTCCTCTGGATCCAGCCTAATGTAGATCTCTTTATGTTGGAGGCCATATGGTACATAGAGGACACATTTCTCAAAAATAACAATGTCAAACCAACTCAGCATTCAGTAAATTTGAGAACGAGATGCAGGACTTGTGAGGGAATTATGCAAACCATAAAAGGGGAGCATACATTTGTTGACAGAAAAGTGCAAATATTTCTATTAAAATGGATAGATAAATTTAAATAAGTTATAAAATGTCTTTGTCAAATTGCTGAAGGGAAAATAGCTAAAACATTAACTCAGTAAGAAAATCTCAGGTAAAAAAAAAAACAAAAACAAACTATAATTGACCAAATCCTATTGTCATTTACAGATGTGAAATGAAGAATTAACTTTGCAGATAATTGAATTATAGGTGATGAATGAGGGAACTTCAGGTATAATGAGATAAAAAAAGTATAATTCTATCAGAGGCATGAATGGTGAAATAGAGAAATATAATCCTTTAATAATAGTCATTTTGAAAGTACAGAACAGCAGATACACCAGTAATGGCAATCATAGGTGTAAAAGAATATAATTTGTATATGAGATTGCGAATAGAGAAGCTGGATTGAGAATGCTAAAAACATTAATCAGAAATTAATAGCAAGTTATGTGTTATTTCAAGATAAGAAACAGGTCAAATTTTCAAGGACAGGGAAGGTTAATTTCACTAATGTTAGAATCAGATTAGCTTCGGAAACATCATCAGATAAAAAACTAAATGCCAGATGAAATAAAACAATTCACAGTTCAAAGAAAATGACATAATTCAATAATTTACTAAGAGTCAGCTGATATTTTTCACAACTTTAAAAGAAATAGTCCAATATTTTAAGAGTTTCTTTTTTAGAGATGTTTTAGGTTTACAACAATATTAAGATCAAAGTATGATGATTTCTCATATGCCCCCTATCCATACACATGCATCATCACCATCACTCAGCAGAATGGTACAATTTTTTTTTATCATGAATGAACCTATATTAGCACATTATAATCACCCACAGACCAAATTGTACTGGAGTGTTCACTCATGGTATTGTTCATTTTTTGAATTTGGATAAATGTATAAAGACATGGATCCATCGTTAAGGTTCATAAAGAGTATTTCATTGCCTTAAAAATCTGTGCTCTGCCTGTGTATCCTTCCACCCCCACTCCAAAAACCACTGATCTTTTTGCTGTCTTTAAGGTATTATCTTTTCCAGAATGTCATATAGTTGGAATCATATCTTTCACTTAGTATACGCACTTAAGCTTCCCCCTTTTTTCATAACTTGACCGCTCATCTCTTTTTCATGCTGAATAATATTCCATTATTTGGAAGTAACAGTTTATTTTATCCATTTACTTACTGAAAAGCATCTAAATTACTCCTGAATTTGGGTATATATATATATATATATATATATATATATGAATTTCTTACTTAAATGTTTGGTAGACTTTACCAGTGAACAAACACTTCTCTTTAAATATACAAATTATATAGTCCATTAAACCCAACATTATGTTTCTGAAAATTTGACCAGAGAACATTTTTAAAGTGACAAATTTGTCTGAGATAACATTAAACAGTTGAATTATGACTTTGGTTACTCATGCTTTTCCTTGGTTTAGCACAGAAAGGTTATATGAAAAACAAAAACCTCCTACTTTTTAGTCTGTACCCATGTTGAATTAGTTAAAATCTAACAACCTTAATTACTAAGTATAACTATAATTTTTAGAGCTGGCAGAAAGTAATTTTCTTAGACAAGTTTTTATCTCAATATCTTTGTATCAAAGTCAACATGCAACTAGGTGAATAACTTAGCAATAATCAATTTTCACCTTTGTTAAAGCTAGTTAATGTTATTGAATTTTACTTTGGTGTATGAGTCTTCTTCCTGTAGATGAAGTTACATTGTTACTAAATAGTCATAATTAAGGTTAACAATAATTTGAGAGTGAAAAAGGTAGTGGTCATATTGCACAAGAGTGAGTGCTTAGGGATTAAAATGATTTTATGACAATATGTTAAGTAATGAAATAAAAGTTACTTAGATTTAATGGAAATAAATTGTTTAATTATTAATTTTACATAATGATTTAATAAGCAAAATATGCTAATAATGTGGCAATGTAACTGAATAGAAATTATATCTCATATGCAGAATTGGATGTTTAAAAGTTTGGCTGCCTAGGGAGTTTAGCAATAATTATTTTTGGTACATTTTTTTTCCTCAAAATCACAAAGCACTCTTGTAATAAAATGATACACATTACATTCATAAATCTTAGGAATATCACCAGATATCATCTAATGTTGCCATGCATGTAAAAAATAAATCAGCATGGATGTTAACTGTTAAATTGGTATGCTTGTATTCAAAATAAACTGATAATATACAGCAACAGCCTTAAAATGTTGGAGGCCCTTTGGCATGATAACTCACTTTCTAATTTCCTATGGGAATAATAGGACAAAGACACAAGCATATATGTATGACAGTGTTCATCAAAATTACTAGAAGAGCAAAAACCAAAAGTAGATTAAATATCTCACAGTAGAAGAGTTCTAAATAAAAAAATGGTAATATATTATAGCAAAAAATTATTTAGACAATGTACCATATGTATAGAATCATCCTATTAATAGAATAAGTTCTAGAAAATACAAGTAGAAATATTGAAAATGGTGAACTTTTGGGCAGGAAAAGGAGGTGGTTTGATAAGATTTTATAACTTTTTTTCCCCCATCAATTTTGTCTATGGAATTCAAAAGAGAAAAATAAGAGCTGGAAAGGGTATGTAAGTGTCACAGAATTGGGATAGCCTTGTGGCTTTTCTGTAGAATAAAGGTATATGTCTATAAGAAGATGATTTTGTGTATATATACATGTGCATACTTTCTCTTCCTTGTTTATTAACCTTAAGACTATCCAAAATTATCACTAATGCTCTTATCCTGTATTGAATTTCCAAGGGATTTGACTTACAGCCTAAATTTTAGTTAATAATTGAACTAGGTATATGGTCTTCTTACAAGGATTGGTCCCTTGGTAGCAGAAAATTGAAAGAACAACCTGCACTTTTACTTTTGAACATGTTATTAATATTATATTTTACTGACATCATAGGGAATTTTATACTCTAAGATCTATGACCCTTCAGACTCATTCAAAAACTGAGGTGTTTTTCTCTCATTGAAGCAGAAAATGAAGAAATTCTCAAGCTATGGGCCCTCTTCTCCAGACTCATCTTCTAAGCATACAGGAATGTAGCAAGACTAATGCAGCTAAATCCAAAAATCAGTGATGGTTTTAGCTTAGCCAAGCCTCAATACACAACTCCAAAGGGACTTCCAGTATATCAATCTAAAACTTTTAAATATATTTAATTGCTAAGATTAGTGAAATATGAATAAATGAATTGCTAATAGCATAAGACACTTCTTCCACCTGGAATTCTAAAAAGGCTTGTTTAAACTCTCCCCCAGTCCTCATGCAGAGAAATATGGCTTTGAAATGGTGGCTTTTCAGTCACAGAACTGGTAAGGTTTGATTTTTCTAATGATCAATCCTGCAAAATGACTTTATGTCATTGCATTTAATCCATTCACTATGCAGTTTACCTTCTAAGGTTTAAGTAATTTAGTTTATTTATTTACTCTACTAAAACTGTCTGGAAAATAAGACTCACAATTTAGTTTCCAACTTTACCCAGTAAATTTTACCCAGTAAAATTTTATAATGAAATTTTTTCATTGTAAATATAATGCTATTTTTCTTATTTTTTCTATCTCCAAAAATATTTACCTATTAATTCATGTGTGGTTTTCAATGGTAATATACAGCAGCTTTAAAAGATGCATATAATATTATGAAACAACATCAATGGGTACGATAGCATAAAAACACACATGCAGTCTAGAAAAATTAAGTCTAAGTCTCAAGATTTTGTCATCACAGTAAATATCACATTACTTTGTTTTCTTGGCAGAATGCTACTTGTCCTTTTAGGCCATGATTAAAGGCCATCTCCGTTCTCAAGATAACCCCAACCACCAAGACCAGAAATAACTGCATGTTCCTTTAGGCTTTAATACGTTACACAATAGCACTAATTACAATGGGTATTTTTCCATTCATTCAAGCATCAGTTATGAGCTCCTTAGATAGTAAGGAACCATGAATTTTATCATTTTCATATCCCTGGTATCTAATACAGTGCCTGTCATTTAGGAAGCATTCAAATGTGTTGAAAAAATATCTGAAAAAAAGATCATCAGTGTATGTCAATGACCCAAGCCAAAGACAAATAGGAACACATTTTTAATGGTACTACGTAGATTTATTATATATTGCAGTGAGAGAACATACACCAGAATAAACCTGGGGTGTCTCTGCAAAAGAGTGTTAGAAATAATTTGTTATAAGATCTGGGCTTTGATTAGATGATTTGGGGGAAGGCCTAAGGAAGTAGTAGTTTCAGGTAGATTGGATGTTGTCATAAAGTCAGGGAAATTCTGTAATTGTGTACTTCAATAAATCTTATCTATAGAAAGAGGTGAATAAAGCTGTACAAGAATAAAGTTGTAATTGATAAAGAAGTAGCAATCATTCATTTTGGCTGAGTGATGGGGCATTTGGTATTTTTGCAGGTAGTAGTAAGAATATGGTTTTATTTCTTCTAAGGAAAAAAAAAATGAAGTGGTCTTATTCTGTCTCATTTATCAAGGTCTAAAGCAAACTTTTCTAAGGTAGTATTCTGAGAGATTATTTATGCATAATAGAATAGCATGCCCTAGCTGTCTCAGGTCAGCTTCTGAATGTCAGGAGCCATTTTTTTGTTCTCTTCATTTGCTTCTATCTATCATCTTAAAATTTAGATAATTATAAAATAAATTTTAATCTACTGACACATATGATTTTTAAATTGAAGAGACTATAAAATATTTTACAGACTGTGTTGTTGAACAAGGTTATATATAAAATGTAACTTTCTAGAATTATTTTTAGTAAATATGGTGTCTGCCTGTTTTAAATAAAGAATACGGGTTGCCACTAACAGAAATGTTTAGATGACAAATTATATGTGTTTTGTTTTATTTACATTTCTTTTAAGATATATTTATGCATAGAATAAAAACCTAGAGTAAAACAAGTGATTAAGAGAAACCTGTTCAGCATATTACCAAGGACAAAATTAGTGGTAACAAATCTTATCAAGGTCGCCATATATTATTAAACACTATGAATGTATAAAATATTCACAAGATAATAGACATATAACCAAGCTTAAAGGGTGGTATCTATTAAGACATTACTATGTTTTTCAAAAATATATTTATTTATTTATTTATTTATTTATTTATTTATTTATTTATTTATTTTAGAAACAGCATGCAAGCAATAGGGAGGAGAGAGCAGGAGGGAGAAGGAGGGAGAAATTATCTTAAGCAGATTCTTCACTGAGCATGGGAGGCCTGACTCAGGGCTTTGGCTTAGGACCTTGAGAAAATGACCTGAGCAGAAAGCAAGAGTCAGACAACCAACTGAGCTACCCAGGCATCTCTGATATATTGCTCTATGCTTATCTTAACTTCATTATCTTAATATCTTATAAATTTTTGTATTTCTTCTAAATTATGCAATTTCTTCTAATCTCTTCAGGCTCTTGTTTTCAATCAACCCTAAATCTATCTGCATAATGTAAATATTGATATATACTGAACACTTAGTAAGTTGAATCCTGATTTCAGGTAATGTATTCCAAATTTAGTCATTTTTATCCCTGCCAATATCTGTCCAGTACCACTTTCCACTTTCCAGTTCTCTTTATCATATGATAATGCATATTGTAAATAACTGTATAAACAACATATCACCCTTAATTCACCAAATTACTCTAGTTATGCTTAACTTAAAACTTAAATTGACCTATTGTTGTGTGGTCTTTTTTTTTTTCCTACTCAATACTTGACCTTTAGTCAGTCATTTGATTTACATATCACAATATTTAAGAACACAGTTTATGGAGTCTGCCCAGATTTGACTGACACGAATTCTAGCTCCATCACTTACAAGTTCTCTGAAGTCTCAAAGCCACAATGGAATACCTGAAAAATGGAAGCAATAATTTTATCTATGTTACAGGATTATAAGAAGTAATTGAGATAAAACAGATAAAACACTTAAAATAGTGCTGGCACATTATAAGACCTCAAAAATATTCCTAATATTATACTTGCACTTTTTCTATTTAGATTTGACCTGAATTATTTCTCATTCTATATTCTGTAATTATTTCCTCTATGACTCCACTCATTCTTTTGTTGTTTTGTTGTTGTTGTTTGTTTGCTTTAAGTAATCCCTACACCCAGCTTGGAGTTCAAATTCATAATCCCAAGATCAAGAATCACATGCTTCACCCACTGAGCCAGCCATGTACCCCTGACTTCACTTATTCTATTCCCTGTTTACCCACTATCTTTCTACTCAGTTTATCCCTTATTTAATCCAGGATAAGCCTCCTAAAGTTGTAGCCATTTCAGAGCAGGACTGTCATGTGATTTAATTAAGAAATCATTAATTATTTTCCTTTGCAAGAAAGTAATATTTATAGACAAATTATGTTGAAGCCAAAGCCTCAAACAATTTAATTTCAGTTGTCCATTCATTAATTTATGCATTTAATAAATGTTAATTGAGCACCCACCACATGGGTATTTTTCCTTACACTGCTCACTATTTCTCAAATATTTCCATGTGCTTTCCCTCTTCAATATTTTTCTCATTGTGCTTCCTACCTGTAATATCCTACCTCTCTTCATTTTTAATTGTTCTCTTTTGTTTGTAATAGCTTTCTTGAGCAAAAGGAGATGCAAATTCTTCTAATGGAATGCCATAACACTCTGTTTGCATTTTCTATTACCTTTATGTAATAGAAATTACTTTTCTTTGTACCTTGATTTTGTTTATTTGTTTTGTGTAACCACTCTGTGATGGACTGACCTAAGCAAATACAGGCATTCACAATTATTAGGCTACTTTTTAATTTTTAGATATGAGGCTGATGAACTGTAGCTATTCCCTGCAACCGCATTTCAAGTTTTTAAATTAAGTACATTCAGAACAAATTCCGCCAAACATAGAGGTCCTCATAAGCAAGTGTTTATTATAAGCAGCCACTATACGTTCCATACAACATATTCAATAATTTAATAAATTCCAGCTAAAGTTTGAGTGTTATAAACACTACTTTATATAAAATGTTTATGCCAGGCATATACAAGTATTTTCCAGGAGAGATGATAAGGATGATGATTATTATTATTATTATTTGCTCTTTAGTTGATATCAAAGAATTAAAATGACTCCTAAGTAATGATTGAATATACAATCATTTAAGGATAAAAGTTTAGATGCCATCCCTAAGTAAGCATAGAAGACAATTCTCTAGGTTACATTTCTCAAGATTCTTTATTCTTACAAAGATAGAAAATAACTCTAAAATATTTTAGCTAATCCACATTTTTAATACTTTTCATTTCATCAATAAATTTCATTCCTATTTGGAATTATACTAATTAGTATGCTTTTAATTTTAAAAATAAAAATGCTAATAAGCAAAGTCTGAAGTGTTGAGACATGGTAAAGTAAAATGTTTATAGTAGCCTTCTTCAGAATGTAGCATATTTGATATCCTAATCATCCCTGAAGTATACATTTTGAAGTAGAACAAATGACTGCCCCTAAAGATGTGGAATAAACTGGTACATATGTACTTCATATTAGACTCTGATGCATCTTAAAGTAAACTACAGACACTGAAACAGCCTATTGCAATAAAAAATACCTTTATAAAAGGTAAAAACTATATGCTTCTGTTTTGTATTCAGCGTTTTAACTGTCTACCAGAAAAGAGTCACTAATCAAGTACTTATCTACTCACTGAAATGAACTGAATAAAATACTGGCATAAAAATCTTATGAGAATAATTTTACCACACTACCCAAACTAATGATATCACTGGTTTTTAAATCCTAAAATAGTGATTCAAACAAATAATGTGAATGATTCTCTGAGCCTAAAGGTTTAAATCACTGACGAAAGAATAAATATGAAAGACATTTTCTTTAAAGGGTAATTTCAAGGGTGCTTCAGTGGCTCAGTGAGTTAAGCGACCAACTCTTGATTTCTGCTCAGGTCATGACCCTAGGGTCATGAGATCCAGCTCCACATGGACTTACACTCAGTGGGGAGTCTGCTTGAAGTTCTCTCTCTATGTTTCTCTCTCTCTCTCCCTCTGCACCTCCCCCCAACGCTCACCCGCATGTGCACACATGCTCTCACTAAAATAAATATAGAAATTTTTAAAAAATAAGTAAAAGGCAATTTCAAATCTGTCTATCTAGCCTTCTGAAACCACTTTTTACCTCAGTTTTCTTTTCTTTTTTTTTATTCAAAAGATTGTATTTATTTATTCCTGAGAGACACAGAGAGAGAGAGAAAAAGGCAGAGACAGAAGCAGGTTCCCTGCAGGGAGCCCAACATGGGACTCAATCCCGGGACCCCGAGGTCACAACCTGGGCCGAAGGCGGTGCTAAACCGCTGAGCCACCTGGGCTGCCCATACCTCAGTTTTCAAGTATATTTTTTGAAACTTATTTTTTTTAATTCTATACAGTCACAATATTATTCTTTCAGCAATATATTTGAAATGTATCCTGAAAAAAACAAAAAGAAATATATCCTGGACCTAAACACAAACATGTTGTTTCAAAGAGAGGTAGGATAAAATCTGCCACAATAATCATGGATTTATCTATTCCCCCTACCAATGTTTAGCTTGATTTACTTACATTTGAGGCATTTGTATTAGTTACATATATACATATTTAAAATTGTTGTATCTTTTGATGGGTTAAATCTTTTATAAAATATTCTTCCTTATCTAAAGTATAGTCTCTAGTGTTAAAGTGTATGTGTTTTGAGCATCTGGGTGGCTCAGTGGTTGAGCATCTGCCTTTGGCTCAGGGCATGATCCCGGGATCCTGGGATCAAGTGCCACATTAGGCTCTCCACAGGGAGCCTGCTTCTCCCTCTGCCTATGTCTCTGCCTCTCTCTGTGTCTCTCATGAATAAATAAATAAAATCTTAAAAAAAAATTCTACATGTTTTATCATAGCTATAAGAATTGTGAAAATTTTTAATGGGACCAAAAATGGAGCAGGTTGAAATAGTATATACTTATTATCTTATAATTTCCAATGTCAGGAATCCAGGCATAGATCACCTAGGTCCACTGCTAAAGGTCTCATATGGCTGCATTCAAACTGTCATGCTGGCAGGGCCACCATCTCAGCTGCTATTTAGAGTCCTCTTCCAGGCTCTCTGGTTATTATTAGAACTCTCTCTCTGCAAGTGTATGATGGAGGTCACCATTTTCTTATTGGCTGTTGAGTGGGCGTCACTCTGGGTTCATGGAGGACACTCTCAGGGCCCAGATATGAGTACCTCTTATGGAAGCTTACTTTTTCAAAGCTAGCAAGGAATCCCTCTCATTGTCTTCCTTCCTCTTTGAAAGGCTTCACAGGATTAAGTCCAGCCAGGATAATCTCCTTTTGGTTAACTCAAAGTCAAGAGATTAAAGACCTTAATTATACCTGCAAATCTCTCCATCATGCCACCTTTCCCAATGTTGAATCTCAGCATATTCACAAGACCCACCTACACTAAAGGGGCTCACTTCCTGTGCAATGCAAAGAGACCTAAGAGCACTTTAACACCATGTAACTCTCTTTACCATTTGCTCCTTTGTTGTCACATATTTTCGCTCCCATGTTACGATCATTTTCTATAGTCAAAATCCATTATGCCTACAGATTTATCTACTGTCTCTCTACATTTCTTTCTGCATCTCTGTACTTCTGTGTGCAGTAAGTTTCCTCCTGCCTTTAGTGATATCTATAGCATTTCCTTTTATGCTGTATGGTTACTGGTTAATTCTGCCAATTTTTATTCACTTTATTTATTGTGAAAATATCTCTATTCCTGTTTCATTTTGTAGGGAGTTTTGTTTTTTTAATAGATGGATATTCTAGGAACAGCTGACAAAACAGGGTTAGATATTAAATAAACCATTTAGGGGAAATGCCTTTGAGGGAAAATGTAAGGCTGGGGCAGAGAAAGGCTGAAAGAGTCCAAAGCTAGCAATGCAGTTCAGACTCAGAGATGGAGGAAGAGGAGAGGGAAAAAGAAGAGAACAGTTTGTTGGAAGTGTCTTATTCTGCAATGTGTTTCTAAGGAAATTTTGCCATTTCTGTGAGGGGGCCCATCAGAGGACAGTTGCCTATCAGAAGAGTCCCTAATCTCTTAGGAAGGAGCTTGCCATGTTTAGTCTCTGCCTCATTCAGAGTTTAGCTGAAAGGAGTCTGAAAAAGAATGACTTTGGGAATTACTTCAAGAAGGGAATTCAGAAACTGGGGCCTCAGGCAATTATACTCCCTGTAATTGAAGATTTAAGAGGAGTATTGCTATGGCAGCCATAGAATAGACTTCTATTTTTGTATTTATTTCTTTCAGAACTTAGAATATTATCTGTTGTTTTCTAAAGTTGCCTTTGCGTCTATCAAGAAATCACTCTCATCCTTATCGTCGCTGCTTTGAAAATAAGTAATGTGTCTTTTCTTTGTCAGGTATTACTATTATTGTCTTTGATTTCTAAGTTTTACTATGAAAATCCAAGGTGGGAATTTCTTTGTATTTATCATATTTGTTGTTCTTTAATCTGGCTTCAGGTCTTTCTAACTTTAGGAAATTCTTAGCCATTATATATCCAAATATGACTTATCCATATAATAGAATTTTTGCCCTTCTTGACCAAGTATATGCACGACATATATTATGCATTTGTACATTATGTCCTCAATGTCTCATGACTTTTTCCATATTTTCCAATCTTATGTCTTTTTATGTTTCAAAGTGGATATTTTCACATGAGCTAACTTTCAGTTCTCTAACCATCTATTATGTATCATCTGACATTAAATCCATTTGTAGGATTCTTATTTTTAATTATTGCATTTTTCATTTTTAGAAAGTTCACTGCTGAAATCCTCTATGTTTTGGTTTATCTTCTTACATATTAATCATAGATAATAGAATATCTGGATTCACTAATTCTAATATTGCCATTTCTTAAAGATTCATTTCTATTTTTTTTTAACATGGCTAATTTTGGTTAAATGCCATACAGTGTGTTGAAAAACTGAAGAGATAGTACAACTTTATTGGTGGTATTATTTTTCTCAACACAGGATTCTTATTTGTTTCTCACAGTCAAGTGCTTTTATCTACTCAAGGGTTGAACTGATTTGAAGTTAGGCTTCAACCTTTGTGAAAGATCATTTCTAATTTATTCTTTCTGTTACCTTTAGTCTTTTGGGTCTCCCAAATGAAAATGTGGGGACCTATCTCTACATTGACATCTAAACCAAAAGCCCACGTTCCCCACTCTATGTTAGACTTAAGAAAGTTCTCTTGTTTTCAAGCCTCTGGTTTTGAATCAACAAAGTCTTTGAGAAAAGGTGATTCTAAATATTCAGCTCACCTTTCTAATCTTCTGTTTTTGGGGGGGATGCTGGTCTTCAAAATCTTGCTACTTTGGTACCTTTCTGATGTTTCCCAATAAATACTATCATTGTTTATTATTATTATTATTACCATTATTATTATTATTATTATGTAGAGTTTTTAGTGCTACTGAGTGGGAGGGTTGATCTGAATAAAGCTAGCACATTATTACAGGAAGTTCAATTCCCTTTTAGCTAAATTTTATTTTTAAAATTTTTTTCAGCTAAATTTTAAATAAAAGAAAAAAAAAATATATATATATATAAGTAAAACTTTTCACTCTATTCCAGCAAAAGTCGGGACCTTTATTGAGATGATAAAGATGTAATGAGCTTTTATTTTCCCTTCTTTATCTGGTGATTCACTGGACTACTCACTGATTAATTTTGATTAATAGGATCACACATATACAAATGTGCTATAAAACCTATTTAAGTTAACTTATTTTTAAATAGGAAGTCATATATTTGACCTCTGTTATATTTTTATTTTAACAGTTGAAGGAGAAAAGTATTTGCAAAAACTAGATCACCCTTTTATAGTCACTCAATCATATTCTTTCAAATCCAAAATGAGATTATAGCTTAAACATATGTATAGGACAGTTAATAATGTAAAAGTGCCTACTTTGCTTTTAAAATTGCATGTTAAATAGCAAAATTCAGATGGATAAATAGTGAAAATTATATGCTTCATTCTCAAAGTAAAGGTCACATTGAGCATTTTTAACCTAAGAGTAGCTATTAAGTATAGGCCTAATAATCATCCAATTTGGAAATAAGAGTGTAGATTATAACATAAAAGAAAGCCATTTTATTTGAAATGTATTTTCTCCAATATAAGTATAGGAGCAAGTTAAACATATATTACCTAAACATAATTAGCATTTATGAATGCACTTGAAAAAAATACATGGAAAATTAAACTAGGTATTTGGAAGTCTACAAATTATGCAATTGGAAAGAAACCAAAATGTTATTTATGCTATGACTATGTTGTTAGAAAAATTTTATCTTTAATCCTGTGAGATAGGCCCATATGGAGAGCAATGGTCAATCAAACCGATCATTGCAGAGAATATTTGGTTTTGGTGACACATTTAATTGTGAAGATGCTTAAATTTTTTAAAAAGTTGGGGGTAAAATTGTAGGTTAATGTATCTTTCAGCATAGGCAAAATGCAAAAATTACTATAATTAATCAAAAAAAATATACGCTACTATTAGAAATTGTATCAATAAAGATTGTTCTCTGCATTCTCAGAAAACAATTGACAATGATTTTCTTCTAAGACTTGCAATTTTCCCTACCTAACCCCATAAATCTTCATAAAACTTACTACATACAAAAATCGCTTGGATAACCACCACTCATTAATTAGAATGGCTAAAATTTAAAAAAATAATTAATTTAAAAAGTAAACTAAAAATACCAGTTCCTAGTAACAATGAGGAACACTTATTTATTGCTGATGAAAATGCAAAATGGTAGAACCACTTTGGGAGACAGTTTAATCGTTCTTACAAAGCTAAACATAGCATTACCATGTGATCCAGCAATCATGATCCAAAATATTTATCCAATGAATTAGAAAATGTGTGTCTATACAAAAACCTGAATGTTATGTATTCATAAGCACCCAAAACGAAGGCAACCATGATGCCCTTCAATAGATGAGTGAATAAACAAACTGTTCCTCATTCATACAAAGCAGTATTATTTAGCAATAAACAAGTTATTAGATCAAAAGAGACATGGATGAATCCAAGATGCTAAGTGAAGTGAACGAAGCCAGTCTGAAAAGGTCATATACTCTCTAATTCTGATTATATGACATTCTAGAAAAGACAAACTATAGACATGATAAAGAAAGATCAGTAGTTCCAAGAAAGGCTGTAGGCTGAATAAGTGAAGCACAGAGGAGTCTCCAGGGCAATGAAACTATTCTGTATAACACTATAGTTGTAAATATGTGACAATATTCATTTTCCAAACTCTATAAAACTTTTCAGTGCAAAGAGTCAACCTTAATGAAACATAATGATAAAAAATAACTTAGAAGCTCAGTGGATCCAAAGATGGAAAGCAATATGTTAAAAATAAATAAAACAATCTTTTGGCATTTACAAATGTGTAAAACAAACTCAATGAAGGGGAGAAAAGAATATGTGCTAATCTAAATAACTTTGGAAATGAGTAAAGTTGGTAGGACTAAAGGCAAAAGAAGCTGTACAGAAAAAATAAACATTTGGAAACCCTCTGTACTATCTTCATAATTTTTCTATAAATCAAAAACTGTTCTACCACAGGGACCGAGAAGCATTTTACATAAAGACCATGTGGTAGGTAAGGAGAGTCTCAATATCTTTTGAAGGTTATGGGATCGGGGGCTGGACTGGCACTGATATCCAAGGATCCAAAGACCAAATAGTTTTGCCATTATTAAAATGAGGGTAGATTGTGTCCAGATAATAAATGTAGTCCTGGGATAAGTCCAACTCGAATGAATCTTCTGTATTCATAGACCCGATAGCGGTCATTTCCTCAGTTTTCAAATGTATTAATGGGCTGGCTAAACTTTCTAGCAGAATACTCACACTGTTTTTGTTTGTTTTTGTTTTTGTTTTTGTTTTTGTTTCCATGGGATAAGAGCCCTCATGGTAGGGAAAACAAAAGGAAATCTTCTGGTATTCCTTTATCAAGTCAAGTTAGTATGTCAATAATATTACCAGGTACAACCTCTGCCATAATAGAATTACTATTAATAGAATTTTTTTAAAAATTTCATCTCAGTAAATCAGACAAAGTGACAAATGAGACATCCATTTCTGATAAAGCACCCAGTAAACTAGACATATGAAATAATTTCATCAAACTAATAAGGTTTAAAATGAACTATTACTGAGTGAAGTAAGCCAGTCGGAGAAGGACAAACATTATATGTTCTCATTCATTTGGGGAATATAAATAATAGTGAAAGGGAATATAAGGGAAGGGGGAAGAAATGTGTGGGAAATATCAGAAAGGGAGACAGAACGTAAAGACTGCTAACTCTGGGTAACGAACTAGGGGTGTTGGAAGGGGAGGAAGGCGGGGGGTGGGAGTGAATGGGTGACGGGCACTGGGGGTTATTCTGTATGTTAGTAAATTGAACACCAATAAAAAAAAATAATAAAAAATAAATAAATAAATAAATAAAATAAAATAAAATGAACTATTAAATTTGGGTAATTATTTTTTGACAAAGAAACAAACATAATTGGGGAAAGGATAGTATTTTCAACAATCGTCATGGGGCAATTAATTATCTATAGTAAAGAAAAATGAACTTAGAACCTACTTCATACTATATACAAAACCTAACCCAAAATAGGTCATACACCGAAATGTAAGACTTAATACTACAAAACTTGTAGAAGAAAAGCTAGGAGGTAATACTCAGGGCATTGGTATAGGCAAAATTTCTTAGATACAACCCAAAATATGATTCATAAATTAAAACAGTGTTTAATTTAACTTCATCACACCGAAAACTCCTATGCTTCAAAACGTATCATTAATAAAATTGAAAAGATAAGCCATATTTGAAAACAATATACCTAATAACAAACCTGTATCCAGAATATATAAATAACTCTTCCAAATTGATATTTAAAAGACAAGAATTCCAAATAAGCAGGCAAAAGATTTGAATACATATTTCACCAAAGAACATATGTGAATGCCTAATACACCATGAAAAGGTGTTCAATAACTTAGGTAATTAGGGAATTGAAATTGAAAAACATTCAGATATCACTACACACATATACTAATTGCTATTATCAAAAAGACATAAAAAAAAAAAACCCAAGTGTTGGCAAGGATGTGGAAAAATAGGTACCTTCATACACTGCTGGTTAGAATAAAACTGGTTCAGCTATTTTAGAAAAGAGTTTGGCAGGTTACAAAAAAAAAAAATATACATATATCATATGGCCTTACCTTTCCATTCCTAGGTATTTACTAAGGAAATATAAAAGCATATGTCCATGCAAAGACTTGGAATATGAACGTTCATACTAGCATTATTCATAACATCCCTAAATTGGAAACAGCCTAAATCCATGTCAAGCAGTAAATGGATAAGCACAGTATGTTATATTAATATCACATGTGCCAGATGCAAAGCGCAATATATCATATGATTGCATTTATATGAATGTTCGAAAAAGCCAAAGCATAGAAACTGAAAACAGACAACTGGTTGTCTGGGGCTCATGAGAGTGGAGATTGCTGAAAATGGACAGGAAGAAATTATTGGGGTAGTGGGAATGTTTTAGTACTAGATTGTAGTGATGGCTACATATACATAAGCTTACTGAAAATCATATAATTGTAGATTTATAACTGAGATTATTGTATGTAAATGTTAACTCAGGTAAGCCATAAAAAAAAATACATATCACTACTGGCAGAAAGTTACTGTTAAAGAAAGTTAGCCCCATTCATATCTCTATCTAATTTACCACTCTGGCAACTATATATAGTGTGCTTCACTCACCTATCTTCTTCAGGAGTCAATGTACCTGAATTATTTGAGGGACAGAATAACAGTCCCTCAAAGAGGTTTACTTCCTAATTTCCAGAACCTGTGACTATGTTAGGTCATATGGCAAAGGGGAATTAAGGTTGCCCAGACAGAATTAGGATTGCTACCTAACTGACCTTGAGATAGGAAGATTATTCTGGATTATCCCAGTGGGGTCAAAGTAACCACATGCTTCTAATAAAGTGAAAGAAGCAGGAATGCCATTTTTAAAGTGGCACAGCATGAAGAAGATTTCACTGGCTTTGAAGATAGAATAAGGTCATAAGACAAGGAATGAGAACAGCTTCTAGAAGCTGGAGAAAGAAGAAAATGATTTCTTCCTTAGAGCCTCCAGAACAGAACACAACCCTGCTGACACCTTGATTTTAGCCAAGTGAGACCTGTTTCAGACTTTTGACCTCCAGAACTAAGATAATACATATGTGTTGCTTTAAGCCACTAAATATGCTGCACCTTTTTTAAAAGTACAGTTACAGAAAATGAACACAGCACCCATCCCCTTACTGCTAATGACTCATACATGTGTTTCTTACTGGAAACCATTCTCAATTGTATGGAATTACCTAGTCCAAGGACTTTTTCCTTCCAGGGGTGCCAATTATTAGCTGAATGGAGTCACAAAGGCCCTAGTTGCAAGTAAATCACAGGTCAGCCTATCATCCTGCCCAGTTCTACCCCCGTTTTCTTAAAGTTGTGTATCCCAAGACCATTTCCCAATAAATTTTCTGCATACAACTCTCTAAGAGTCTGTTTCCTGTGTCACAGCTCTATCAAAAAAAGGCTCAGCATAGGGCACCTAGGTGGGTCAGTGGTTGAACGTCTGCCTTTAGCTCAGGTGGTGATCTCGAGGTCCTGGGATCGAGTCAGGACTCGATCAGGCTCCCCAGAGGGAACCTGCTTTTCTCTCTGCCTATGTCTCTGCCCATCCCTCTGAGGCTCTTATGAGTAAATGAATAAAGTCTTAAAAAAATAGGCTCAGCATAAAGAGTCTCTTCCTCTTCCCTGATAGCTGCATAAAACTCAATGTTCCAATTTCAGAATTTTTAGAATCTCTAACTCATTAAAATTTTCCAATTTCAGAATTTTTAGAATCTCTAACTCATTAAAATTTTCTTTAGTAGACTATTTTCAGTTTTTCTTTGAAACTGCACATTTTAACACCTACATTGCCAATCAGTGCTTTTGATGCACACTGATTTTGCTAAATAAGGCATTTTCTAAAAGTATTTTATTGTTTATTCAAAGCCAAAAGTTTGGAAGGTGAAGTTGCAATCAACAAGTGTATAGCAAAAAACCTTGAAAGTTCCTTATTGACAGTACTGTTGCCACAATACATTGCAGAAAAACAAAACAACAACAGCAACAACAACAACAAAAAAAAAAACAACACTTTAAACAACCACTGTAAGTATAGAGAACAAATTGATGGTTACCAGAGGGGAGGTAGGTAGAAGGGATGAGGAAAATAAGGGACAGAGATTAAGGAGTACACTTATTATGTTGAAACAAATTAAATGATTTAAAAAATAACTTCACAGATGCTTATAATGCACAGAGCTACCACAATGAAGACATAATTTTTTTCTTTGAAACATTATCTTATATTGGTAGTTCAATATTAAATCTAGTGAGAGATTTCTATAGAACTGTTATGCATTAGATCCTACTTCTTTTTGAGTGGCACCAGTCTAATTAATTGCTGTTCATGCCTCATAGCTATGAGATACCGGGTTTCACATGAATCAACAGTTAATAAAACTCATAAATCTTGGAGAGAGGTCAGAAATCTGAGAAGCGCTATTCTCCCTTAATTTTTACCCTTTGTGAAATACAGATAACTTGAAAAGTGCTACTCATATTCATCTACTTTTTTTTTTCATTTAATGAACTTTTATTGAGTATAATCAGGGAATCTTGTTATGTATTTGGCAAAGAGTACATCTTTATTACTGAACTGCTTGTTCAGATGATTTAAAATTAGAACCGAAAGGGACCCTAGATGATTAATATGTGTCAAGAAATTGGTTGAGAAAAAAATGAAACTTCAGTGTCCTTATTCTTTATCTAAGGGAATAAAGCCTTGAAAGTTTATGTGACCCTCAAGGTTAGGTTGCAGAGACAATATGGAAAACCAAGTCTAATATTCTTTGCCCCAAAAGAACCCTTACAAGCAAGAGGAAGAAGAAGGGAAATCAAAAAGATTGAAAATATAAGTGAGACTTTACCTGCTGCTGTTGGCTTGAAAATAGAGGGGGCCATGTCAACAGTAAGAGAAGGAACTGAATTCCAGCACCAACCAGTGATTTAGAAAGAGGACATCAAGCCCCAGATGAGAACTGCTACTGTGGTTGACATCCTGATTTCAGCCTTAAGAAACCAACCATGCCATGCTGGACTTCTGAACTATGGAAATC